>NC_045984.1:2032558-2332558 GCF_010909765.2 Amblyraja radiata
AGATAGCTAATATATATTGACATGTTACATTCAATGTGCAACTTCTTATTTTTTTTTTAGCAGTAAATGGAAGAAAAGAAAGAGAATGGTAGAAAAATAGAGAAGTGCGTGATATCAAACAGTGAGTTGAAGGAAAGAAGAAAAGAGAGAAAATAGAGAGAGAGAAAAAGGCGATAGAAAACAGGGGACTGTAGGAGAAATAGCTATTTATTATTCTTGACCACCCTTCACCCGAACCTGAAAGTTAATTTCTACAGTTATGTTGCACCATATGCTTGAAAAAGTCGATAAATGGAGACCAAATCATTAAGAATTGGTCTGCTTTGTCTGTTAGGGAGTCGCAAAAATGTGTTGAATATACAGTGTGTGAAACAAATTTTTAAATCCTGCTGTGGAGGCTGCTGCTGAACCAAAATGCTGCTTTTAAATAACATCTAACAAACACACATTTACCACAGACAGGGCAGTAAAGTCATGAATTATTCAGCAGCGGCTGCACTTGCCGCCATCTTGACATCACCATCCCGCTACTTGTCAACAACCGGAAATGACGTAATCGACGCCATATTCCCGCTAACCGGAAATAACGTCATCGGCGCCATCTTGCAGCCCAGCCAAAATCACAGAATGAGCGCCAATTAAAAAATTAAACAGTTCTGATCTAATAAAATGTTTATTCGTGCTTTATCCATCTGAACACGGTTGCAACCATTTTAAACACAATAGAAGCAAATTTGCAAACTGTTTACAACAAATACATTTTCTTTTCTGTAAACATTTATTTTAAATAGTAAACAGAAACAAATTTACAAACTCTTTACAACCAAAACATTTCCTGAAGAAAACACACAGCCACACACACTCACAGACAATACTAAAATGCCAAGTTACGTTAGAACATGGTAAACAGACAGTGTATAAAATGAACGATTCAAACGTTTAAAGCCTCTTGTAGAGGCTGCTGCTGAAACAGAAACATGCTTTAAATAACGTCCAACAAACACAGTTACCATAGACAAAGCAGCCAGCTCTGTTGAATTATTCAGCAGCGCCTGCACTCTGTGTCTTCTGCAGTCAGCGCCATCTTGCCACCAATCGGAAATTACGTCATCGGCGCCATCTTGCCGCTAACAGGAAATGACGTCATCAATGCCATATTGCAACCCAGCCAAAATCACAGAATGAGCGCCAATTTTAAACTTAAACACAGTTCTGATCTAATAAAACGTTTATTCATGCTTTATCCATCTGAAAACAGTTGCTGAAAGTCCTTTAAAAACGCCAAGCAATTGCGGGACAAAACACATTGTAAGCAAGCTGACAAAATACATATCGATTCGCTGAAACCAAGTTTAAAAAACGCCAAGCAATTGCGGGAAAATACACGTAGCAAGCAAGCCGACAAAAAACACATCAGTTTGCTGAAAAGCACATCGAGGGGACTCACCGTGGAGTAGATCCGCAGCTCAGAGAGCCGTGACCCTTTCACTTCCTGGGTCCGGCAGAGACTCAGTGAGGCACGACACCTCCCGGTTTTATAGTCCCTCCCCTACCGCCAGCGGGGGCAGCAGAGAGAATGGGGAATTTTGTAAAAACATTAATATCTCTCTCATTTTTCATCGATGGGTAAAATCCTCCACACTCGTTCGGCGGAGGGGGGGGCTCTGAGTGAGGTGGCCAAAAATGACGGCCGTAGGTGGCGGCATTCTCTCGGAAATCGCAGCACAGTGCACCAAAAGCGGTCAAGATCAGAGATTTAGTAATATAGACTAGACCAAGTGGGACACGTTGGGTCCCGTCCCCTCAATGCGTGGTTGTGGGGCAGGGAGTGGCCTGCAACGTCACACACATACTAACCACCCCCCCACACACACACTAACCCCCCCCCTGATATTATATTAATATTATTTATTTGCTCATTTTCCCCCATCCCCCGCCCTATCCACTCACGCATAGCCCCCAACTGCGCAGGTGTGGTTAGAGAGGGAGAGGAGTAGAGAGGGAGAGGGAGTGGGTGGAGAGGGTGAGGGGGTAGAGAGGGAGGAGGTGGGGGCAGAGAGGGAGAGGGAGGGGGATAGAGATTGAGGGGTAAGGGGGGTGCGCAGCGTCACAGGGGTGGGCTAGTCCCCAAATGCGATACTCCACCATTCACCCATAGGTCCCAATATTCACCACTCCCTAGAGAGGGAGGGTGGTAGAGAGGGAGGGGTGGTAGAGAGGGAGGGGGGCAGGGTGGGAGGGGGACAGAGAGGAAGTGGTGGTAGAGAGGGAGTGTGGATAGAGACGGAGTGGGGGTAGAGATGGAGTGGGGGTAGAGAGTGAGGGGGGTAGAGAGGAAGGGGGCATAGGGAGGGAGGGGGCATAGAGAGGGAGGGGGAGGGCAACTTGTTCTATTTGATCTTATTTCATTGCGCACGCCAGGTTTGTGGAAACAGGGCAGACCATGTGAAGGTTGCAATCTCCCACCTCTGTCCCATTGTGATGTCATTTGTAAATGAAATCCATTGTTTTTTTGTTTTTTTTTGTTTTTTTTTGTTTATTTTATTAGAAGTTAATACAATACAAAACAATACAGTGGCACCTAATTTTAGGTGCCAACTATGTCATACCGTAATCCATTCTATGTACAACCTCTAGTTTTATGTTATGAGTAGGCAAGACAAGAAAAAGAAAACAATAGAAAGGGGAAAGTGGAAAAATAGATGGAAGAGAGTAAAAAAATGTGAAGTGTGGATATAAAAAATAAAAATAAAAAAATAAAATAAAAAAGAAAAGGTGGAAAGTAGAAATAGAAGAAAAGGCCCCTTAAAAGAGAATTTTTCAAATCTATATTCGGAGATGTAGATCTATCCACGTCATGAACTGAAATCAGCAATCCTTATGGTACCGCTGCATCACATGATTCCAAAAAGTCGATGAAAGGAGACCAACTCCTTAAGAATTGGTCATATTTATCTATTAGTCGGAGTCTCATTTCTTCAAGGCGTGCTATGTCCATCATATTCCTAATCCACATTTTAACAGTTGGTATGGTTGTATTTTTCCAAAATTTAAGTATCAATTTCTTTCCAATTATTAACCCATAATTAAAAAAAACATTTTGGTCCTTATTTAAATTGGTATCTTCTCCTATTATTCCAAATATAATCCAATCCATTTTGGGTTCTATTCTTGACTTGAAGAGCTTTGTAAATATATCAAATATATCACTCCAAAATGTATTCAACTTTGTACATCCTACAAATGAATGTGTTATATTAGCGTTTTGAAACAAACATTTATCGCATCTGGGAGAGACGTTTGGATAAAATTTATTCAACCTCGTTTTTGAATAATATAGTCTATGTAATAATTTGAATTGAATTAAATTATGTCTTGTATTAATAGAACAGTTATGTGTATTCATCAAATACTTTTCCCATCTATCCTTCGAGATCTTTATCATTAGCTCATGTTCCCATTCTTCCCTTAGTGCTTCTGTTGAGGGTGATTCTCTATCTAATATATTATTATAAAAGTATGAAATTAATTTTTGTGAATCAGCCTTAATATTCATTGCTTCTTCTAAAGGGTCTAAAAATATAGTTTGAAATCTATGTATATATTTCTTCATAAAGTCACATACCTGTATATATTTAAAATATTGATTATCCTTCAATTTAAATTTTAATTTTAATTGTTGAAATGATAACAATTTGCCCAATTCATACATATCCCCTACTTTCCTAATCCCCAGTCTATCCCATTGTTGATATGTGTTGTCGATGAGAGAAGGTTTGAATGCGGGGTTGTTCAATAGTGGGGTTAGTACTGATAAATTATTTAATTTCAATGATACTTTTATTTGTTTCCAAATTCTTATTATATTGTGAATAATTGGGTTCTTCTTGTATATTATACTATTCAATTTTATCGGTGAGAGCAGGATCGTTCCTATATCGTGCGGATAGCACTCCTCTTTCTCCATTCTTATCCACTCCAACTGCTGAGTGGAACTATCCAGCCAGTACATTATGTTCTTAATATGCACTGCCCAGTAGTAATACATAAAGTTAGGTAATGATAAACCCCAACTTCTTTAGATTTGCACAAATGCTTTAGTTGAATTCTATGTGTTCTGTAATCCCATATAAAATTAGTAACAGTGGAATCTAGTTTTTTGAAAAAATATTTTGGAATATATATTGGGATCGCTTGAAACAAATATATTAATTGTGGTAAGAAAGTCATTTTTATAGCGTTGATTCTACCTATCAATGAGAGCGGAAGTGTTTTCCAAAATTTAATTATATCATTCAGTTTATTTAATAGTGGTATAAAATTGGCACTAAATAATGATTTGTGTCTTCTTGTAATTTGAATACCCAGATACTTGAATTTTTCTGTTGCAATTTTGAAGGGGAATTTTAGTAAGTGTCTCGAATCCTGTGGTTTTCTAAGTATGGACCTCTAAAGCAAGAGGCACGGCTATTATAATTCGGAAGGGTATACCTTTTAAATTAAAGAAATCTATATCTGATAAAGAGGGAAGATATGTTATAGTCACGGGAGAAATTTACAATACACCATTAACTATGATAAATATTTACGCGCCTAATTTTGATAACCCACAATTTTTTAGGAAAATAATAGATTTAATCGCAGAGCATAATTATCAAAATATAATAATGGGGGGAGATTTCAACTGAAATCCATTGTGATTGGACGTCTGTGAGATGGCACTGTGATATCACCAATGGAAAGTGCTGCAAGAGTCGCCACTGAAAAGCAGTTAATTTATTGAAATAAATGATTAAAACAGAGGGAGGGTAGAGAGGGAGGGGGAGGGGGTACAGAGGGAGGGGGAGGGGGTAGGGAGGGAGGGGGAGTGGGAGGGGTTAGAGAGGGAGGGGGATGGGGGTAGAGAGGAAGAGGGAGGGGTAGAGGGAGGGGGAGGGGGGTAGAGAGGAAGGGGAGGGGGTAGAGACAGAGGGGGTAAAGAGAGAGGGGGAGGGGGTATGGAGAGATGGGGAGGGAGGAGAAAGGGAGGTGGAGGGGTAGAGAGGGAGGGATAGAGAGAGATGGGGAGGGAGGAGAAGGGGGGGAGGGGGTAGAGAGGGAGGGGGAGGGGGTAGATAGGGTGGAGGAAGGCGGTAGAGAGGGAGGGGGGTAGCGAGGGAGGGGGATAGAGAGGGAGGGGGCGTAGGGAGTGAGGGGGAGGGCAACTTGTTCTATTTGATCTTATTTCATTGCGCACGCCAGGTTTGTGGAAGCAGGGCAGACCACGTGAAGGTTGCAATCTCCCACCTCTGTCCCATTGTGATGTCATTTGTAAATGAAATGCATTGTGATTGGACGTCTGAGAGATGGCACTGTGACATCATCAATGGAAAGTGCTGCAAGAGTCGCCACTGAAGAGCAGTTAATTTATTGAAATAAATGATTAAAACAGAGGGAGAGGGTAGAGTGGGAGGGGGGTAGAGAGGGAGGGGGAGGGGGTAGGGAGGGAGGGGTAGGTAGAGAGAGAGGGGGAGGGGGGTAGAGAGAGAGAGGGGGAGGGGTTTAGTGAGGGAGGGGAGGGATTAGGGAGGGAGGGGAGGGGGGTAGAGAGGGAGTGGGAGGGGGGTAGAGGGAGCGGGATAGAGAGGGAGGCGGAGGGGGGTACTGAGGGACGGGAGGGGGTAGAGAGAGAGGGTAGAGGGAGATGGAGAGGGGCAGAGTGGCATGGGTAGAGACCATAAGGCAGAGAAAGAGAGGCAGAGAGAGGGAGAGGTATGTAACTTTCAACACATCTTCACCCTGGTACACACCTGCACTTCGTAAACTGAAACAGACTGGTCGCGGACTCGAACGACTTACAAATAAATCATCTCTCACAGTCCACCTTGAAGCTTACAAACTCCACCTCACTGACTACAAAGATGCCCTCATTGCTGCAAAATCTGCCTACCTCTCCTCCATATTCTCCGATCCCTGCCTAAACCACAGAACCCTCTTCTCCACAGTGGGCAACCTCCTCAAGCCTCGAGCCAACACTCTCCCTACCTCTACTCCGGTTCTCTGCAACTCATTCCTCCACTTTTTCGCTGATAAAATCAGCACCATCTATCAATCTTTATCCCCTGTACCCGACTCACCAGCATCTACTCCACCACCTACCAAGGCCCCTCCTTTCAACATCTCCACTGACCTCCTTACCCTTCCTCCACACTGCTTCCTCTCCCAGTTTGACCTGGTCACCCCTATTGAAATCTCCAAACTCATCAGCTCTTCCAAACCCACTACCTGCTCCCTCGACCCTCTCCCCACTCCCCTGTTGAAGTCCTGCCTCCCTGTTCTCTGCCCCTACCTCACTAATCTCTTCAACTCCTCATTGTCCCAAGGAATTGTCCCCTCCGCTTTCAAAACTGCTGCTGTCACACCAATCTTAAAGAAACCTGGTCTCGATCCCTCCTCTCTCATTAACTACTGCCCAATCTCAAACCTCCCCTTTCTTTCAAAAACCCTGGAGTGTATCGTTGCGTCGCAACTTAATTCCCACCTCCTTGCGTATAACCTACTTGAACCCCTCCAATCTGGCTTTCGCCCCCTCCATAGCACAGAATCTGCTCTCCTCAAAGTCCTCAACGACCTCCTCACCTCTGCTGACACTGGTTCCCTCAACATCCTCATCCTCCTTGACCTGAATGCAGCCTTCGATACAGTGAACCATAACATCCTGCTCACCAGACTCAAAGACCTCGGCGTTGAAGGCTCTGCACTCAGCTGGCTCTGTTCCTACCTTTCCAACAGATCCCACTTCATCTCTCTCCACAACCACACCTCTGCTACAGCCACAGTCACTCAAGGCGTTCCCCAAGGCTCCGTACTCGGCCCCCTCCTCTTCATCATTTACATCCTCCCCCTTGGTCAGATACTCCGCCACTTCAACCTGAACTTCCACTGTTACGCTGATGACACCCAGATCTACCTTGGCACCAAATCCCCCCACAACCCCCCCCCCTCTCCCATATCAACTCCTGTTTGTCAGCTATAAAAACCTGGATGCAACATAATTTCCTCAAACTCAACAGCGATAAGACAGAATTCCTCCTCATAGGCTCCAAAGCCACACTCAGCAAAATCAATAACCCCACTCTCACCATCGACGGCACCACTGTCTCCCCATCTCCCCAGGCCCGCAACCTTGGCATGATCTTTGATTCCACCCTGTCCCTTGAGCCTCACATCCGCCATGTCATTAAAACCTCCTTCTTTCATCTCCGCAACATCGCCAAACTCAGACTCTCTCTCACACCGCCCGCTGCTGAAAGACTCACCCATGCCTTCATCTCCTCCCGACTAGACTATTGCAACTCACTTCTCCTTGGCATCAGCTCCATCTACATCAACCGATTCCAACTGGTCCAGAACGCAGCCGCCCGACTCATCACCCACACCAAATCCTGGCATCACATCACTCCAGTCCTCAAACAACTTCACTGGCTTCCCATCTCCCACCGGATCACCTACAAAATCCTGATCCTCACCTACAAAGCCCTCCACCATCTGGCCCCCCCCATATCTCACTGACCTCGTTTCCCCCTACCAACCCTCACGGTCCCTCAGATCCACATCAGCCGGTCTCCTCTCCATCCACAAGTCCAACCTCCGCAGTTTTGGGGACAGAGCCTTCTCCAGGGCAGCTCCCAGGCTCTGGAACTCCCTCCCCCAACTGATCCACAATTCCGTGTCCCTCACCATCTTCCAGTCCCGCTTCAAGACCCATCTCTTCACCTCTGCCTATCCTTAGCCCCACGTCCCCCTCCCTTTTCATCTGTGCATTAATTGCCTCATACTGTGTTTTGTATTGAATTCTGTCTTTACTTTGTGTACTAGTCATGTCTCTACTATTTATTTCATTCCCCTTACATGTATTTCCTCTACCTGCTAAATTTTTGTAAGGTGTCCTTGAGACTCTTGAAAGGCGCCCATAAATAAAATGTATTATTATTATTATTATATGTATCCTGTCGGCTGAGAAAATGTGAGTAGCATGTGTGAAAATGGGGAGGCTATGGCCAAGCGTTTGGAAGAAGATACAAATGAAGGAGATTAAAAGAAAGTCAACACAACCCTGGCTCGCACAGACATGTAGAATGTTAAGAACAGAGTTTTAGTATAATAGAGATAATTAGTATAAAACACCAATTGCGAGAATAATTTAAAAAAAAATAAAAGGACATACGTTTAGAAAGGGGATGAGGAGGAATTTCTTTAGTCAGAGGGTGGTGAATCTGTGGAATTCATTGTCACAGACACTATGGAGACTGCAATTAATATTTTTAAGGCGGAGATTGACAGATTCTTGATGAGTAAGGGGGTCAGGGGTTAAAGGGAGGAGGCAGGACAATGCATAGGAGCACAGAGTAGTTGAGTGGAGGACAAAAGGACATAGGTTTATGGTGAAGGGGAAAATATTTAATTGGAATCTGAGAGATAACATTTTCACACAAAGGGTGGTGGGTGTCTGGCACAAGCTGCCAGAGGAGGTAGTTGAGGCTGGGACTATCCCAAAGTTTACGGAACAGTTAGACAGGTACATGGATAGGAAAGGGTTTGGAAGGATATAGACCAAACGTGGGTAGGTGGGACTAGTATAGCTGTGACATGTTGGCCGGTGTGGGCAAGTTGGGACAAAGGGCCGCTTTCCATAATGTATTACTCTATGACTCTCTATGACTCTAATAGTGTTGAGAGGGAAAAATAGATCAGCCATGATTGAATGGTGGAATTGATTTGATGGGCCAAATGGCCTAGATCTGCTCCTAGAACTTATGAAGACAGGGTAAAACCACGATAGGTTGCACAAATTCACTTCAGAGAGAAATACAAAGATGGCAAATGTTGTACATGTTTACACAGACCTTTCTATCTGGAGTGACCCCACACCAAATCTTTCATGGCGTAAGTAGAGCCACATAATGCGGGAAATGAAATTGAATATGTAATTGAAGTAAAAACTTGCTACAACTACTTTATCTGCAAACATTTTGGAATCTCACTCTTTGCATTTTAAAATGATGTGGATGGGAAAAGGGCCTGTTTCTGCGCTGCATGACCCTGACTCTATCTAAACACTAAAAATGAAAATCAAAGGTTTCTGTCCAGTAAAGGACATTAACTACTGTGTATCCAGCCTGATATTGTCACTTCTATTTTACGGAATCACAATCTGACAACTATTGACCATAAGTGGAAGAAACCACTAACATATTGGATAATCTCTCTGATTTATCAAACTATAAACATCACACTGGCAACACAACACGTGATACCAGAGGAGCATTGCTAAAACGACTTTGCTAACACGACTTTGGTTAACATAAGGTCATGTACAGTAATGCATATTTTGCAGAATTAGTGAAATTTATTTCAAAATAAAACAATTACAAACCTAAATATTTCATAAGCAAATTATTTTTTGAAGCAAAACATTTAATGTCGGATCAGGTCGGGGTGAGAGATCGCTGGTGGTTCAGGTGTCAGCTGCTCAGGTCTCAGTTTATCACTGACTTACACAATGCTGATGCTCGAGACAATGGAACAGTGCATCTGACCTCCCGCACCACCGCTGGACGCACCAGTACTGCCCAGCATTGCAGCAGAGGTGCTCTGAAAGGGTTGGCTGCATTTTCCATCAGCCTTGCTTCAGGGCTGCTGGAGATGAATCTGTTTATCTGAATGGAGTTTGTAAGCCTGGGGGAAGGGACAAATACAAGTAACTCTTCATTAAAATAATAGTTTTAATTACTTGCACAGTAAACCCTCGGTATATTGGACCATAGGGAGAGGGAGAGGTGTCTGGTATTGTCGATTGTTTGCTATAACTGAGTAAGGAATGATCATTGTGTAAGTAGTAGAAACAAACAACTGCAGTTGCTGGTTAATACACAAAAGGGTACAAAGTGGTGAAGTAACTCAGCGGATCAGGCAGCATTGCTGGAGAACTTGGACAGGTGATGTATCACGTCATGCAACTTCCTCAGACTCTCAGTCCTAACTGGGCCTGGAATCCAGGTGAGTTGACGGAGCCAACCTGCTGGCGGCCGGGAGAGAGGCGGGGATCGGCAGTCAATGGTCGCAGCCCGCGATGGCCAGAGTGCAGGTATGGGTCAGTGGCGGCAACGCCAGTCGTGGCCTGTAAGTGGCCGAGGATGCTGTCTGGCCTGCGGTGGTGGCAGAAGGCCTGACCTGGAAGTGGTGCTAGCTGGAGCTGCAAGCAGCTGGGGTGGCAGAGTGAACCGGGGGCAGCGTGGGCAACATGGACTGTAAGTAGCCAGGGTGGCAGTATGAACCTAGGATGGCAGGCGGCCATTTTTCCATCTGCTCTAATCGAAATCCATTACAAACAGGTCCATTAAAAAGAGGTTTTTCAATATCACAATTACATTTATTTTATATTTTAGTATGTTAATTTTTAAAGATATATTTAAACCTATTTCAGTTGTTTTTAAATGTCTTTACTAAAGGCACTTTTAAAACTTTTGACAGTGCAATTAAAGGCCTAGGATCTGGACCTCAGCAATACCTCTGCCCACTACCAATGCTATACTGGGCTGGTGCCTCTTGGAACTGGTGTACATTGTATCTGACAGCTGGGACAGGAAAATTCAAGCTCGGGTGGGTGTTCTCGATGGATAGTGAATCGGGTAATGAGTTGGTGCAGGCACGATCTGACCCATATTGCCTCCAGGGCAGCAATGTTCCACAAACATAGTGAG
Organism: Amblyraja radiata; assembly: GCF_010909765.2. Taxonomy (NCBI): domain Eukaryota; kingdom Metazoa; phylum Chordata; class Chondrichthyes; order Rajiformes; family Rajidae; genus Amblyraja; species Amblyraja radiata. The sequence continues at coordinate 2,043,301 of NC_045984.1, forward strand.
GACAATTACAGTTAAGCTTATTTGGATGGGCTGTTACAAAGTAAAGATGTTGATCAGTGCTTCCGAAAAAAAATTGCCAGCTCTTTGGAAAATGCAGTGGCATGAATTTGTGGTGACTTAAATCAGCTGGACAGGAAACATTTAACTTTCAACTTGAGAAACTGCAGGTCCAGTTGAGAATGGGGTCGTGGTTGTCATTATTGTACATGGTTCCCAACTCTAATGCTGTTCTCAATCTCGCTGGCACAGTCATAGGATCAAATCGCATGGAAGCTGCCCATCCCTTCATTGGGTGGCACGGTGACACAGTGGTAGAGCTGCTGCCTTATAGTTCCACAGACCTAGGTTCGATCCTGACTACGGGAGCTGTCTATATGGAGTTTGCACGTTCTCCCTGTGGCCACATGGGTTTTCCAGGTGTTACGGTTCCCCCCCCCACACTTCATAGATGTACAGGTTTGTAGGTTAATTGGCTTCTGTAAATTGTTCCTAGTGTGTAGGTTAGTGCTAGTGTGCAGGATGATCGCTGGTCAGCGTGGACTCGGTGGGCCGAAGGGCCTGTTTCCACGCAGTATGTCGAAAGTATATAATGTTTTGAATTCTAAGTTCATATTGTGTGTAGCAAAATCTCAAAAGTAAGAAATCTTGCATTTTATTTTAAAATTCATTCTAATTGAACTTCTTCAACTCAAATCAGCATTTAGGTAGCATGCTCGATTGCATGGCCAATCTCCCATCTCTCTACAAATTAATTCTCCATCTCATTTGGCATGATTGTCAGTGGCCTCCTGCACTGTTATTATCAGGATCAATTAAGTTTGAGGAACAGTACCCCATTCTAATTTGCTCTAATCTAATTTAGTACCTTCGATTGTATTATGTTTCTGCTGACTGGATAGCACACAACAAAAGCTGTTCATTGTACCTCGGTACACATGGCAATAAACTAAACTGAACAGAAATTCACGCAAGGTACAGTTTTATCCCTGTTCAAAAACTATTTTGAAAATTATGGAGTTGTAATCATTATCTTCCATTGAAACACCAGTCACCTAGCCAGGCCCATTTCCAAACAAGGTCCAGTATGTTCCCTTCTCGGTTTGGACTATCCACACCCCGTCTCTAGAAACCCTCTTGGATACACTTCACAATTTCTGCCTTGTCTAAGGTTTAGGCTTTGGGGAAGTTCAAGTCACCCACGAAGACAACCCTGTTGCTTTGCTATCTATCGCTAATGTGCCTGCATACCTGTTGCTCTATTTCACACTGACTATGGGGGTGGGGGGCTAGAGTACAATCCCATTTGAGTGCTTCTTTTTTACCTCTACCCATATCACCTCAGTGGATGAGCCCTCCAGCATGTCCTCTCTGGGTGTTGCCAGGACAGTCTCCCTGATTAGTGGAGCAACACCACCACCTCTCTATCATTCCCTCCTCTTCTATCATGTCTGAAACATAGAACGCCTGGAACACTGAGCACCCAGTTGGGTCCGACTCACAACTATGTTTCCACAACTATGGCCACAACATCATAGTCCCAAGCACCAATCCAGACTCCAAAAACATCTGCTTTCCCCACAATACTCCTTGCATTGAAATAATCACACTTCAGCCCATCTGCTTCACTGTATTCCTTCACGTCCCCTGCCTGTCCTTCCTTTGACACTCACTGGTCCAAACTTCAACCTTCTCATCAGTCCCTCCAATTTCTGAGCTACAAATCTGATTCTGACGCTGCTGCCACTCTAGATTTAACACACTCAAATAGCGGTTGCAAACCTCGCTGCTCGGATATTGGCCCGTCTCCAGTTCAGGTGCGATACGTCCCTCTTGCACAGATCGCCTCTGCCCCAGAAGAAATTCCAAAGGTAAAAAAAACTGTATCCCTGCCCCCTGCACCAACTCCTGAGCCACACATTCATTAATCCTGTCTCTCCATCTTCCTACCCTCACTAGCAACATGGCACCAGGAATAATCCAGAGATCACTACCCTTGAGGTCCTTCTTTTTATTTTCCTGCCTAGCACTCATATTCGTTCTGCAGGGCCTCATCCCTTTTCCAACCTAAGTCATTTGTGCCAACATGCAACACAACTTCTCGCTGCTCACCCTTCCCCTTGAGAATATTCCGCAGCCTCTCTGTAGGTATGTTACAAAACTTACCTTCATCGGCGCTGCAGTCAGCCACTGGCCGAGTGCGCAACTTTGGCGCCTTTGAGAGGGGCGCGGGTTTAAAATGCCGTTTTCTCCTGCCTGTCGAAGTCGATCTTTGTCAGGCTGTTTAGCTGCTGAAGAATAATCGATCCGACTTGCGTTTTATCAAGTTTTTAAAAAATATCGCTAGATAATTTAATAGCAGGAGTAAAATAAAAATCGACTTCTAACACCCTGAACGCCGGCAACGGGACGGATCTCATGTACGGGACAAAGCAAGGTAAGCCGTTTATTTTACATATAAACGTGCTTCTTAGGAAACCTTAATCCAAATTTTACGTTGCGAAAAGGTGATTTAGGCCCCATACGAACCGGAAGTGTTTTTCCTGCCGATATGGGGTTTAAATTCACCGCAAATGCAACGTTCCAATTGATCGCGTTCCACAAAATCCCACTCGAAAGATGATTTAAATGGCCATTAATTTAGGGAATTAAACACTAAATTCCTTCCATTTGGCCTATAAATTCATGACAATGTGATTTAAAAATCATGTTATATTGTGAATTCTTGTGTGACTGTTATTTGGACACTTAGGCTATTTAAAAATGTTAACCTTCTTAAGAAATGGATAGATGTTTAGATCTAGTAATTGAATTTTGTAAGTAGCTACAAAAAGGAAACGAACTAATTATATGCTTTAATTTCAGGTCATCCAAGTAAGATTGTTTCATATTTATTTCAGAATGCTTCAATCTATAATAACTGAAAATTTCATTCAGTTCTCTTAATTTTTAAGAAAGTTATGGGCTTTTGACTGTCCTCGATCACAGCTTTTGAGTTAAGTCAATGGAAAAGCAATAGGGAACAAGATGCTAATTTCAGAGTATGAAAATAGCTGTAACTTTTTTAATACTGAAGATATGAAAGTGAATTATGTATCAAATTAAACTTCTTTTATGCCTTATCTGAAGGGATAAATTGCAGATTTGATTTTGAAAATCTCAAAATTTTGTAACATTGCTACTCTCTGAGACATCCTGGACCCTGGCACCAGGGAGGCAACACACCATCCTGGAGTCTCGATTGCAACTACCGAATCTCCTGCCTGTCGCCATGACTAATAAGTCTCCAACCACAATGGCTTTGTTTGACTTTTCATTTCACCACAGTGCCTGACAGCCAGGCAGGATGCCACAGAACTGACTGCTGCTGCTCTCCCTTGATGGGTCATTGCCCCAACCCTCCCTCCCAGAAGGTATGCCTGTTCTGGAGGAGAATAGTCCGAGGGGAATCCAGCACTCTCTGCAGACTCCCTTTCCTGGTGGTCACCCTTCTACTCCCTGCCTGTACCTTAGGCCTGACATTATAACTTCAATATATAACACTCTCACACCCTACATGATCCAAATGTTATTCAGCTGCAGTTCCATTCCTCTTTGATCAATTTCCCTCAAGGGAGATATAGGTTCTGTTTTATCGTATTGTCTGTACGGAGCTGCAGCTGAACTCACCCCTAGATATAGACCTCAGGAGCATTGGAAATGTCCCTGACTTCCAACATCCTGCAGGAGGAGCATTCAACTGTGCCAATCTCCACTGCACCAAGACCAAGAAAGAATTTCACACTAAAAACAGGATAGAAAATGTGGATAGAAAATTGGCTTCATGGAAGGAAGCCGAGGCTGATGATGGAAGGTTGCTTCTCAGACTGGAGGTCAGGGTTCGGTGCTGGGTCCATTACTGTTTGTCATCTATATCAATAACGTGGATGAGAACATACATGGTAAGATTCGCCAGTTTGCCAATGATGCAAAAGTGGGTGGTTTTGCATAGTGAAGATGGGTGTGAAAAAATGCAGCAGGATCTAATCGAATGGCCAGGAGGGTTGAGGAATTGTTGATGGAATATAATACAGAGAAACATGAGGTGTTGCATTTTGGAATGTCCGACAGGGGCAAGACCTACACAGTGAATGGTAGCGTTCTGGGTATTGTTGTAGAGCAGAGGGATCTAGGAGTACAGGTGCATGGTTCCTTGAAAGTGGAGTCACAGGTAGATAGTGCGGTCAAAAAAGCTTTTGGCACATTGGCCTTCATCAGTCAGAGTGTTGAGTAATTTTAAGTGTAAAGAGTGAAGCTATTTCCACCAGTACTTGGAGCATGCACAGAATGAAACGTCAAAGGATCTTACGTGGGGTGTGGGAAAATCAAGACAAGACAAGAGTGTTTTATTGTCATATGTCCCAGACAGGACAATGAAATTCTTACTTGCTGCAGCACAACAGAATATGTGAATATGTAAACATTGTATATAACGGGGAAAAAAAGAAAAAGTTCAATAAATAATAATTAATAATATAGTGCAAATAACAAATAATAATATAGTCTTTTGCAGTTCAGAGCTCATAGCTTATTTGTTGTGTTTAATAGCCTGATGGCTGTGGGGAAGAAGCTGTTCCTGAACCTGGACATTAGTCTTCAGGCTCCTGTACCTTCTTCCTGATGGCAGTGGTGAGATAAGTGGGTGGCCAGGATGGTGTTGGTCCTTGATGATTTTGGCTGCCTTTTTGAGGCAGCGACTGCGATAGATCCCTTCGTTGGTGGGGAGGTCAAAGCCGGTGATGAACTGGGCAGTGGTCAATACTTTCACTACTGGACGTTCAAGTTGCCGAACCAGGCCATGATGCAACCAGTCAGAATGTTCTTTACCGTGCACCTGTAGAAGTTTAGGAGAATCCTCTTCGACATGCCGAATCTCCGTAATTTTCTCAGGAAGTAGTCGCTGATGTGTCTTCTTTGCAATTGCATCAGTGTGCTGGTCCAGGAAAGATCTTCTGATATATGCATACCCAGGAATTTGACGTTTTTGACCCTCTCCACCATCGTCCCGTTGATATAAACAGGATTGTGGATCCTCATCCTTCCCCTACTAAAGTCCACAATCAGTTCCTTGGTCTTACTGATGTTGAGAGCCAAGTTGTTGTGCTGGCACCATTTGGTCAGTCGGTCGATCTCACTTACTCTAACTCGTCCCCATCTGTGATTCATCCAACCACAGCGGCGTCATCGGCGAACTTAATGGTGGAGTTTGGACTATGACCGGCTACGCAGTCATGGGTAAATAGGGAACTGGATGGAGTTTTAATGAGAACTAGACCAAGTGCAGATAATAGACAATAGGTGCAATAGGCCAATATGTGCAGGAGTAGGCCATTCGGCCCTTTGAGCCAGAACCACCATTCAATGTGATCATGGCTGATCATCCCCAATCAGTACCCCGTTCCTGCCTTCTCCCCATATCACCTGACTCCGCTATCTTTAAGAGCCCGATCTAGCTCTCTCGTGAAAGTATCCAGAGAACCGACCTCCACCGCCCTTTGTGGCAGAGAATTCCACAGACCCAACTGCTTCCCCAACGCACCCGTTCTCTACCCACAGCCCCCACGGGTGTCTTGGTCCTCCAACTCAAGCTGTTCCCGAACTTAAGATTCCAGCATTCCCCTCCCTCAGCAGTGATCTTTAAAAAAATCCCAATTGCACTTGTCCTGCATGTTCCAATAGCAATTCACCCTCCCCCTGCTTATCTATCCATTGTGATGTCATCAGTTGAAGCTGCCATTGTGACGTCATCAGTTGAAGCTGGTCGGTTTGATATTTAAGGTATTTTGATTTTTTTAAACTTTAATCAGTAATATGTCGAAAAATAAAGCATAAAATGTTCAATGAAACTGCTCTGCCTAGAAGGGGAAAATGTGAATCAGAATATGTAAAAATCTTGTGAAAGTTGGCATTTTTAAAGCATTAATCGTGAATAACATGTCAAATATAGGATGAAATCTTCATTGAGGCTGATCTCTGCTTGCTGAGCCTTTGTCATCAGTTGAAGCTGGTGGTTTTAATTTCAAAATCGGAATATGTAAAAATGAAATCATTACCATGTAGTGTTTTTGCGAAGATGTAAATACAACCACATATACACACACACATATATACACACACATATACACACGTACAAGATCAGCCTTTTAATAAATATATGATGATGATGATAATTAAATACCTTGCAGGTCCATAGATGAGAAACAAAAGGGCGAGGAAAATGGGACTCAGGTAGTTACTCTGCCAGAAGCCAGCATTAACTCAATGGACTGAATGATCTTCTTATCAATTGTAATTATACTTAATTTTTTAGAAAAATACAAAATTAATTACAGGGTCTCGAGATATGTAGCATAATGTCTCTGAACTTTTCTCAATTGGATATTGCCCTATCAGTTTATATTTATATGGAACTGTTATTGTTATTAAGGTTGGAGAATCCCCATAGAAATTCAATCTTAGGTTGAGAGAGCAAATTTTCTAGGTTTGTGATGAAAACATTTGAAGCTAATTTACTTTGAGGGAAATAATTTATTTCAAGCTCACAATTGAATCACCTTTTTTACCAGAATTTAAAACAGCAAACTATTTACCAGTTGTAATTGAAAATCAAAAAAAGTTGTTGATGCTCGAAATCTGAAATATAAACAGGATTTGCTGGCACAGTCAGCAGGTTAGCTTGGTATTTGTAGTTAATGGTCCAGATAAGTTCTTGTTCATAGGTACACAAAATTGCTGGGGAAACTCAGCGGGTGCAGCAGCATCTATGGAGCGAAGGAAATAGGCGACGTTTTGGGCCGAAACCCTTCTTCAGACTGATAGGGGGTGGGGAAAGAAAGAAGGACAAAGGGAGGAGGAGGAGGAGGAGCCCGAGGGCGGGCGGATGGGAGGGTGGGAGGAGACAGCTAGAGGGTGAAGGAAGGGGAGGAGACAGCACGGGCTAGCCAAATTGGGAGAATTCAATGTTGATGCCATAGGGACGCAAGGACCCCAGACGGAATATGAGGTGCTGTTCCTCCAATTTCCGCTGTTGCTCACTCTGGCAATGGAGGAGACCCAGGACAGAGAGGTCGGATTGGGAATGGGAGGGGGAGTTGAAGTGCTGAGCCACCGGGAGGTCAGGTAGGCTGCAGTTCCCTTTTGAACTTGAACAAGTTCTTGTTCATAATTGATAGGAGCAGAATTAGGCCATTCAGCCCATTGAGTCCACTTCGCCATTCAATCATTCTTGATTTCCCTCCTAACCCCATTCTCCTGTCTTCTCCCTATAACCCATGACACCCCTGTACTAATCAAGAATTTATCTATCTCTGCCTTAAAAATATCCATTGACGTGGCCTCCACAGCCTTCTGTGGCAATTAATTCCACAGATTCACCACCCTCTGACTAAAGAAATTGCTCCTCATCTTCTTCCAAGAGGAATGTCCTTTAATTCTGAGGCTATGACCTCTGGTCCTAGACTCTCCCACTAGTGGAAACATTCACACCACATCCAATCTATCCAGGCCTTTCACTGTTCGATAAGTTTCAATTAGGTCTTCCCTCATCCTTCTAGACTCCAGAGAGTAGAGGCCCAGTGCCGTCAAATGCTCATCATATGTTAAGCACTCATCCCTGGGATCATTCTCATAAACCTCCTCTGGACCGGACTGGACAAGCTAGATGCAGGAAAAATGATCCCAATGTTGGGCAAGTCCAGAAATAAGGGCCACAGTCTTAGAATAAAGGGGAGACCATTTAAGACTGTGGTGAGAAAAAACTTTTTCACCCAGAGAGTTGTGAATTTGTGTAATTCCCTGCCACAGAGGGCAGTGGAGGCCAAATCACTGGATGGATTTAAGAGAGAGTTAGATAGAGCTCTAGGGGCTAGTGGAATCAAGGGAAATGGGGAGAAGGCAGGCACGGGTTATTGATTGGGGACTATCAGCCATGATCACAATGAATGATGGTGCTGGCTCGAAGGGCCAAATGGCCTCCTCCTGCACCTATTTTCCATGTTTCTATGTTTCTATGTTACTATGACCCACTTCACCTGAGCACCTTCCTCAGATATAGGGCCCAAAATTGCTCACAATACTCGAAATGCGGTCTGACCAATGCCTTGTAGACCTTCAGCATTACATTCCTGTTGTTGTATTCTAGTCCTCTTGAAATACATGCTAGCATTGCGTTTGCCTTCCTTACTACTGATTTGACTTGCAAATTCACTTTTTGGGAATTCTCCACCAGCACTCCCAAGTCCCTTTGCACCTCCAATTTCTGGATTCTCTCCCTGTTTAGAAAATAGTCTACGCCTTTATTTCTACTACAGTACCAAAATGCATGACTCCACACTTTGTTACACTATATTCCATCTGCCGTTGCTCTGCCCACTCTCCCAACCTGTCCAAGTCCTTCTGCAGAGTCCCTGCATTCTCTACACCACCTGCCCCCTTCACCGATCTTCGTATCATTTGCAAACTTGGCCACAAAGCCTTCAATCCCCTCATCCAAATAATTAAAATACAACATGAAGAGTAGCGGCCCCAGCATTGACCCCTGTGGAACTCCGCTAGTCACTGGCAGCCAACCAGAAAAAGCCCCCATTATTGCCACTCTTTGCCTTCTGCCATCCAGCCAACCTGATATCCATGCTAGTATCTTCCCTTTGATAATATAGGCTCTCATCTTCCTTAGCAGCCTCATGTGTGGCACCTTATCAAAGGCTTTCTGAAAATCTAGGTAAACAACATCCACTGACTCTCGTGTTCAAGAAGGAACTGCAGATGCTGGAAAATCGAAGGTACACAAAATGCTGGAGAAACTCAGCGGGTGCAGCAGCATCTATGGAGCGAAGGAAATAGGCGACGTTTCGGGCCGAAACCCTTCTTCAGACTGCTTCCACTGACCTTCTTCCACTTACTCTCCTTTGTTTGTCCTGCTATTTACTTCCTCAAACAATTCCAACAGATTCATCAGGCAAGATCTCCCTTTCACAAAACAATGCTGACTTTGGCCTATTTTATCATGAACGTCTAAGTACTCCGTAACCTCATCCTTTATAATGGACTCTAAAATCTTACCAACCACCAAAGTCAGGCAACCCGGCTTATTGTTTCCACTATTCTGCTTTGCTGCTGTCTTGTACAGCGGGAAAATGTGCAATTTTCCAATCGTCTGGAACCACTCCTGACTCTAGTGTGTCTTGAAAGATCACTACTAATGCCTTTACAATCTCTAAAGCCACCTCTTTCAGAACCTTGTGTAGGAAAGAACTGCAGATGCTGGTTTAAATCGAAGGTCTGAAGTAGGGTCTTGATCTGAAACATCACCCATTCCTTCTCTTCAGAGATGCTGCCTGTCCCGCTGAGTTACTCCAGCATTTTGGGTCTACCTTTCTTTCAGAACCTTGGGGTGTTGTCCATCTGGTCCAGGTGACTTATCCACCCTCAGTCCTTTCAGTTTCCCAAGCACCTTCTCCTTAGTAATAGCCACACCACTCATTTCCAGCCCCTGACGCTCTTGACTTTCAGGCACGTTGCTGGTGTCTTCCACTGTGAAGACGGATGCAAAAAAGTTATTCAATTCCTCTGCCATTTCTTTATTCCCCATTATCACATCTCCTGCATCATTCTCCAGTGGTCCAATGTCCACCCTTGCATCTTTCTTGATCTTTATATAACTGAAGAAACTCTCGCTATCCTCTTTTAAATTATTAGCTAGCTTATCTTCGCATTTCATCTTTTCTCCCGTATTGCCCTTTTAGTTACTTTCCGTTGTTTTTAAAAGCTTCCCAATCGTTTAGCTTCCCACTAATCTATGCAATGTCATATTCCGTCTCTTTTAGTTTTATGCTGTCTTATCCTTGTCAGCCTTGGTCACCTCATTCTTCCCTTAGAATCTTTCTTCCCCTTTGGAATGAAATGATCATGCATCTTCAGTATTATTCCCAGAAATTCCTGTCATTGCTGTTCCACCGTCACTCCTGCTAGGGTCCCCTTCCAATCAACTTGGCCAGCTCCTCCCTTAAGCCTCTGTCATCCCCTTTGCTCAGCTGTAATACAGACACATCTAATTTCATCTTCTCCCTCTCAAATTGCAGGTTGAATCTTATCATTTTGTGGTCGCTACATCCTAGTGATTCCTTTACCTTGAGCTCCCTTATCAAATCCGGTTCATTACACAACTCTAAATCCAAAATTGACTTTTCCCTGTAGGCTCCACTACAAGCTGCTCTAAGAAACCAACTCTGAGAAATCTGTTTCAACCTGTTGGAGTACCAACCTGTTTTTCCCAGTCTACCTGCATATTGAAATCTCCCATGACCACTGTAATATTGCTTTTCCTACAAGCCGATTTTATCTCCTGATGTAACTTGTTTCTATAACCTGACTACTTTTTGGGGGGTCTGTAAATAACTCCCATTGTAAGTATTTTACGCCTTGCTGATGATTTATTAGATGCTAATGAACTGCACTTATAAAGAGGAACCTGGATTCATTTCCTGATTCATTCTGAGTTATGCAATAGTGATGTTACATCAATTTCTCTTTTTGTGCTTTCTCCTCTCCTCACTATATACATTGTCATAGAGCCATACAGCATGAAAAGAGACCATTCAGCCCAACTTGCCCGCACCGATCAAGATGCCCCATCTTCCCCATCTACGCCAAACCCACTTGCTCATATCCCTCCAGTACCTGCCTCAACAGCATGGTCTAGCAGTTCATTCACAGACTCTGGCAGTTCATTCCATCGACTCACCACCCCCGTGTGAATAATGGTAAGCAGGAATGCTTTTGAGCTGGAATTGTAGACCAGTGAGTCTAACATCTGTGGTAGGTAAGTTACTGGAGAGGATACTAACACAGGGCTGCCAACTCTCACTCTTTGGGCATGAGAATCACGCATTTCAACAAATTCTCACGCTCTCACGCTGATCACAAATTTCTCACACTCTGTCGTGAGAAATTCTGTGATCAACGAGAATTTCAAAACTCATATCAACTGCATGGGCCGCGGGTGTTGGAGAGCCGGGGCGGAGGGAGGGATGGAAGCAGCGGCGGGGGCAGATGCAGATGGCGAGCTGGGGCTGGCGAGTGTTTGCCGGGCTGTCGAGTGTTTGCGGGACTGGCGAGTTGCTAACTGCAGCTCCGGCCATGGAGCAGCCTCAGTGCAAGAGTCCCAGGCTGTCGGAAGCGCTGCGCCGCTGCCGTTAGAGTCTCTGTGCTGAATTTGCCCTGATGACCGGCATGGACCATGCAGCGTCTCTAGAGAGAAGGAATGGGTGGCGTGTCTGGTCATGACCCTTCTAAGGGTCTTGACCTGAAACCTTTAGAAGGATCTCGACCCGAAACGTCACCCATTCCTTCTCTCCAGAGATGCTGCCTGTCCCGCTGAATTACTCAAGCATTTTGTGTCTCTCTTCGGTTTAAACCAGCATCTGCAGTTCCTTCTCACACATTGAGACCCAACAAGACGACTTTGAAGCTAGTACCACTCGGGTGGGGGAGGGACGGAGAGAGAGGGGTTGTTAAAGAAATTGATATTCATACTTCATATTCATCAGTGAAATTCATATTTCATCAGGGAAATTAGTTGATATCTGTCATTAAATTTATATTTTGTTCATCTTTAAATATAAGTCTTGGATTCATGTATCGCGGGAACAAATAAGCAAAGGTCAGCTGATAACTATAAAGTACAAATTAACTCCAGAAAATGAAACTTGTGGAGATGAACTTTGCCCTTCACTTGACAAAGAATAATCTCAGGGATTATGCAGTAAATGTCATTCAAATACTCTGTAGCCTTGGGATAATATTGTTCATGTTCAAATCCGATAAGTAAGTATTGATTTGTTCAATATTATAATTAGTTCAAAGATACAGCATGGAAACAGGCCCTTCGGCCCCTCGAGTCCATGCCAACCATCGATCACCCGTTCACACTGGTTCTATGTTATTCCACTTTCACATCCACTCCCTGCACACTAGGGGGCAATTTACAGAGGGCCAATTAACCTACAAACCCGTACGTCTTTGGGATGTGGGAGGAAACCCACGCGGTCACAGGGAGAACGTGCAAACTCCACACAGACAGCACCCGAGACCAGGATCGAACCCGGGACTCCGACGCTGTGGGGCATTAATAGTATAATGCTAATACTTGGGCCTCCACTGATCAGTAATATTGGATGATTACCCAATATTACTGGTTATTAACCATTGTATTATTGATTATATATCTTGCGCCCGTTCTCCTTTATCTGTACATTGTGAGCGGCTTGCCTGCATTTACCTGATAGCACGCAACGAAAGCTTTTCCCTGTACCTCGCTACAGGTGGCAATAGTAAACTAAATCAATTTATTTACATGTATCTGTGTGTTGTTGCTTTAACCGGCCTGTTAAGGTGCAGCAGCTGAGAATGTCATTGTTCTGATGTCGCTGCATGCGACAACTATACACTCTTGTCTTCATTCGACACTTGAAATTACCACAGTGACATTTAAACAGCATTTGGACAGGTACATGTGTAGGAAGGAACTGCAGATGCCGGTTAAAACTGATAGACACAAAGCGCTGGAGTAACTCAGTGGGTCAGGCAGCATCTCTGGAGGGAAGGAATGGATGACGTTTCGGGTCGAGACCCTTCTTCAGACTGAAAGTCTGGTTAATTAGCTTGGTATAAGTGTAAATTGTCCCTAGTGTTTGTAGGATAGTCTTAATGTGCGGGGATCGCTGGTCGGTGCGGACTCGGTGGGCCGAAGGGCCTGTTTCCGTGCTGTATCTCTAAACTGAACCTTGCCAGGCTAGCAGGGCTGTGTAGGGCCGAGTGCCGGCACACGGTGACATCTGGCTCTGATCTCCACAAAGCCAATCACGTATCGAGCAGCGCCGCAGATCAATGGGCCTCTGGTGCTTGTAGTCGGTCCTCAGACACAGAGAGGAAATTGTATGTTACTCCGGCTTTTTGTGTCTATCAGTGACTTGCAGAGTGGGCTGGACAACGAGTGATGCAGCTGGTCGCGGCTCCCCTGAACTACGCTATTCCCACGCACTTATGGGCCTGTCCCACTAAGGCGACTCTTTAGGCGACTGTCAGGCACTAGTTTTACTAGCATTCACCTACGACACCTCGCGACAACGTACGACAACCTCCGACAGCAAAAATGGTTGCCACTGTCACTTGTAGTAGCCCAAAAGATCGCCTAAGTGGGACAGGCCCTTCAGGCTGCGGCTCGGTGCATCCCTCGGGCTTGGTCTCTCGCAATTTCTCACTCCCAACTCTCACCCATTGTTAGCAGCCCTGCTAACAAATAAGGGTAATTAGGGATGGTTTAACATGATTTTTAGTTAGTTTAGAAATACAGCATGGAAACGGGTGCATTGGCCCATCGAGTCCATACTGACCTGTTTACACTAGTTCTGTTATTCCACTTTCTCATCCATTCCCTGCACACTAGGGGCAATTTGCAAAGGCCAAGTAACCTACAAATCTGCATGCCTTTTGGATGTGGGAGGAATCCACCCAATCACAGGGAGAAAATGCAAACTCCACACTGATAGCACCAAAGGTCCAAACACTGGTCTCTGGTACTGTAATAGACTATAGACAATAGGTGCAGGAGTAGGCCATTCGGCCCTTCGAACCAGCACCGCCATTCAATGTGATCATGGCTGATCATCCTGAATCAGTACCCCAATCAGTAAGGCAGCAGCTGTGCCACCCTAACTTGAGATCCTTAGTGGACCAGCCAGAATAGATGTTACAAGATGGAGGGGTAGTTATTTATAAAGGTGCATAACATTTATTCTATATAGATAGTAAATCTCAGACTCACTGGTGAATGTGGTGGATGTTAAATCTGTGTTCATTGTGTGTTTGGTTATTTTATTCTATGTTATGACTGCAAGGCACGATATTTCGTTCAGACTGGAAAGTCTGAATGACCATAAAGGATAGTTTGACTTTGACTTTTGAAGTAGTGAACCCCATTGTATGGTGGAGGCAAGATAATTAAAATATTTAACATGGAGGAATATTTAAAATATTGAGGACAATGTGGATCAAACAGAGAAGAGATGAGGTTTGAAGAGCTTGGTGGGCTACTCCTGCTATGTTCTTGTCAAGACAGATCCTTTGATCCAACTCCACGCTGACCAAAGGAAGTATACAGAGATGATTTACGAAGTTGTGGCCAGGGCTCGAGGGCCTGAGCTGTAGTGAGAGGTTGAGTGGGCAAGGACTTTATTCCTTAGAACGCAGAAGACTGAGGGATGATCTTATAGAGGTATGTAAAATCATGAGGGGAGTAGATAGGTTAAATACATGGTGGCACGGTGGTACAGCAGTGGAGTTGCTGCCTTACAGCACCAGAGACCTGGGTTCGATCCGTCTAAGGGTGCTGTCTGAATGAAGCTTGTAAATTATCCCTGTGACCTACATGGGTATTCTCCGGGTGCTCCGTTTCCTCCCACACTCTAAAGTCGTACAGGTTTGTAGGCTAATTGGCATGGTAAAATTATAAATTGTTCCTAATGTGTGTAAGATAGTGTTCGTGTGTGGGAACCACTGGTCAGTGCGGACTTGGTGGCCCAAAGAGCCTGTTTCCACGCTGTATCTCTAAGCACGGTGTGGGAATCAAGAACCAGAGGACATAGGTTTAAGGTGAGAAGAGAAATTTTCAATAGGAACCTGAGATGTAACATTTTCACACAAATGTGGTGGGTATATGGAACAAGCTGCCAGAGGAGACATTTTAGGCATGTACGATAACAGCATTTAAAAGATCCTTGGACAGGTACAAGGATAGGAAAAGGATATGGGCCAAACATGAGCAAATGGGATCAGCTTAAATGGGGGAATCTTGATTGGTATTCACGTTTGCAGTAGTGAGGCCTCGCTGCGGCGACGATGCCTTAGAAACATAGAAAAATAGATGCAGCAGTAGGCCAATCGGCCCTTCGAGCCATTCAATATGATCATGGCTGATCATCTAAAATCAGTACCCCTTTCCTGCTTTGTCCCCATATCCCTTGATTCCTTTAGCCCAAAGAGCTGAATCTAGCTCACCCTTGAAAACGTTCAGTGAATTGGCCTCCACTGCCTTCTGTGGCAGAGAATTACACAGATTTGCAACTCTCTGGGTGAAATAAAAAATCTTCATCTCCATCCTAAATGGCCAACCCCTTATTCCTAAACTGTGACCCCTGGTTCTGGACTCACCAACATCGGAAACATTATTCTTGCATCTAGCCTGTCCAATCCTAAAAGGATTTTATATAAGATTTCCTCTCATCCTTCTAAATTCCAGTGAATACAAGCTCAGTTGCCCACTCTTTCATAAGTTCCGCCATCCCGAGAATTAATCTGGTGAACATACGCTGCACTCCCTTAATAGCAATAATGTCCTTCCTCAAATTAGGAGACCAGAATTGTACACAAAACTCCAAGTGTGATCTCACCAGGGCCCTGTACAACTGCAATAGGACCTCCTTGCTCCTAAACTCAAATCCTCTTGCAATGAAGGCTAACATGCCATTAGCCTTCTTCACTGCCTGCTGTACCTGCATGCTTACTTTCAGTGACTGATGTACAAGCACACGCAGGTCTCGTTGCACCTCCCCTTTTCCTAATCCAACACCATTCAGATAATAATCTGCCTTCCTGTTCTTGCCACCAAAGTGAATAACCTCACATTTATCCACATTACACTGCATCTGCCTACTCATCCAACCTATCCAAGTCACCCTGCAGCCTCATAGCATCCTCATCGCACCGCACACTGCCCCCCAGCTTTGTGTCATTGGCAAACTTGGAGATGTCACATTTTATTCCCTCGTGTAAATCGTTAATATATATTGTAAATAACTGGGGTCCCAGCAGCGAGCCTTGCGGCACCCCACTAGTCACTGCCTGCCATTCTGAAAAGGACCCGTTAATTCCTACTCTTTGCTTCCTGTCTGCCACCCAGTTCTCTATCCATTTCAATATCCTACCCCCAATACCATGTGCTCTAATTTTGCACACTAATCTCTTGTGTGGGACCTTGTCAAAGGCTTTTTGAAAGTCCAGATACACCACATCCACTGGCTCTCCCTTATCCATTCTACTTGTTACATCCTCAAAAAATTCCAAAAGATTAGTCTAGCATGATTTCCCCATCATAAATCCATGCTGACGTTGACCGATCTTGTCACTGCTTTCCAAATGCGCTGCTATAACATCTTTAATAATCTATTCAAGCATCTTCCCCATGACCAATGTAAGGTTAACTGGTCTATAATTTCCCGTTTTCTCTTTCCCTCCTTTCTTAAAAAGTGAGGCTTCATTGGCTACCCTCCAGTCCACAGGAACCAATCCAGAGTCGGGAGAAATTGGAAAATGATCACCAATGCATCCACGATTTTTATGGCCACCTTCCTGAGTACTCTGGGATGCAGACCATCAAGCCCTGGGGATTTATCTGCTTTCAGTTCCTCCCTCCCACTAGATCATTGGTCCCCTAGTATTTCTGGGAGATTGCTTGTGTCTTCCTTAGTGAAGACCAAACCAAAGTACTCATGTAACTGTTCTGCCATTTCCATGTTTCCCATTATAAATTCACCTGTCCCTGATTGTAAAGGACCTACATTTGTCTTCAGGCAGTCGACGGTCAACAAGTGTGTTGAGAACCGCCGTGAGAGAGGGGGAAGATCAATGGAGGACCCAGCAACCCAGCTGTGGGTGGTGGGAGTTGGGGGGGGGAAGGAGGTGAACAAAAGGAGGTGCCGGCGTGCTTTGTAACTTTGTCAGCTCCGTAGGTGGCCATTATTGGTATATATTGGGTGTACAAGCAAAGAATTTCACTATGCCTTGTTACATGTGACCACAAAGTATTCCATTCCATTCCATTTTGGGGGCTGAAGGGCCAGTTTCTCTACAGCACGGTTCTATGTAGAGTGCACTTGCATGCAAGTACCAGTTCCAGGTGTGAACAGGACTCAGTTGGTTATACTGCCTTACATATCAGATTATTTAAAAAAAGCCTGGTACATTTTGACGCGTGTAACAACATACTCAAACTCAATAACCTTAGGGAGGGGAGGAGAAACATTGTGATTCTTCGGCAAAAGGAAACTGGTTTGAATGTCACCGAAATCCTTTCTTCTCTTCCAAGAATTTATGTATGCAAGGATCCCATTCAGTTTCAGATGTTTGCTCTTGTTTGAAATGTAATCTTACTTCTCCATTCAGTGGAACTCCAGGGATCATTCAGTATTGTTTGCATAATGTAATGAGATTATTAGAACTAACTCTAAACCAAACAAAGCAAAGGATTCAGGAACTAAGTTTCCTGTGGAGGAGACTGCCTGGCAGGAGCAGACACACCAGTGCTACTTGACATGGCTTGTAATTCTTTGCAGCTAATTTAGCACCTATTAAATGCTAACACCAGTCAATGACTACACCCAGATTATCGTGTACTAATAAGGAAGGCGAGAAAAGACTTTTCACTCAGTTCCCTCCATCGTTTCCACTGAATTTTCCACGTGGGTGTGCATCCCAAAACTACACTTGGAAAACTTCAGGTTAATGAGCTTCAAGTTCTAACCAGACACATAGCTCTGCTCAAAATAGCCAAGTCCCCTCCAACAGCCATCAGAGAAACAATGCGTGGCAAGACAATTAGGGCAGTTTTTCCCATGGGGATGGTTTAACTTTAAGAAGGAACTGTAGATGCTGGTTTACACCAAAGATAGACACAAAGTGCTGGAGTAACTCAGCGGGACAGGCAGCATCTCTGGAGAGAGGAATGGGTAACGTTTTGGGTCGACTTTCTTCAGACTTAAATTCTTCAGATTAAGACCCTTCATCGGTTAGTTTAGATTAGTCTGGAGATAGAGTGCAGAAACAGGCACTTTGGACCACAAAGTTGATCAGCAATCCCCATACACTGACATTATCCTACACACTAAGGACAATTTACAGTTTTTACTGAAGCCAATTAACCTACAAACCCATGTGTCTTTGGAGTGTGGGAGGAATGGTGGTGCAGCGGTAGAGTTGCTGCCTCACAGCGCCAAAGATGCCGGTTCGTTCCTCAACCAGGACTGGCATTTTTCTTTTACTGCTAAGTGCAAGGGCAATTTTACTGAATGTAGGGCATATTTATCCTCTCACCTACCCATATCTAAGCAATTCTTCGGCTCCAAGAAGGTGGTTTGCTGGACGTTTCAAGGGTGTAACAACTTAGGGAGAGGATGCCAAAGTAGGATTACAAAGAACTAGTGTGAACGGGTGGTCAATGGTCGGCATTGACTCAGTGGGCCGAAGGGCCTGCTTCCATATTGCACCTTTCCATTCCGTTCCATTCAGTTCATAAGGTCATAAGGAATAGGAGTAGAATTAGGTCATTCGGCCCGTCAAGTCTATACCATTGAATCATGGCTGATCTATCACTCCCTCCTAACCCCATTCTCCTACCTTCTCCTCTGACACCTGCACGAATCAGTTCAATTCAATTTCACGATTGGAAGGAATATGTAAGATTAAGACAGAAGTTGAAATGCCAGAAACATTTTAGTGACAAAGAATCTACTTTGGCACTTTATTAGTGATGGGTAATAAATGGTGCCCTCATTAGCAATCCTTCATCTGGTAAATAAACATAAAAGAACATATATCAAGAAATATCTTAAATATCAAGAAATATCTTACATATAAGAAAATATCTTATAGAAACATATAAAATTGGATCTTATAGAAACATAAAACACTCTTAAAGGATTGGACAGGCTAGATACAGGAAAAATGTTCCCGATGTTGGGAGAGTCCAGAGCCAGGGGTCACAGCTTAAGAATAAGGAGTAGGCCATTTAGGAGATGAGGAAAAACTTCTTCACTCAGAGAGTTGTGAATCTGTGGAATTCTCTGCCACAGCAGGCAGTGAAGGCCATTTCACTGGATGTTTTCAAGAAAGAGTTAGATTCAGCTCTTAGGGCTGAAGGAATCAAGGGATATGGGGAAAAAGCAGGAACGGTGTACTGATCTTAGTTGATCAGTCATGATCATATTTAATGGCGGTGCTGGCTAACTCTTAGTAGACTCTAAAGTCTGAAGACTCGACTCGAAACACCGCCTGTCCAATCCCTCCACAGATGCTACACGACCTGCTGAATTCCTCCAGTACTTTGGGCTTTACTCAAGATTGCAGCATATGCTTGTGTCCTTGTGTCTCGAAAAATTCCTTCTATTTTTAAATACTCAGATGAAGAAACTTTATTTCTTTGGCTCAGAGAAGGCTTTAACTTAGTTCCTCATCACTAAGCCCACGTGTAACTAAATGCAACTTTTCACGGTATTTGGATACAGCATAGATGATACTTTTATGGCACAGGCAGATTTTTTAAAGGTAATGTTGAAGAAGGCCAACTAGAACAAAGATCCTATAGCGAGCAAGATAGTCCACTCGATGAAAAAGACATAGTACGGTCATGGGCAGATTCAAGCCCCATTTCCATAACCGGCTTCCGTCTCCGCACCAAAGATCCCATAGGATAATAGTGTGGAGACGGAAGCTGGTCACGGAAACATCCTCGTAAAAATAAAAGTTATTTGATAAAAATCTTCTAATTTTCAGAATTTTAATTTATTAACACAAACTGATCCCCTGCAACATTGATTACACTGCGAGTCGGGTCACGTCGGGTCGGGTCTGGTTACGGAAATGGATGAAAAAAAGGCCCACGTTGCATACTGCACGTCAGCCCATTGCATTTAGCAGGAGTGGTCTATCTTGCTCTGCTATAGGATCTTTGAACAAGAGGGCAAGTAATCACCTCCTGCAACTGGTGGATGTCTTTGTTTAATTGTGTATGGGAGTAATTCAGAAAACACTGCCAATTTCTCCCAGTCCAGCAGTTTTAGTAGATAGCCCATCAAAGCAAAGTAAATTCACAAAAGCTTACCTACAGTATTGTTAGGCAACCTGATTCTTGAATATGTGCAATGAACTGCAGATGCTGCTGTACCAAAGAAAAAAACAAAATGGTGGAGTAACTGAGTGAGCCAGGCAGCACCTCTGGAGGACATGGATAGGAGATGCTTCAAGTCTGTATCGGTGACCCTGGCCTGTAGATGAGGGTCATGGTCAGTGACCTGTGGGTGAGGGTCAGTGACCTGTGGGTGACAGTCAGTGACCTGTGGGTGAGGGTCAGGGTTCGTGTCCTGTGCGTGCGGGTCAGGGTTCGTGACCTGTGGGTGAGGGTCAGGGTTCGTGACCTGTGCATGAGCGTCAGCATCGATGGCCCTCTGTAGGACATGGACAAGTGACATTTTAGGCCAACACTCCTCTTCAGACTGATTGCAGCAGTGGGGTGAAAGTTCGAAAATAGGTGTGGGCAGGGGCGGACAAAGCCTGGCAAGTGATAGGTGGATACAGATAAGAAAGCTCAGTGTCGGTGGGCATTGTTTTTCACTGTGTGACACTTCAATGTGTGTTTAGTTCAGTTTTGTTTAGTTTAGTTTAATCTAGAGATACAGCATGGAAACAGGCCCTTGTGCCCACGCCGACCAGCGATCCCCGCGCACTAACACTATTCTACACACTAGGGACAATATACAATTTTACCAAGGCCAATTAATCTACAAACCTGTACGTCTTTGGAATGTGGGAGGAAACCGGAGATCCCGGAGAAAACCCACGCAGGTCACGGGCGAACATACAAGCTCTGTACGGACAAGCACCTGTAGTCAGGATCGAACCCGGGTCTCCGGCATTGTAAGTCAGCAACTCTACCGCTGCACCACTCTGCCGTCCGTGTGTTGTCCATTATTTTTCCCTGATGCCTCGGTCAATATTTGAGTGTCTAATAGTGATACCAAGATATATTTCCATGTATCTGGGTCACTCTTCCTGCACCCAATTATTGCTTTTAGAACAAAACCCTATTATAGATAACCCCCCTCATCCCCAGACAAGGGAGAGGGAGACATTGAGTGATGGAAGGTTAAGTTGGGAAAACAAGACATCAAAGGGGCTGAAGGTCAAGGACAAAGTAAAATAGATCATTGTTAGCTAGGGGAAGGTGAAACTAAAGCACACAAAGTCCAAAGGTCAGTTTATAGTCATGTGTACCAGTCAAAGTACAGTGAAACTCAAACTGCCAGGATTTAATCAGGACAGTCGACTGGTCAGAGAACTAGGATGGGGGAGGGATAGAGAGAGAGGGAGTGCAAAGGTTACTTGAAGTTAGAGAAATCAATATTCATACTGGGGTTGTATGGGAATAGGAGGGGGAGTTAAAGTGTTTATCAACCGGAAGATCAGGTAGGTTTAGGCGGACTGAACGGATCTGAAACAATCGTCGAGCCTGCGCTTGGTCTCGCCGATTTACAGGAGTCCATACCTGGAACAGCGGATACAGTAGATGCGGTTAGAGGAGGTGCAAATGAAACTCTGCCTCACCTGAAAGGATTGTCGGGATAGATTTGAGGGAGAAGGTATAGGAACAAGTGTTGCATCGACATTTTAACTCCCCTTCCCATTTCAACACTGACCTTTCTGTCCTGAGCCTCCTCCACTGTCAGAGTGAGGCCACACACAAATTGGTGGAACAGTACCTCATATTTTGCTTGGGTAGCTTACAACCCAGTGGTATGAGCCTTGATTTCTCGAATTTCCAGTAACTCTTGCATTCTCTCACCTGTGTCTCTCCTTCACCCCCACCCCCCCATCCTCCGCCCTGATTGACGCACCTGTTCCACTGTTGGCATCCTAATCCCCCTTTTTATCACCTCTTCCACAGCCAACAATGGGCCATATTGGGCTCCACCCTTCTTGAGGTCTTCTGTTGCCAACCCTGATTTATTCTGTTCTCACATACAATTTATTCCCCACCCCCCGCTTCTCTCTACTTTCAGCCTGAAGAAACATCACCTATTCTTTTTCTCCAGAGATGCTGCCTGACCAATTGAGTTACTCCAGCATTTCGTGTCTATCTTCAGTATAAACCAGCATCTGCAATTCCTTTCTACACAATGAGTGTTTGGACAAGTATCATACGAACCACTGCGATGGGAGAGCGAGCGGGCAAATCTAACCCCACCCATTCCGTCGGCCCATCTCCCAAACGTTGAGGATGAACATCAGTCGGCCATTAGTAACCTGGGGAGGACTTGTAGTCACATTCAGTACTGCTCTGCTTGTTCCCAATGGTGGAAATGTACATTGTACAAGCAGCCACTTCATCTGGTCTTGGACCAGAGGGCATATATATAGCCTCAGAATTAAAGGGTGCTCTTTTGGAAAGGAGGTCAGAGGGTAGTTAATCTGTGGACCTCATTGCCACAGAGGGCTGTGGAGGCCTAGTGAGTGGATATTCCTAAGGCAGAGATAGATAAATTCTTGATTAGAACGGGTGCCAATGGTTCTGTGGAGAAGGCAGAAAATGGGATTAGAAGGCAGAGACCAGCCATGAATGAATGGGCCGAACGGCCTAATTCTACTCCTATAACTTGTGAACTTGACTTCCATGTGAGCTGAAGTCCAATTGTATCATTCCTGACTGCCATCTTCGCCACGTTCAACAGGCCCAGCACCAGGGTGGCACAGTAGCACAGCAGTGGAGTTGCTGCCTTACAGCGCCAGATAACCTGGTTCAATCCTGACTATGGGTGCTGCTGTCTGTATGGCATTTGTATGTTCTCCCTATGATCGCGTGGAGTTTCTCCAGGTGCTCCGGTTTCCTCCCGCCCTCCAAAGACTTGCAGGTTGTAGGTTAATTGGCTTCTAGAAATTTGTAAATTGTTCCTACTATGTGTAGTATAGTTCTAGTGATCGCTGGTCGTCACAGACACAGTGGGCCAAAGGGCCTGTTTTTGCACTGTATCTCTAAAGTCTAAATATACTTCCCTGGTCACATGTCCATGCTGTTTTCCTCTATTCCCAGTAATATTCAAAGTCCATAGCAAATGTGGTGATATTATTTGCCCCCTCCCCTCCCCTCTGAGCCCCCACCCCACTGCACCTCTCCTGGGACCCTTCCCCTCCCCAGAGCCTGGGTCTCACCCAAACCCCACCACCTGTCAGTTTTTCATTATCCACTTCTTTGGTCCGAAGAAGGGTCTAGATCCAAAACGTCACCCATTCCATCTCTCCAGAGATGCTGCCTGTTACTCCAAGTTACTCCAGCTTTTACTAAGTTACTCCAGCTTTTTGTGTCTATCTCCAGTTTAAACCAGCATTAGCAGCTCCTGCCTCCCCTCAATAAGTTCAAACTTGTAAACCAGCATCTGCAGTTCCCTGTCTCTTCCCCAAATATCTATTCAGTAACTGGGCAGGCGTACTGTTCCTCCTGCAATTGGAAACTATCAAAACAAAAAGTTAAATGAGCTGGACACTGAAACATATAATTGATGAGGTCTTGTTAAATTCTCATAAAAAGAGTGTCACCAGCCGGCACATTTTCCTGGATGCAATCCAAGTCAAGATTGGAGAGCAACATATTTTAGTTTGTTTTGGAAAAAAGCACCATTGGCTTGTAGAAACAAGCACCTGCAGATGCTGGTTTAAACAAACGGACACAAACCGCTGGAGTAACTCAGCGGGTCAGACAGCATCTCTGGAGAACAAAGAAGGGTCCCCATCCAAAACATCACCTTTCCATGTTCTCCAGAGATGCTGCCTGACCCGCTGAGTCACTCCAGCATTTTGTGATCATTGGCTTGTACTGTTTAAGGCAAACACTGTGTATTAGCTGTTGTGTAACACCAATCAAAAGCTTAAGTCAAAATGTCTGATCAAATTTGTTGCAAGGAGCATTCTTGAAATAATGCCGTGTGTCACAGTGTGTTACACTGTATCAGCAGCTCTCCATTACTATGGCCAATAGAGTGCTGTTGGGAAGCCTGTCCCAGAGCAGACGGCACAGGGCGTTGTTTCCTTACAGCGCCAGAGACCCTGGTTCGATCCTCGCAATGGGCAATGTCTGTATGGAGTTTATATGTTCTCCCTGTGACTGCATGGGGTTTCCCCTGGGGGGTGCTCCGGTTTCCGCCCACACTCCAAAGACTGTTTGTACGCCTCTTTGTCAACTTCTCCTCAGCCAATAAGGCTGAGCGGGTAATGAAGTAGAGTTTCAAAGTCTACAGAGAGATTTATGCCAGTTGGAAGAGTGGGCTGAAAGATGGTAGATGGAGTTTAATGCTGATAAGTGTGACGTGCTACATCTTGGCAGGACAAATCAAAATAGGACGTACATGGTAAATGGTAGGGAATTGAAGAATGTAGGTGAACAGAGGGATCTGGGAATAACTGTGCACAGTTCCCTGAAAGTGGAATCTCATGTAGATAGGGTGGTAAAGAAAGCTTTTGGTGTGCTGGCCTTTATAAATCAGAGCATTGAGTATAGAAGTTGGGATGTAATGTTAAAATTGTACAAGGCATTGGTGAGGCCAATTCTGGAGTATGGTGTACAATTTTGGTCGCCTAATTATAGGAAGGATGTCAACAAAATAGAGAGAGTACAGAAGAGATTTACTAGAATGTTGCCTGGGTTTCAGCAACTAAGTTACAGAGAAAGGTTGAACAAGTTAGGGCTTTATTCTTTGGAGCGCAGAAGGTTAAGGGGGGACTTGAGAGAGGTTTTTAAAATGATGAGAGGGATAGACAGAGTTGACGTGGAAAAGCTTTTCCCACTGAGAGTAGGGAAGATTCAAACAAGGGGACATGACTTGAGAATTAAGGGACTGAAGTTTAGGGGTAACATGAGGGGGAACTTCTTTACTCAGAGTGGTAGCTGTGTGGAATGAGCTTCCAGTGAAGGTGGTGGAGGCAGGTTCGTTTTTATCATTTAAAAATAAATTGGATAGTTATATGGATGGGAAAGGAATGGAGGGTTATGGTCTGAGCGCAGGTATATGGGACTAGGGGAGATTATGTGTTCGGCACGGACTAGAAGGGTCGAGATGGCCTGTTTCCGTGCTGTAATTGTTATATGGTTATTATATTATATGGTTAATAATGAACCATTGTACATTTCTGTGATCATCGTCTGTTCCATTCACATCTTACATTTTCTTTGTACCCTTCCACGTCATATTTCCCTCTCCCCTGACTCTCAGTCTGAAAAAGGATCTTAACCTAAAACATCATCTATTCCTTCTCTCCAGAGACACTGCCTGTCCTGCTGAGTTACTCCAGCATTTTGCGTCTATCTTTAGTTTGCAGGTTAATTGGCTTTGGTTCCTATTGTGTAGGACAGTGTTAGTGTACGGGGTGATCACTGGCCGGTCCGGATGCTGTAGGCCGATGGGCCGGTTTCTGCCATGCATCTCTAAAGTCTAAAGAATCAACCGGGAAGTGTAGCATTAGCAGGCCAGCACTCCTCATCAGTAGATCCTCAACACTGGTTCCTAGAAAGTGCATGGGGATGGCGGGTGCAAAATAAAAATAAATATACAGGCCATCCAATCCTCTGTAAATATGCATTACATTGGTGACCCTTGCTACGCAGAGTGAATGTGCTCCAGACCTATTTGCTTACTCTTGCCCGATACATTTTCACTTGGCTATCTTAGTTAGAGTTATACTGCATGGAAACGGGCCCTTTGGCCCAACTTTCTCACACTGAGCAAGATGCCCCATCTATCCCAGTCCCACCTGCCTGTGTTTGGCTCATATCCGTATACCAATCCATATACCTGTCAAATATCTTTTACATGTTGTAATAGTACCTGCTTCAACTACCTCCTCTGGCAGCTCGTTCTATATATCCACCACCCTTTGAGGAGGAAAAAGTTGCCCCTGGGTTCCTATGAAATCTTACCCCCCTCACCTTAAACCTGTTGTGGTTCTTGATTCCCTTACTCTGGGTAATAGACTATGCCCTTACCTATCTATTCCCCTCATGATCTTATACACCTCTATAAGATCATACCTCATCCTCCTGCATTCCAAAGAATAAAGTCCTAGCCTGCGCAACCTCCCCCTGTAGCTCAGGCCAAGTCCTGGCAACATCTTCGTAAACCTTCCCTGCACCCTTGTCTGCTGCAGGAATATTTTTCGCTGTTAACGCAAACTACACTTTGAGCTATCAATATCTACTATGATGTTACAGGGCCAGGCAACGTGGGGAGCTGATGGTTGTCACTGAACAGGAAGTAGGAACAGGAACTTTGGCTGTACATTTCCTCTGTCTTCTGGCACAAAGTTAACTGTAGCCTCTCGTAAGTGATACCACTTCCATCATTAAAATGCATCAGAACCACAGGGTTTAGGCAGGTTTTGGGTGTAACGTCCCGTTGGATAGTATTTATGCAAAGTGATGCAGCATATCTTTGGTTCCACACTTAAACATGACCAAATAACACATTCCAATCTCAGAGCGAGACTTTGATTTAGTGATACAGCGTGGAAACAGGCCCTTCAGCGCACCAAGTCCTCACAGACCAGTGATCACCCAGTATACGAGCATTATCCTATACACTGGGGACAAATTACAGAGATCAATTGATCTACAAACTTGTGCATGTTTGGAGTGTGGGAGGAAACCGGAGCACCCGGAGAAAACCCACGAGGGCACAGGGAGAACGTACAAACTCCGTACAGACAGCACCCGCAATCAGGATCAAACTTGGGTCTCTGGCACTGTAAGGCAGCATCTCTACCGCTGCGCAACTGTGCCACACTAACTGGCACCTATAACCGTTAGGCTTAAGAAATAAATTCTGTAGAACGAAAGTAACATTTAATTTTGTGAAACTGCAGATGTTAGTTATGACATCCAGCTTAAGGCTGGCTTAAATGGTTAACAGCTCAGGGATAAAAGTTAGAGAACTCTTTGTCTTGAGCAGTTTCCAGACACGAGCCAGTGGAGAAATAAATGGAGGAAAATAGAAGCTAGTACAGGTCCACCAGCACCCTTGATTCCAGCCTATCAGTTTTGTTAGACCAACAGAGGTCATGGCCTTGGGGGGCTGAGATACCGGCCCACGAAGTCAGCTCTGGGAACCGAATTGTCGGCCCCGGCAAGGTTAGAGTTCCTGAACCTCGGCCACAGGGGGCAAACCGAACTGCCGAACGACGCAAAGTCCCGATGATCTTCAGCTCGCCTCACATTTTGTGTGTGTGGGGGGGGGGGGGGGGGGGAGGTTTAAGGGCGTCATTATAATTTTGTCTGGTATAAGGGGCGGCATGTTGGCACAGCGCCAGAGACCAGGGTTCGATCCTTTTTATGGATGCTGTCTGTACGGAGTTTATACGTTCTCACTGTGACCATGTGTGTTTTCTCCGAGATCTTCGATTTCCTCCAACACTCCAAAGAAGTACAGGTTTGCAGGTTAATTGGCTTGGTATAAATGTAAATTGTTCCTAGCGTGTGTGTAAGATAGTGTTAATGTGCGGGGATCGCTGGTTGGCACGGCCTTGGTGGGCCAAAGGGCCTGTTTCCGCGCTGTATTCTAAACTAAACTGAAGAGGGGTCAAGACCCGAAACGTCGCCCATTCCTTCTCTCCAGGGATGCTGCTTGTCCCGCTGAGTTACTCCAGCATTTAGTGCCTCCCTTAAACTAAAGGAGGTGCCAGTTGCTGTAACGCATTCATTTTAGAGACCAACTTCGAGAGCCCTTATTTTGTATAAGCAGCACATAGGCTTCTTTAATTAGGACATCATTGTTTATTCACTCTATACAAAATTCAGTCAACCATGCAAAATGTCAAAGAGTAATCTCTCTGTGATGCTTTGTAGCTTTCTGCAATTATCAGCACATGTACTAATATAACTGACCACCAGAATATTATAAAAGACAATATCCATAAAAGACTGTAAAAAAGTAAAATACAAAGTTTCCAGTAATACCAACTGCTACATGGGTACTACATGTACAGACTTAGGGAAACACAGGGATATTAATAGTGAAAACAGGATTCCTTTTTAGGCACATACACCGGTAATTCCTGAATAAGACGCTTCTTTCCGAAGCTTCATCTATTTTGAAAGATTAAAAACATTGTTTAAATTGCCACACTTTGACGGGCCAGATGCACAAAAAAATCCAGTTTATATTCCACACGTCTGTATTTTTAAAGGTTTATTATTCCATTGAATTATTTTTTTTAAAAGAGGCATTGTTTTTGACTTTTATTCAATGCCAAATTGAAAAAGAGCCGATATGCAAATGGTCCTTTGTTAAAATAATTCTCCATTTTTAATTGATTCGGTGTGTGTGTGTGTGTGTGTGTGTGTGCGCGCGTGTGTGAGAGAGAGAGAGAGACTCTGAGCCATTTAAACCAAGAAAACCCCTGTCCGAGTTACGTAATCTTAGACAGCAATGGAGATTCTGTAGTTTCTTCCTAAAAGTGAGGGGGGGGGGGGGATGTCAGCCAGGATTCTCTTCCTGACCTTGATGCAAAGTGCGATTATTGCATTGACAGCCATTGCTGCCTGAGTTTGGAAGTAGACCACCAAATTACCAAAGACAAGTGAGGAAAACTGTGCACTAGCATAAATCGTCACCCTCACAAGCGGGACATGATAAAGGGAGAAAACGGGGGAAAAAAAGATAAAATAAAAAGGTATCAGCCATCAAAATGTTAATGCTTGTGTGCATCTTTCAGTTGCTTTAATAAAACAAGGAAAGCAAAAAAAGGTTGCCAAAGTACAAATTAAGTAAAACACGCTGAATAAAATAATGATTTGTTTAATAAAATGTGCAATATGTTTTGAAAACCAGAAGGGCTCTCCTTACAATAAATATTTCTACCAGTTAGATTGCTCCCAAGACAGTATTGTTTCCTCGGGTCTTGTTTGTGCAGGAGTTGTGGCTAACACCTTCCCCTTTATCTACAATTGCTACCAGTAGTAGAACAGCACGGTAGTAGTGGGAAGAGGCAGTGGATAGTAAATGACCCTCAGTTTAAAACACTCTGGAGTTTACATCACTGAAGCCAACAATTGTATAATTTATTCATTGTCTGTCTGGAGAAGGCAATTTATACAACACAAGATAAATTTGACCCAAGAAGATAAACAAGCTACTTATTATGGAAGCTTATTGTTGGATCTACACTGATGCCCTATTACTGGCCTCATTGTACTGAATACTTATTTTATTGCAAATAAATGAAGGGCTGCCTGCAGCCTTAGTTTCCGAGTTTAAAACTGGAATGATACAATCCTCACATCCTTAAATACTAACATCTCCACATATGGCATTCCTCACACCTCAACACCTACAAATGAAATAAAAAGTACGTCACAAAACAAGCTACATGGTCGCCCATTGTTCAGTCATACTATCTTGGTGATCAGATGATCCAGAGCCAACAGCAGGCTTCTCCAATATCACTTGATGAACAACTAACAGAAGGCCGATCAAACCGAACCATATGCCCGACATCCTAATTAAAAGTTGGACCGTCACACAATTAGACAACTAAATGCAATCCCTGCAGAGGAAGGGAACAGAAATTAGCTTTATTCCATGTGGCAGGTTGATAGATATATTGTGAGACATTGGTATTGGGCCGCATATCGATCCCTGTGTTAAAAATTAATCCATCATACTATCATCACCAGCCTAGAGGCCAGGCTTTGGGAATATCACTACTTTTCTCTCCAAGCAACATCTAATTCTTGAGGAACCTGATAGTAACATTAAGGGACTCTGCAAATGATAGTGATTACACGCCAAGGTAAACAAGGCTTTACTAGAGAAGAGTTAACTAGTTCAGATTTTTTTTAAAAATTTAGTTTGAGTTGAGTTTATTGTCACGTGTACAGTGAAAAGCTTTTGTTTCGTGCTAACCAGTCGGGGAAAGACATAAAAGTGTGGAGCGATTGTAATATGTGTGATCGTAGATCCACTTCTGTGGCTAGCAGGCAAATAGTCACCTTGGTTGGGTGCTATCTTGGAAGCATTACCATAGCAACCCATGGTAGGCTGCAGAATAAGTAATGAATAAACGGTCATTGAGGACATTAAAAAATAAAGCTGTTTTTCCCTTAAAAAAAAAGGAAAACTTAAACAAAGTCAAACAAAGCATTCAAGCAAGGATTCTAGTGCAGCCACAGGGGGAGTTTAAATAACTCAATAACTGTGAACGCCCAGAATATTGCGTCAAGGTATGTGAAGAAGGTTCCAGCAAAAGGTAAAAAAGTTAGAATTGTCAATGGTTTAAGGACACTGATACAATTATCAGCTTTCTTCAGCCAAATAGCCTGTCCCAGACTGCATGTTCTTGCAAATCAGTGTCCAAATCCTTCATCACCAACCTTGGCATCATTGCGATAAATATCAGATATGCAGGACTAAAATGTCTTGCTTGCAAAATGGAAATAAATTACAAAACTATGAACAAAACTTGGAATGCTTCAAGGCTATGCATTGCTTTGATAACCAGTGGACCATTTACTCATTCTTTCTTTTCATTTAATGAGGAATTTCTATCCTTGATTAAAAACCTACAGCAATATGGTAATGAAAACAACCATTACTGTTTTATCATGCGGGGAGTGTGGACAAGTAAATATAACTCATAAATCATGTCTTCACATTATTTTGCAATGCAAAAGAATTTTGACATATGATAGAAATATTAACTCTCATAACAATTCTTAATTCTAGAATAAACTCCCAAATTATGTCAAGCCAGCAAATAAAGTAACAAAAGTTGTTCATCATCACCTGGACCCAAAAAGGATTGATTTGAAACTTCCTTAATAAACTGCAATATGTCAAATCCATTTTAGGACCAACATCAATAAGATAAACTTTTATATATATGGATATGGGAGAGATAAAATAATCATAACTGCCTATCAGATCACACTATTTAAAGAAAAAACCTGGAGAAGACTGAAAGATTGGAGACTGAAATGGGGATATTTATATGAAAGGTTGAATTCCTGCAACATAACTGTTTGAGAGTTGTGTGCATTAGTGCACAAGCTAATTATAGTAAAATAATTAGTGTAGATTTAAAATCACCTTAAAAACATGCTTTCCACAGATATTTACATTTACCTTTTTTAAAGTTATATCTATTATTTTTCTTCCAAACACACATCTAGCAATTTTAGTAGAGTAGAACACTTTTAGATAAAGAATATGAATATTTTCCCTTTTGGTAACTGGTCAACAGTTTACCACAAACAAATTACTGGGAACGATATAGTTCCAAATTTCACACTGAACAGGTAAAAACTTTATATTCACACACTCCACATGTATATGGTGAAATGCATGCATTAGCAACACAGCCCCCTGAGTAGAAATGTTACAAAAATACCTTATTAAAAGGAGCACTTTAAGAAAGGCAGTATGCACATAATCCCACTGCTATATTATTTTTGCACACAGATGACATTGAGTAGGCTAATGCCAGTCAAACGCCTTTCAATAAAATTCCAGCAAAAGCTTCAAAAAATGCAACTTTCTTGCTGTGCATGTGTTTGTACAATTCTCATCAGTGATGAGCAAATCTCAATAAATATCCCAACTATGTTGAAAGGGCTGCAACTCTTACCCAGAAGCCGTCTGTAACATTTAGCTTTATGAGCAAGCACTGTCATGTTATTTACTCTCAGCCAATTCCATTGAACATGTTTCCCAGAAAAATGGCAACTGGCTTCCAAAGTACCAGGATAGAAAATACTGTTGCGATTCAAGTAAAGGCACCTCATGTTTCACACATGTCTGAGTTATGGGTTTTTGAAATAATGTGCTTGTCCTGTGACACCAAAGCTACATTTACACAATTTGGAATAGCGCCCTCAAATGTACTGCCGACAGTGTTTACGTTTAACTTACGCGCTCTTGAATTACGCGCCACTTTTCAAGCACGTTACCCCCTCCTCGTGTAAAACGCAAGGTGCCTCTGAATGAAGGTTACATTTTTCCCACTTAACACAGTGAAGCTCGCAGAGAAACAGGCAACATTGCACACGCCATGTTTTCTCTTGAACATTACTTCGATATCCAGGGTGCATTTGATCTTCAAAAGACCAATCAAACAAAAAGCAGATTGATGGGACAAGAGTTTTGTTTAGTACCGAATGGCATAGCTCTTTCTAAACTGAAAATTTCTCAACATCAGAGTAAAGCTGAACTGAATCTCAATCTCAGTTCTGGTCTGCCCATTGTCCATACAAATGTGCAGAAGGACTTTGCCATTTTGCTGTGGAACTCAGCAGCCTCCCCTCAAGTGAGAAACGATTGTTTATTACAGAGAAGTCAGTGCCCGGAATTGCAGTCCTATGTCTGTGTCTGTGACATATTGGAAAGATCTTTTGTAGCCCTGAGAGGTATCAAGTGGAAAGAAAAAGCTGCAAATCATTGTCACTGTAGAAATCCTGCAAGTTACAATAATTCGGATCTTTAGCTGAACACGACGTTCAGGGGAGGGAAACTGTGTAACAATAGATGACTGGAAATTGATGGACAAACTAAGCAGATTTGATTCCTCAAGGTTTTTTAATTCATTTGAACATATAAAGACTTATTCATAAAACCTGAAAAAAAGTGACTTCACTTTTACTCTCCCTGATCCAGTTAAAACTGCCCTAAAGTGTCTTTTATAGTTCTTTTTCAATGATGTGTTAGCACAGTGGAGCTTTGTTTAGCTGTTTAGTTTACTGCTGCTCATTCAGTCCACTAAAATAGGTCAATTTTCAACTAGGTTGATTAAACACAATGGCTGTAATATACTTCAAAAGCTTGTGTGGAGTTTCTGCAATAAGTTAAAATTATAATTTTTTTTTAAAAGGGCATTGGGTCTAATAAGACAAATAATACTGGGGACAATATTAAAACAACATCCACAACTCACACTATTTTACTATCCCAACAAAGAAGCAAGCAATTCTGTGGCTGGGTACAGTCACTGTGTGTGCAAAAACAATGCTCATGATAAAGGCCCTTCTCCCAACACTTGACCGAAAAGGTTCAAAAGCGAAGATCATCTATAAGCACAGTCCACACATGCTCAGAGGGTAGGAGCTTAAACAAGACTTTTGGTACAAACTGGACTCTCTTCCGTCTGACTGAACACGGGACTAGCTGGGTTTGGAGATGGAATGATGATGGAAGGGGGCGCCAGGCTGTGGAAGGTGGGGGCCAGCATTTTGGGGGGCGATGCACTTCTGCTGTTTGGCTTGACGATCATGGTGGGCTTGAAGTCGGGGTGGCGGCGGGCATGCTTCATCAGGTGGTCGCTGCGCATGAACCTCTTCTCACACATCGGGCACTTGAATTTCTTCTCGCCCGTGTGCGTGCGATAGTGTCGGGCCAGCTCGTCAGAGCGGGCAAACTTCTTCAAACACTGTGGCCAGGTGCAAGGAAACGGTCGCTCTCCTGAAAAACAAAATGGAATTCACCATCAGACATTGGACGCAGCTTTAGTTGAGTTTATTGTCACGTGTAACGAGGTACAGCGAAAGAAAGCTTTTGCTGCCTGCTATCCAGTCAGCAGATCGACAATACATGATTCCAATCGATCAATTTACTGTGCATGGGCACATGATAACGGAATGTTCAGTGCAGTGCAAAGTCCGAACAAGGATAGTCCAAGGGTCACCAATGAGGTAGGTAGTAGTTCAGGACTGCTCTCTGGATGTGATAGGATGATTCAGTTGTCTGATAACAGCTGGGTAGAAACTGTCCCTAAATCTGGAGGTGTGCGATTTCGCACTTTTATACCATTTGCCTGATGGGAGAGGGGAGAAAAGGGAGTGGCCAGGGTGCTACTCATCCTTGATTATGCTGTAGGCCTTGCTGATGCAGCGAGAGGTATAAATGGAGTCAATGGAAGGGAGGTTGGTTTGTGTGATAGTCTGAGCTGCGTCCCCAATTCACTGCAGTTTCTTGCGGTCCTGGATGGAGCTGTGCCTAAACCAAGCTGTGATACATTGACAAGCGCACAGAAAATATTCTGCAGCCCCTCCTCACTAAACCCCCAACCCCAGCTCTCTCACAATATGCATCAGGCAGGGTACACAAACTCATCTTCCTGCCTGATGCATATTGGAAGATTTTCCTACACGAGAGTCTAGAAACCAAGGGGGCAATTTTAAGTCTAACTTACCGGATGCAAAACCTACAAATTGGGATAAATATGTAAACAAGTAAGTGTCAATGCTGGTTTACACAAAAGGACACAAAGTGCAGGAGTAACTCAGCGGGTCAGGCAGCATCTCTGGAGAACATGGATAGGTCTGAAGACTAGAATCCAAGGGGGTAACTACGGGCGGCATGGTGGTGCAGCGGTAGAGTTGCTGTCTGACAGCGCCAGATACCCAGGTTCAATCCTGACTACGTGTGCTGTCGGTTCTCCCTGCGACTGTGTGGGTTTTTTCTGCGTACTCCAGTTTCCTCCCACACTTGTGAGCTTGCAGGTTTGTAGGTTATTTGGCATCTGTTAATTGTAAATTGTTCCTAGTGTGGTAGGATGGTGCTAATGTACGGGGTTATAGCTGGGCAGCACGGCTTCAGTGTGGCCAAAAGACCTGTTTCCACTCTGTATCACTCCAACTTGCCAGATGTAAAACGAACAGAATGGTATAAATGTAGAAACAAAGAACTGCAGATGCTGGTTTACACAAATTGACACAAAGCGATGGAATAGGTTAGTGGGTTGGGCAACATCTCTGGAGAACATGAGTAGGATATATTTCGGGTTGGGACACATCTACCGGCAAAAGTGGCAAAACTCAAACTTATATTCGGCCTCTGTTGAGAATTGACTGTTCTGCATTCAAAAGAGGGTCTGAAGAAGAGGCCCGACACAAAACGTCAGCTATCCATGTTTTCCAGAGATGTTGACTAACTCACTGAGTTACTCTAGCACAGTGTGCCAACAATGGGTTAAATGTTGTGATTCTAGATCCTGCCGCAGAAGAATAAAATTAAGCAGATTGTTGAAACAACCATTAGACCCGAACCCATATGTTTTCCACGCAACAGATTAAAATAAATTGTTCAAAGCATATCCACACAACAGCAAGTGAGAACTCTGACTAGGCACACTTTGTTGGGCACCCCACACAAATCTGCATTGAGCTAGTAGATTATTGCCTGGTTATAATAGTATTATAACAATGGTCCACTTGTTTCTTGGATAGGGAGCTTTGTACCAGTCTATCCCGGGTTAGCTCAGGGACTAATGGCAAGGTTACTCCTACCAAGGCAGCAAGTGCAACTCGACTGTGGAGTTTGCACATGCTCCCTGGGACTGCAACGGGTTTCCGCAGGTGCCACACTTCATCTTCCACGTCCCAAAAGATCGGCGTTATAAATGTTGTTATAAAAGTTATAAAAGCTGCCTGTCCCGCTGAGTTACTGCAGCGCTTTATGTCTATAGCCGATATAAACCAAAGTATGCAGATCCATCCTACACAGCTTTAAATGTTACTTGGCCACTGTACATTGTCCCGAAAGTAGGCCAGCGGTGGGAGGTTTCGGCAGGGGCAGGGGTGTTGATGGGTCTGAGAAAGAAAATAGATTAAAATAAATAAGATGGGGGGTGGGGAAAGGGATTGCTGTTAACTGGAATAATCATATTATTCCTTTTTAATTTACAGAGGGCCAATTAACCTACAAACCCACACGTCTTTGGGATGTGGGAGGAAACCGGAGCACCCAGCGGAAACCCACGCGGTCAAACTCCACACAGACAGCACCCGAGACCAGGATCGAACCCGGGTCTCCGGCGCTGTGGGGCATTAATTGTAATGCTAATACTTGGGCCTCCGCTGATATGCCGGGATGATTTCCCAATATTACTGATTATTAATCCATTGTATTATTGATTATATATATTGCGCCCGTTCTCCTTTATCTGTACATTGTGAGTGGCTTGCCTGCATTTACCTGATTGCACGCACGAAAGCTTTTCCCTGTACCTCGCTACAGGTGGCAATAGTAAACTAAATCAATCAATCAAAGAGGATTTCCAAAGTCTACAGAGTGATTTAGGCCATTTGGAAAAATGGGCTGAAAGATGGCAGATGGAGTTTAATGCTGATAAATGTGAGGTGTTACACCTTGGCAGGACAAATCAAAATAGGACGTACATGATAAACGGTAAGGAATTGAAGAATACAGTTGAACAGAGGGATCTGGGAATAACCGTGCATAGTTCCTTGAAGGTGGAATCTCATATAGATAGGGTGGTAAAGAAAGCTTTTGGTATGCTAGCCTTTATAAATCAGAGCATTGAGTATAGAAGCTGGGATGTAATGTTAAAATTGTACAAGGCATTGGTGAGACCAAATCTGGAGTATGGTGTACAATTTTGGTCGCCCAATTATAGGAAGGATGTCAACAAAATAGAGAGAGTACAGAGGAGATTTACTAGAATGTTGCCTGGGCTTCAACAACTAAGTTACAGAGATAGGTTGAATAAGTTAGGTCTTTATTCTCTGGAGCGCAGAAGGTTAAGGGGGGACTTGATAGAGGTCTTTAATATGATGAGAGGGATAGACAGAGTTGATGTGATCAAGCTTTTCCCTTTGTTAATAGGGAAGATTCAAACAAGAGGACATGACTTCAGAATTAAGGGACAGAAGTTTAGGGGTAACATGAGGGGGAACTTCTTTACTCAGAGAGTGGTAGCGGTGTGGAATGAGCTTCCAGTGGAAGTGGTGGCGGCAGGTTCGTTGGTATCATTTAAAAATAAATTGGATGAGAAGGGAATGGAGGGTTATGGTATGAGTGCAGGCAGGTGGGACTAAGGGAAAAAAGTTGTTCGGCACAGACTTGTAGGGCCGAGATGGCCTGTTACCGTGCTGTAATTGTTATATGGTTATATGTTATATGGTTATCTATTTACATGTATCTGTGTGTTGTTGCTTTAACCGGCCCGTTAAGGTGCAGCAACTGAGAATGTCATTGTTCTGATGTCGCTGCATGCGACAACTATACACTCTTGTCTTCATTCGACACTTGAAATTACCACAATGACATTTAAACGGCATTTGGACAGGTACACGTGTAGGAAGGAACTGCAGATGCTGGTTAAAACTGATAGACACAAAGCGCTGGAGTAACTCAGCGGGTCAGGCAGCATCTCTGGAGGGAAGGAATGGGTGACGTTTCGGGTCGAGACCCTTCTTCAGACTGAAAGTCTGGTTAATTAACTTGGTATAAGTGTAAATTGTCCCTAGTGTGTGTAGGATAGTGTTAATGTGCGGGGATCACTGGTCGGTGCGGACTCGGTGGGCCGAAGGGCCTGTTTCCGCGCTGTATCTCTAAACTGAACCCTGTCCGGCTAGCAGGGCAGTGTAGGGCCGAGTGCCGGGACACGGTGACATCTGGCTCTGATCTCCACAAAGCCAATCACGTATTGACAGCACCGCAGATCAATGGGCCTCTGTTGCTTGGAGTCGGACCACAGACACAGAGAGGAAATCGGATGTTACTCCGGCTTTTTATGTCTATCAGTGCCTTGCAGAGTGGGCTGGACAACAAGTGGCGCAGCAGGTCACAGCTCTACGCTATTCCCACGCACTTATGGGCCTGTCCCACTGAGGCGACTCTTTAGGTGACTGCCTGGGACTAGTTTTTCTAGCATTCACCTACGACACCTCGTGACAACGTACGACAACCTCCGACAGCAAAAATGGTTGCCACTGTCGCTTGTAGTCGCCCAAAAGATCGCCTAAGTGGGGCAGGCCCTTCAGGCTGCGGCTCGGTGCATCCTGGAGGACAACCAATGGGTGCTGGAAGTAGGTACCAGGCACTGGGTAGAAACGGTGGAAGATAGTGGCCTTCAAATGGGGGTGGTTGGAGAGAGCCTCCTGTTTGCCTGGTAGATTTTCACTTACTGTAACTGCAGGAAAGATGTTACCGATGTTGGGGGAGTTCAGAACCAGTTTAAGAATAAAGGGTAGGCCAGTTAGGACTGAGATGAGGACAAACTTTCTTCACCCAAAGAGTTGTGAATCTGTGAAATTCCTTGCCACAGAAGGGAGATTAAGCCAATTCACTGGATGTTTTCAAGTGAGTTACATTTAGCTCTTAGGGCTTGCGAAATCAAGGGATATGGGGAAAAAACAGGAAAGAGGTACTGTTTTACATGAACAGCCATGATCATATGAATGGCAGTGCTGGCTCGAAGGGCTGAATGGCCTATTCCTGCACCTATTTTCTATGCTTCTATGTAAGTAAGTAAGTAAACTTTATTTATGTAGCACATTTTAAGTCAATTTGCATTGACCCCAAAGTGCTTCACATAATTTAAATAATAAGTTCCATTGCAAACCATAGAAAAAGGTTTTAAAAAAATGAATAAAAATGGACACAACATATTACAGAGTTCAATACAAACATCCCCCCACAGCAGAATCAAAACATTTCCACTGTGGGGGAAAGGCACCAGAAAGTTAAGTCCTCTTCCTCTGTGAAACACCCGAGGTCAGGGCCCATCTGTGGCCGTGCAGCCAGTCCGATGATTTTCAGGGCCCTCTTGCTGTAAAGATGAAACATCGGCGTCAGGTGAAACATTCCTCAGCGGCTTGGAAAAGTCTGGAGCGGCTGTCCCCTCCCCGGAGAGGAGTATATGCTTGAGTATATGGCAATAAAACTCGACCACTTGATTTTGAAGCATTCATGCATGGTGGAGGTATAATGTAGTCATAGAGTGATACAGTGTGAAAACAGGCCCTTCGGCACAACTTGCCCACACCCGCCAACATGTCCCAGCTACGCTACCTGCTTTTGGTCCATATCCCTCCAAACCTGTCCTATCCATGTATCAGTCTAACTGTTTCTTAAATGTTGGGATCGTCCCTGCCTCAACTACCTCCTCTGGCAGCTTGTTCCATACACTCACCACCGTTTGTGTGGAAAAAGTTACCTCTTAAAAATACTTCACACAAAAAACATTGAAATCATACTTCTACAATGCACTAAAACATGATTTTAATACATCAAATACATATAAAAACATGATTTTAATACATCAAATACAAATAAAGTCCCTACCATGGGAGGGGGGGAAAACCCCCTCCCACACCCTCCCTTGCTCCATTCCCTCACCGGATACCCCCAAGGCGAGTGATCAGTGATCGCTCAGCCCCCCCACTTTCAAAAACGCTCTGTGGCCCTTGGTTCAGACAGAGAGCACTGCCAGATGTGAGTGGGGAACTGAGGCCAGTTGTCCGTGATGTCTGGATCTCAATGCTCAGTGCTTCGTGTTTCGGAGTTGGCTAATGTGATTGATTTGTAATTAGTTGACAAAACCTTAATTTATAAATCCAGAATATCCTGGGGTATGGGATAAGTGTAATATTAAAATAACATGCAAGGTGTCAGGCTGTCTGTCACAACATACAGCCCTGATAACCCATTATTTCCTTCAGTTTATTGGGAAGGTAGCACTATTGTCATTTGTCCCTCATTGTTTACCTCACTGACTATTTCTAAACCACCCCCTTAAATTCCTTTGACAGGTTGAATAGAAATGTTCCCAACTCGTTGTTTTATTAATTGAACACGTAGATGAACATCCTCAAGGAGTGTAATCAAATGGAAACTGATTCAGATGCGATGTTTAAGAACTTGTTCAAAGAAGGAGCATATTTTAAAGGAGTGACAGAGATACTTGCAGGGGAATGTGCGAGGAGGTTATTATTTGTCTTTAGTTTTAGCTTGAACCAGGACATCTGAAGATTCAAAGTTTAATATAGTAATTGTGCTGATACTGACTCCAACCAACCACGTTTTACTTTTCTGATGCCATTTAAACTCACTTGGATTTCAATCACTTCAATGAAAAAGTAATTGGGAATGGGGAGCATTGGAACAAAAATTTGCCCTCGGTACATATTAACTGTAATATAATAATGTATGCATGTAGGTAGGTGCTATCAAAACTAAGATCTTTTTATCATTGTTGTGTTATGAATACCAGAGAAAATATTATGTACTCTCAAGATCACATTTAATAGAATAATATTGCGTAAATATATAGTTATTGGACTTTCGGAATTGCATTTATAGTTATTGCATTTCGGAAAAGTCCCAGCTGAGAGGAAGACAGCAAAATACTGAAAATATTGGGGGTGAAAATGACTTCATGACAGCTTGTTAAGAAAATGAAGGAAATGGTAACAGAATAATTATACAGTTGAGTGAGTATAATTTTATGGATGAGAAATTGTGTTCAACCAATTGATGACTTATTTGATAAAGTAACTAGCATGTTAGATAACAAGGAAGCCAATGGATGTAGCAAATTTTGTTATACAAAATTTTGTTATACAAAATTTGGTCTGTGAAGAGCCCCATAAAAGATTACCGCATTAGATAAGCACCTGTGAACTTGAACATAATAGGTTAAGTCCAGGGGTCAGATATGGGGCTTTATGTGTGGGCCAGATATATTGTCAGTGCAGAGGAGCAAGGCCAAGTGTGCATCCAGAGTCAAGGTCTGGAATAGTACTGGGTGTGCAGTCAAAGCTGGGACAATGAGAGTGTTCAGCACTGGGAACCTAAGCAGGTAAGCAGCTATGATCAGGGTATAATAGGGGGCCAGGTGTAAGGGTGGATTCAGGGTCAGGAATGAGAGAAGGTATGCAACTGGAGTCCGGGTCTGGAGTAGTACCACGTGTGCAGTGAGACCCAGGTTGGTCAACATGGGCCAAGTTATAATCTGATTTCCATACATGAATACACTGATCATTCATGTGCTGCACCTGTTGATCAGAGCCTGGCTCTACTGTGGAATGTAATTTAGCCTAACCTTATTCATAGCTAATCCAATTTAAAGCATAAATATTGCATTCAAGTGTAAGTTAAAAGACTTGCTACAGTATGCACCAGATTGCACAATTTCAAGCTGAAAAATGCGGAAGCCCCGTACCAATGGGATGGGAGACCCCC
Source organism: Amblyraja radiata (assembly GCF_010909765.2). Lineage (NCBI taxonomy): Eukaryota > Metazoa > Chordata > Chondrichthyes > Rajiformes > Rajidae > Amblyraja > Amblyraja radiata. The sequence continues at coordinate 2,084,178 of NC_045984.1, forward strand.
CCGGTCACTAAGCTCCCTCGTGCTTGATCTCTGGGGGGGGGGGGGGGGGGGGAGTAGTAGTGGAGACAACTTTTAAGAAGCCAGAGATACATGGCTGTGAAGTTCAGCGGACATTTAACATTACCGGTCGGTTCCTTGCTTCTGAAAACTACCGCTTACCTTTTTTCCCCCCAATGAGCCAATGAAATTCACCGGTCAGCACCGGCTCCAACCTATGAGAACCTTCGACCTCCTGGCAACCCACTAAGACCTCCTTGCGCACCATCTACGGTTTGAGAATTCTCGCTAATCTCCATGGTGACCTCATTCTAGTCGCCGCTAATTTTTCAACATGTTGAAAAATTCTCGGCGACCATAATGAGGCTGCAACTAGTTCCCAAAATGTGGGAACTCCTCACGACCACGAAGGCGACTCCCCGGCAACCACCCGCAAACATGTGGCGACTGTAAAGTCTCCTGCAGTCGCCTAAAAAGTGGGACAGGCCCATTAGAAACATCGCACGTTAGAGAGCTTTGGCCAGACTCTGGTGCCGGCTGAGAAGATTAGCTCAGTTCCATCCATTTACCAATTGCAATGGAATTTGAACTTCCACTTCAGATTCAATCCACCACAATTTCAGGCAATGTACCTACTCGTGGGAATTTGGTGCTTACACTAATAATTTGAATGAATGGAATTCAGACATAGGGGGTGACACAGTGGTAGAGTTGCTGCCTTACAGCGCCAGAGACCAGGGTTCAATCCTAACTACGGGTGCTGTCTGTACAGTGTTTGTACGTTATCTCTATCACCGCATGGGTTGTCTCCAGGTGCTCCAGTTTCCTCACACACTCGAAAGGTGCACAGGATTGTAGGTTAATTGGCTTCTGTAAAGTGTCCCTAGTTTGTAGGATGGTGCTAGTTTACTGAGTGATCGCTGGTCAGCGCAGAGTCGGTGGGTCGAAGGGCCTGTTTTGACACTGTATCTCTTACGTCTAAAGTCTAGAGTCTTGGCACAACCAAATCCAAATGTTGTTCAACAGAGTTCGATTAAGCCAAGCTCTGCTGAATGCTGCATGTTGTTTGACCCTCACAAGCCTTTTACCCATCTGCCAGGACTGAAGTGAACAGGGCTGTTTATTCTAGCCTATTACACCATCCAGCCTGTCACATCACTGGCATCCAATGTGGGTTAAGTAACTGCTCATTAGAGCCACTGACAAGACCAAGACATAAAGACAGGTTAATGATACAAAGCACATGAACTACATTGAACTTGGTTTGTGCAGCTGCTGGGGAAAGGGACGGTTTCCAGGATTATAATGCACGACATAAGCATTAGCTATAAGTGATTGTAACTGTGGTTGCCAACAGCCTTTGCGGCAGTGACAGAGTAGGAAAATAAAAACAAGGCAAATGCACTCCAGAAATAAGCCTGCTAAATATACCAGTGCCAGAAGGCATCGCAGTACTGCTTGATAAGATGCCGGGATTTGCTAACTGGCCAACACTCAACAGTATAGTAGCCTTGGGAGTAAATGTGGTGTCAGAATCTACGGCCAGCCCTGCCATGTACAGGTCCACCATGGACTTTCCGGCAACTGGTGGTCTGGCACCTCCTTTAATTCGAACAAAATTACTAGAGTGCATTTGAACTCCCCTCCCGGATGTCCCCACCACACCCCTTCCGAATATATATGGCGCCTAGGCCTGGTGAGGTGGCCAATCTCGACCTTATCGGGATCTCCGTGGCCGATTGGTGGGTCAAGTTTCCCCCCCTGTGGCCGGGGCTCTGGAACTCTGGCCTGGCCAGCAGATCCATTCCCATAACCGACTTTGCAGCACCTCGGCTCTTCTTGGAGGCCGTCAACTCTGTTGGTCCAGAAAAACAGATAATTCAGAAAGGCTCTGGAACCAAGGATGCCGGAATATTAATGCTGGACCTGTATTCAGCAAATATGCGCATTCAGAAAGCTATTCAGAGTACACTGAAAATACACTTCAACAGTGCCCCAGGCAATCAGCATCCACGAAACTATCTGCAGTCGCTTCCATCAGGCCGATTTCTTCACCCTCAATGAGGATTACACCGCCCAGAGTTTTGCAGCTCCTTTGTTCTTTATTGGCCTCCGAGATTCATCTATTACAACGGTTTGTAACAATCTGGTGCTATAAAAGATACTGCATCTGCTTGTCTGCCTTACAAGGTGAATTCAGACATACACATCTCTTATAGAGTTATACAACATGGAAATAGGCCCTTTGGCCCAACTTGTCCACACTAACCAACATGCCCCTCTACACTAGTCAAACCTGCCTGTGTTTAGCCCATATCCCTCCAAACCCATCATATTAATGCACCTGTCTAAATGTTTTTCGAATGTTGTGATAGTAATCTCCCCACAAAATATTATTGAACTTTGAGCCATTTACCCCATTCAAGGTTCGCCACCACCTGCATGATAAGAAAAAATGCAGAAGCTAGTCAAGCCAGAAAATGCTGAAAATATTCAGTGGGTTAGGCAGCCTCTGTGGGGAGAAGACTTAGTGCTTCTCTTCCCTTTCAGATACACATTATCACAGTTGCGTAGATGCTGCCTGGCCTGCTGAGCGTTTTCAGCTTTTCTGGTTTTATTTCACACTGCCATCTTTGCATGCACTTCCACTGGCCAGTTGTCCTTAAATGCCCCCTTCCACTCCCGCTCGCCACTGCTTCCCCAGAAAGCACTGCGCCAGATTTGCAAGCCACCTATTCATTAAAGTCAAATTCATTTGGCTCAGGATCTAGTCGAGTCAAAACTATGCCAGTAATATTGGAACTGTATTACTGATCCAATGTTCTTCATCATCATTGCCACAGATGTGATAAAAAGACATAAAGTGCTGGAGTATCTCAGCAGGTAAGGCAGCATCCCTGGTAAACATGGACAGATCACGCTTCGGGTTGGGACCTTTCCTCAGATCGATGTTGGAGAAGGGGGGAGAGGGAAGAAAGCTGGAGGAGAGGAGAAGCTGGGCAGACTTGGCAACCATTTTGCTCGATCCCCCAAGGCCTATTTGATCTCCTGGGTGCCAACCATTTTAACCCCCGTCCCATTCCCACGCTGACCTCTCTGTCCTGGGCCTCCTCCATTGTCAGAGTGAGGTCAAATGCAAACTGGAGGAACAGCAAACTAGAGGAAGCTTACATCCCAACAGCATGGACATTGAATTCTTCAAATTTAGGTAACTACTAAACTACCTCTCCCAGGAACTTAATCAATTGCAGAATTGAATAATAATATTTGTAATTCCAAGTTAACAGCTTCATGTTTACTACCATTACTACTGCGAAAGGGCAGCCGACAACCAGGGAAAGACCTAGTGACGGCCTGGAGAGACTGCTGACCAGAGGGAATAGACCCCACCGGGGCTGGCATGGGCTAGCTCCTCATGCCAGCAGGATCCATCGCTAATCAGCATTGTGGATCCACCCTTATATTGCTACGGAAGGAATAAGAGAACTAGCACAGCAATTGACAGAGCAGCAGCGTTTAAACTTCACCATATAGAAATGACAAGAGTGTTTAAACATAGTCCCCCCATTTCAGGGCACCATAATGTTTGGGACACAACAATGTCACGTAAATTAAAGTAGTTATGTCTAGTATTTTGGTGCATATCCTTTGCATGCAATGACTGCTTGAAGTCTGCGATTCATGGACATCACCAATTGCTGGGTGTCTTCTCTGGTGATGCTCTGCCAGGCCTGTATTGCAGCCATCTATAGCTTATGCTTGTTTTGTGGGCTAGTCCCCTTCAGTTTTGTCTTCAGCATATAAAAGGCACACTCAATTGGGCTCAGATCGGGTGATTGACGGCCACTCAAGAATTGACCATTTTTTAGTTTTGAAAAACTCCTTTGTTGCTTTAGCAGTATGTTTGGGATCATTGTCTTGCTGTAGAATGAGCTGCCGGCATTTGTTTGAACTTTAGCAGATAGGATGTGTCTATACACTTCAGAATTCATTATGCTACTACCATCAGCAGTTGTATCATCAATGAAGATAAGTGAGCCAGTACCTTCATACAGGGCATAACACCCCATCACCGTGTTTCACAGATGAGGTGGCATGCTTTGGATCTTGGGCAGTTCCTTCTCTCCTCCATACTTTGCTCTTGCTATCACTCTGATATAAGTTAATCTTCGTCTCATCTGTCCACAAGACCTTTTTCCAGAGCTGTGGTTACTCTTTTAAGTACTTCTTGGCAAACTGTAACTCAGCCATCCTATTTTTGCGGTTAACCAGTGGTTTGCATCTTGCAGTGTAGCCTCTGTATTTCTGTTCATGAAGTCTTCTGCGGACAGTGGTCATTGACAAATCCACACCTGACTCCTGAAGAGTGTTTCTGATCTGTCGGACAAGTGTTTGGGGATTTTTCTTTATTATGGAGAGAATTCTTCTGTCATCAGCTGCGGAGGTCTTCCTTGGCCTGCCACTCCCTTTGCGATTAGTAAGCTCACCAGTACTCTCAATTATGTTCCAAACAGTTGATTTTGGTAAGCCTGTTTGGCTGATGTCTCTAACAATATTATTCTTGTTTCTCAGTCTCATAATGGCTTCTTTGACTTTCATTGCACAACTTTGGTCCTCATGCTGATAAACAGCAATAAAAGTTTCCAAGGGTGATTGAAAGACTGGAGGAAAGACTAGGTACTGAGAGTTCTCTTATATCTGCATTGAGGAGGCAGTTAAACATTTAAATTGCTCACCCGTGCAATTACAAATGACTATGAATTCATATGTTCCAAACATTATGGTGCCCTGAAATGGGCGGACTATGTATAAACACTGCTGTAATTTCTACATGGTGAAACCAAAATGTATAAGAATAACCTTTAATAAAATCTGACAACGTGCACTTTAACCACATGTGGTTTTTTTCCTATTACAAATCTCAAACTGTGGAGTACAGAGGCAAATAAATAAATGATGTGTCTTTGTCCCAAACATTATGGAGGGCACTGTAGTTGGCATTATTCTGCTTTTAGACGTGTCTTTAGAGGCATACAGGCACTACAGCCCACCGAGTAAGTGCCGACCAGCAATCACGCCGTACACTAACACTATCCTGCCTACTAGGGAAATTTTACCGAAGCCAATTAACTTACAAAATAGTTGGCATTATTCTGCTTTTAGACGTGTCTTTAGAGGCATACAGGCACTACAGCCCACCGAGTCAGTGCCGACCAGCAATCACGCCGTACACTAACACTATCCTGCCTACTAGGGAAATTTTACCGAAGCCAATTAACTTACAAACCTATGCGTCTTCGGAAAGCCGGGAAAAACCATAGGAAAACCAACGCGGTCACATGGAGAACGATCCACACAGACAGCACCCGTAATCAGGATCGAACCCGGGTCTACTCTACCGCTGTGCCACTGTGCCTTCCCCGCTGCACCTATGGCCTCCACTAATATTCCAGCAAGTCTCTCAGTCGCTCCCAGGGTCACCTCCTCAAGCGTAATTGTGTCTCCGCACTTAAATGCAAAATATTGCAGATGTAGGAAGCCCAATATAAAATTGAAAATGATGGGAGTGGGGGGGGGGGGGGGAAATAAAAAAAGAGACATCAACTCAAAATGTTCATTCTGTTTCTCTCTAGATTTGTGTTGAGGGGTACAGGGAGAAGGCAGGAGAATGGGGTTGAGAGGGAAAGATAGATCAGCCATGATTGAATGGCGGAATAGACTTAATGGGCTGAATGTCCTAATTATGTTTCCAGAACTTATGAACTGCTGCCCATGTCCAGGAGGGAATCAAAAATAAATCTGGCTCTCGCTATAACATTAAGAGTGTCAGTATATTTAGATCAATGAAAACTATTAAAAAGGCTATTCAGTGTCAGCGTACTTGTTAAGAATGCAAAGGGAGGGACACAGTTCAAAATGGATTAGACCAATACTTATTTCAAAAATATTTTAGTTCCCCTCATGATCCAGCGAGAAAAAAAAAAAAATGAAGTTGCACAATTAGACAACGCTGCAAAAAAGAAAGGACCGAGCTTGTGTAAGAAACTAGGCAGGAAGTATTTTCAGTAACTCTAGATGGCCGAGACAATAAACACCCTGCAGGTGCCCTGTCCCACTACTCCCTCTTTGTAGAGTTTGTACATGGGCCTGAAACAAGGATTCACATATGAGTGCTTAACCAGTTACTGTGCCAACAGCATGTTAGAGCTCAGAGTTTGAGTGTGCTCCCTGTGTAGCCATCCACAATCCCACCAGTCTGGAATATGTACGAGCACCATTGAAGTGATAAATGAAGTGTGATGTGACTGGAACAACGGTCACTTTAGTCCACGAGAGGAAAGAAGCAAAGGCTTCTTCAACATGAGCAAGGTATAAAAATGTGCCTTACTCTCCAGATGTTCACGATGACAAAGAGACTCTCCAGATAGACCCGAATGGCAAAAGGGTGTTCTAGGTAGACATAGAAACAAGGAAGTGCAGATGCTGGTTTACCAAGGAAAGGCACAAAATGTTGGAGTAATTCAGTAAGACAGACCCTGGAGAATATGGATTGGGGCTTTGGAGTCATAGTATCTTACAGTGTGGAAACAGAACCCAAGGCCCAACTTACCCACAACATGTCCCATCTGCCTGCGTTTGGCCCATGTCCCTCTAAACCTGTCCTAGGCCTTCCTCATAAACCGAGTCTAAGGAAGGGGCCCAACGTCGAAATGTCACCTATCCATGTTCTCCAGTGATGCTGCCTGACCCGCTGAGTTACTCCAGCAATGTGTTTCTTTTCTATGTTGACGTGATATATCTACATCCAAGAAGACTCGGGTTATCTACCAATCGCAACAACTGAGACAAATCGGAAAGAACCATCAATTCAACTTGGTGAAACAATATGGAAAATGTGGATCACTTTCCGAACCTTGGAAGTCACCTCTCCTCCAATGTCGACCTTGATGACGAGATCCACCATAGGCGTGTTGGAACAGCTTTTGGACGTCTTTGAATGAGTCTTTCAAAATCGTGACATCCGAAGACACAAAATGGTAGTGTACAAGGCAGTGTTCAAAAGGGAACTGCAGATGCTGGAATATCGAAGGTACACAAAATTGCTGGGGAAACTCAGCGGGTGCAGCAGCATCTATGGAGCGAAGGAAATAGGCGACGTTTCGGGCCAAAACGTCGCCTATTTCCTTCGCTCCATAGATGCTGCTGCACCCGCTGAGTGTACAAGGCAGTGGTGATTCCAATGCTCCTGTATGCATCAGGAACCTGGACAACATACCAACGCCATCTGAAAACCCTTGAAAAGTTCCATCAACGATGTCTTCGAAGCAGCTTAAATATCAACTGGGAAGACAGAAGAACCAATGTCAGCGTGCTGAATGAAGCAACAAATCTAGCATCAAAGCCTTCGCCATCAAGAATCAACTAATATGGGTCGGTCATGTTGTTCGGATGGAAGACAAGCGTCTACCAAAGCAGACCTTCTACTCCCAGCTTAGAGAAGGCAAACGGAAAGGAGGCGGACAAAAGAAGAGATTCAAAGATGCCTTAAAAGCCAGCATGAAGAAATGTGAAATCGGCATTGACAATTGGGAAAGCAATGCCAAGGACAGGAAACTCTGGCGAACCATCATCCAAGAAGGAACAGCGACCTTCAAAGCCAAGAGATGCGCAGAATTAGAAGAAAAGAGAAGAAAACTGAAAGAGAGGCAGCAACAACCAAAGCCCAATCTGCCATCTGGAATTACCTGTCCTGAATGCCGAAGAACTTTCAAAGTCAGGACTGGACTCATAAGCCACCTGAGAGTCTATAACAACAGAACGTAGACCATCATCTTTGACCTCGAGGGATAGCCACAACGACGACATCCTCTGAAGCTTCCCATCCTGCTGCCTACAGAAACGGAGTCAGGAGTTTTGTCTCCTTCAAACTTGCCCTTCCTCCTTCATATTTCCAAATATTCTCTTCCAAAACAAAACTTGCCGCAGCTTTCTAAATTCATTGTGATATTCCTAAATGCCCTCCGATCAGGTAAAGGCCAAAACACTAAGTATTTGTGATGTGACCTGGGCAAAGGTCATTTCTTCATCATCCGTCTGTAGCAATGGTTGACAATGGACACAAGTGACAACTCCGTCCACCACCAATACTTCTCCACAAATCTGCTTCCTCCGTCACTTCCATTCTCAATCCCGTCAAACCCCAAACCCGCCCACAATAACATCTCCTTCCCCCCCATCCAAGATAGAATCTGCCAGTGGACCCTTCCCCAACATCACCCAAAGGAAAAGACAACAGCTTCCACCAAAACATGAAAGTGGCAAGTGCCTCAGCAACCCCTGGATGATCTGCAAGCAGGAGAACTGGTTGCTGGATGGACAGTCATTTTCTCCAAGTTCACATTTGTGAAGGCCTAAACCACTTTATTTTGTCCCACTTTATTTTATACACACCTCCACTGTCATCAACTCCATTAACTTTTGGCACCCATGTAAACAATGTTTAGATTATTTTAGAGAAACAGCGCAGAAGCAGGCCCGTCAGCCCATAGAGCCCGCATCAACCAGCGATCCCTGCACACTACCACTATCCTGCACACACTAGGGACAATTTATATTAATATCAAGCCAATTAGCCTACAAACCTGTACGTCTTTGGAGGAAACCGAAGATTCCTGGAAAAAACCCACGTAGATCACGGGGAGAACGTACAAACGAGCACTCGTAGTCCGGCTCGAACCCGGGTCTCAGGCACTGAAACACGCTGTGCTACCATGCCACCTACTGTTCAAGACCTCTGTATCGTATCCAACTAATAGGTGAGTACTGGACAACCCACCTGGGTCATCAGCAAGACCACCTCCAATGCAGGAAGCTTCTGCAACTCACGATGCAGCTGAGTGGCGCAGCAGTGGAGTTTACTGCCTTACAGCGATAGATATCAGAGTTCAATCCTGACGTGGGGTGCTGTCTGTATGCTCCCCTTGTTCAAATTCTGTCTAGACAGCACCCATAGTCAGGATCGAACCCAGGAATCTGGCAGTGTAAGGCAGCAACTGTACCACTGCATCACTGTCATTCCAAAATGTACACAGTCACGGATTTATACAGCACAAAAACAAGCTCCTTTGCCCATCATGTCCACGAGGACCACTGTACTGCCTTATTCACATTGAGATCTCAACCATCTATGCGTACAAAAAAAGCAAAACACAAAAATGCTGAAACTGGAAATTTTTAAATGGTTCAGATGAAATTGAAGTAACTACCAAGCATTCAAGACGTGGAACACATTTCCAAGACAGCCAATTAATTCACGTGCTCTTTTCATGACACAACTGTTATTATACAAACCACATTAATCTGAACAAAAGCTCGCAATGCACTTCACAGGGACTATTATAAAAATATATATTTTGAGTCACAAAAGATAGATGTTCAGAAGTATGGTCGAAGAGATACAATTTAATGAGCTTCACAGAGGAAAGGATGTAGAGGGGCCAAGAGTTGGCCTTGGCAGCTGAAGGCCCAGAAAACAAGGATGGTGTGAAGGCCAAAATGTTACAGGGATATCAAAGATTACAGACACAGGGAGTAATTTGACCAGATGGTATTTACAAAACGGTGGATAGATTTTGGATGTGGGCACGCATCACTAGTTGGTTTGGCAACAGGTCTACCCAAGAGGGCAAGACATTGCAGAGTTGTGGGTGTAGCCCAGTCCATCACACGGACCAGACTCCCCACTTTCATAAGTGATAGGAGCAGAATTAGGCTATTCAGTATATCAAGTCTATTCTGCCATTCAATCATGGCAGATGCATCTTCCCCATTTAACCCCATTCTCCTTCTCCCTTCTCCCCATAACCCCGGACACCCGCACTAACCAAGAATCTACCTCTCTCTGCCTTAAGAATGTCTATTGACTTGGCCTTCACAGCGTTTTGTGGCAATGAATTCCACAGAATCCCATCAACTCCATCTACACTTTAGGCTACCTCAGAAAAACGGTCAACATAGTCAACATTTTCATCCTGGTCATCTCTCCTTCCTTCGGGAAGAAAATATAAAAACTTGAAAACATGTACCTCCAGATTCAAGAACAGCTTCTTCCCCACCGTTATCAGAGTTCTGAACAGTTCTCTCACAAACTAGAGTGCTGCCCCAATCTTCTAACCTACCTCCCAGCAGACGTTGTACTTTTTCTCTCAGTGCTGTGACAGGGGTGGAAATCCAATTCAAAGGAGTTTTCAATTTGGAAGGTTGAGAAGAAGGGAATTTTGAGGATGTGTTGATAGCTTACAAGGGGTGGGGGTTGCTATGGGCCAGAAGTGTTATCATAATACCAGACTTAGAACATAGAAAAATGGCGCACAGCAACAGGTAATTGAAATTTGCCAAATAGTGAAAGTGGTATTTTTAAAGTGGAGATTGACAGATATTTGATTGGTATGGGTGTCAAAGGTTATGGGGGAGAAGGCAGGAGGATGGGGTTGAGAGGGAAAAATAAATCAGCCGTGATTAAATGGCAGAGTAGACTCAATGGACCGAATGGCCTACGTCTGCTCCAATGACTTATGAACATGATCCCGACTACAGGTGCTGTCTGTACAGAGTTTATATGTTCTCCCTGCGACCTTTCTCCTGGTGTTTAGTTCAGAGATACAGCACGGAAACAGGCCCTTCCACACATCGAGTCTGCACCGACCAACGATCCACACCCACTAACACATGAGGGACAATTTCAATTTTTACCGAAGCCAATTAACTTACAAACTTGAATGTCTTTGGAGTGCAGGAGGAAACCGGAACACCTGGGGAAAACCCACGCAGGTCACGGGGAGAATGAACAAGCTTGTGTAGAGACAGCACACATAGTCAGGAACAAGGTACACAAAATTGCTGGAGGAACTCAGCGGGTGCAGCAGCATCTATGGAGCGAAGGAAATAGGCGACGTTTCGGGCCGAAACCCTTCTTCAGACAAACCCGGGTGTCTGGCGCTGTAAGGCAGCAACACTACTAGTGCGCCAATGTGCTGCCCAATTTTTTTAACATTTCTTTTTATTAAAAATGATTATAGAGAGAATGGCCAGGTGACGATACTGTGACGGGGTGCTCCAGTTTCCTCCCACACTCCAGACATACAGTTTTGTAGGGCAATTTGCTTCTGTAAATTGTCCCTATTGGATCGGATACTGCTAGTGTACGGGGTGATTGCTGGCCGAAGTGCCTGTATCTCTAAAGTACAAAGACTTTTGCCAATTTGTTTTCAAAAAAGATCCATCCCTGTTGAAACCAGCTTTAAAAAAAAATTGCATTAAAGAAAAGGAATTGGTCACGCAACCTTAGCAGTGATAATCAAAAATGCAAATCATTCCACCTTCTCAGGCATGCTACGCACCACACTAAACTATATGATGTTACAAACTAGATTTTCTTATAGCCCTGTCCCACGGTGCGAGTCCACCCACGAGCTCTCTCGAGTTAAAGAAAAAATCAAACTCGTGGTTTTCTACGAGATTCCAAGTTTATGTTCATGAGTTTCAACGAGTTCCCACGTGTATGTCTAAGTTTGCCGTTTACTTCTAATTTCTGCGATGTACCAAGTTCCTCTCCGACTGCTGCTCTAAATCTATGCCCTTTGATGAGTTCAATTAATCTGATTATTGTCTGTCATCATTCATTTCATTATATGTTCACTTGAGCAGCGCGTGTCATTGCTCCAGGGACCCGGGTTCGATTCTAACCTCCGGTACTATTTTATGGAGTTTCCTCCAAGTGCTCCCTTTCGCTCCCCACATGCTGCTTTGTTGTATGAATGCTCCCCGCAACACCTGCTGTGTTGTATGAACCCATGACTCGATGAGAAATGAATGGCAAAAACACCTGAAGGACTGTCACCTTCTCCCGATGTGTCGGTGAGTGGTCGAATGGGGCTCAGGTGGGAAATTGATGTGAATGCGGCAGAAATGAGTTTGAGGTAAATGAGTGTTTGACGGCTGGTTCAGTGGGCCGAAGGGCCTGTTTCCGCCCTTTGGGACATTTTCACCAGGTGTGTGCGCTGCCATACGTGAAGCTTCGCTATTTGTAAAGGTTTCTTGTCCAATGTACTTTTTAAAACTCACTGAACCCGAGTTTTGGGATTTTTCAATATATAGGCTGACGGTTAGTACGTTTCTCACCCCTGTTTATTCATCGCTCGGCAGACTGTATTTCAGGGATCTCGCCTCACACCTGTATCATTGGCCACGTTATCATATCCTGCACTGTTTTATACATGACTGCGGATGATAGCGAACGACACCAAAGGATATTCCCCTTCGTGTTGGCAACGTTTTGTAATTGCTTTATTTTTCACATAAAGGCGATTCATTTTTAAGAGTTGGTGTGGATCATTTCATTTTCAAATAATCTTATTCAAACAAGAGATGGACACAAAAATCTGGAGTAACTCAGGGGGTCAGGCGGCATCTCCGGAGAAAAGAAATAGGCGATGCTTCGGGTCGAGACTTTTTTTCAGCGATGCTGCATGACCCGATGAGCTACTCCAGCGTTATGTGCCTGTCTTCAGTGTAAACTACGATCTGCAGGTCCTTCCTACACTTATTCAAACAGGAATGCATTCACTCCCCCCCCCCTTCCCACCCCACATAACGCATCTAACCTCTGAAGCAGTAATGTGAAAGGCACAAAAACAATGGAAGTGACCTGCCCTTGTAAATCTGGAAATATTGCTTGTTGGTCCCTCTATTCCAAAGGCTAAGGTGAGATTCCCACAGGTGTCTCCTGCATCAGGGGATCATTCCAAATTGGATGATCAGCCATGATCATATTGAATGGCGGTGCAGGCTCGAAGGGCCGAATGGCTTACTCCTGCACCTATTTTCTATGTTTCTATGTTTCCTGACAGGCAGACTTGGCAAACCTTTTTTTACTCACCTTTTTTTTCCTCTGTCCAGCTGCCGAGTTCAGAGTACCCACGAGTTAATACGGTAAACTCACGGGCTACTACGGTATTACAACGAGTTTAAAAGTATCAACATTTTCCTTCAAGAGTATATTTGACTCGTGGGAATCTTTCAACATGGTGAAAATTTTTCACGAGTTAACACGTTTCCCGAGTACCTGCCATTACCGTTACGAGTCACTAAGTTATGTCCATGAGCTCCGACGTTCCCGCTATGTTCATTCTACGTGATTACCACGAGTTTGATTTGTTTTTAACTCGTGATAACTCGTAGGTGGACTCGCACCGTGGGACAGGGGGTTTTTATTGTCAGATCTGCAAACTTCAAATTATCAGCTGCAATAACCAAAGTATTTTTCAAACGTTAAATTATAAACAATGCCGGCATGAATTTCAAAACTAAATTGAAACTCTGCATTCTGAATGATTGGTAAAAGATCAGCAAAGTTTCCCCCGTGCATCTAATGATTTTGAGCTTCAACCCTCAGGAAATTTGCCTGTGCCCATTTGGAAATCATATCTCTACTCCACAACTAAATCTGTACTGCAATGCACTCATCTTAATTTAGCATTTGGAAATAGCAGCAGTGAGATTTGCTGTTACGCAACAGGAAGAAAAAAAAAAAATAGGGAGTACTTTAGTTTTGTAAACCGCAAAACCAGAGCTACATTTTAGACACTTATGTAAATAGCCCAAAAGAGAACAACTATTTCCCCAGATAGACTTGTCCTAACTTCCACCCCCAGCACAACTTGTGTTTGGAGGAGGGGTGGGGGGGGCGTAAGATGGCTGCTAAATATGGTGCCAAACCAAGCCATCCATATCCCTGCAGCAGTTTCATTAACAAACATGTTCATTGTCCAAATAATGCAGAATTGTTTATTACAAATTGGAAACCACTGGCACAGGATGTGTGCAGCACATTGCTTACTTTAGCTGCAAATTTCCTCAGCAGGATTTTGCTTAAGTTATTCAAGGCAATTCTTGGCCATACATCATATTTATTTGTCCCACAAGACACACTATTTTATTTTGATCATTGTGTGTTCCTGACATTCTAAAATTATCCCATCCTTGATCCCAGTAATTGTAAATTAAAAGATGGAGAAGATTCACTTGGATATTTAGTTTCGAGATTCAGCGGGGAAACAGGCCCATCGGCTCACTGAGTCCACGCCAACCCCTCACACTAACACTATCCTACACACATTATACCAAGCCAATGAACCTAGAAACCAGTACGTCTTTGGAGTGTGGGAGGAAACCAAAGAAATCCCATGCAGGTCACGGGGAGAACGTACAAACTCCGTACAGACAGCCCCCATAGTCAGGATCAAACCCAAGGCCATGGCGCTGTAAAGCAACAACTCTACCCCAGCGCCACCATGCCGCCCGGATCTGAGTTCCAAGTGGCTGGATAGGTTGACTTTTTCCCCTGATGGCCGAGAGATGACTCGGGATAGAGGGATATGTAGAGGGATATAAAATCATGGTTGCCAAAGAAAATTATTGATGGTCACTGTCTTTTTGAAGGGAGATGATAGAAGTATATAAAATTATGAGAGGCATTGTTAGGGTAGACAGTTAGAACTTTTATTCCTCAAGGTGAAAGTATTCAATACTAGAGAGCATAGCAAGAAAGTGGGCGGGGCAATCTTTTTTACACAGAGTCCAGTGAGGACATGAAACACACTGCCAGGGTTGGTGGTGGAGCCAGATACAATGGTGGTGTTTAAGAGGCTTTTAGACAGGCACATGGAGGTGCAGGGAATTGAGGATTATGGCTCATGTACAGATAGATGAGATCTGTTTAACCTGTCATCATGTTCTGCACAAACTGTGGGCTGAAGGACCTGTTCCAGGGCTGTACTGTTCTATGTTGCCATGGGGCAACTATTTCAGGGCTGCCAACATTGGTTGAGAGTGAGAAATTGCGAGACCAAGCCCCAGGGAGTATAGCGACGGGGGGGGGGGGGGGGTTGAGCAACCGAGTGTGGAGGGGGTGTGGAAGAAGGGTGTGTCCCCTCCCAGGGTAGGAACGTTTTGAAATTTGATGTATTAAAATCATGTTTTAGTGCACTGTAGAAGTATGATTTCAATGTTTTTTGTATGAAGTATTTTTAAGAGGTAACTTTTTAAGGGGTAACTTTATCCACACAAAGGGTGATGGGTGTATGGAACAAGCTGCCAGAGGAGGTAGTTGAGGCAGGGACCATTCCAACATTTAAGAAAAAGTTAGACTGATACATGGATAGGACAGGTTTGGAGGTATGGACCAAAAGCAGGTTGTGTAGCTGCGACATGTTGGCGGGTGTGGGCAAGTTGCGCCGAAGGGCCTGTTTTCACACTGTCTCACTCTATGACTACATTATACCTCCACCATGCATGAATGCTTCAAAATCAAGTGATCGAGTTTTATTGCCATATACTCAAGCATAGAAACATAGAAAATAGGTGCAGGAATAGGCCATCGGCCCTTCGAGCCAGCACTGCCATTCAATATGATCATGGCTATTCATCTAAAATCAGTACCTCTTTCCTGTTTTTTCCCCATATCCTTTGATGTCGTTAGCCCCAAGAAATAAATGTAACTCTCTCTCGAAAACATCCAGTGAATTGGCCTGCACTGCCTCTGTGGCAGAGAATTCCACAGATTCACAACTCTCTGTGTGAAGAAAGTTTGTTCTCATCTCAGTCCTAACTGGCCCCCCCTTTATTCTTAAACTGTGACCCATGGTTCTGAGCGCCCCCAACATCGGGAACATTTTTCCTGCAGTTACAGTAAGTGAAAATCTAGCAGGCAAGCAGGATGCTTTCTCCAACCACCCCCATTTGAAGTCCACTATCTTCCACCGTTTCTACCCAGTGCTTGGTACTTACTTCCAGCAGCCACTGGTAGTCCTCCAGGATGCACTGAGCCGCAGCCTGATCCATGCCGGTCACCTGGGCAAATTCGGCACAGAGACTCTCACGGCAGCAGCGCAACGCTTCGACGCCTCCGACGGCCGACTCTTGCACTGAGGCTGCTCCATGGCCGGAGCTGCAGTGAGCGACTCGCCAGCCCTGAAAACACTCTCCAGCCCCGCTCCCCGTCCGCATCTGTCCCCGCCGCTGCTTCCGCTTCCAACACCCGTGGCCCATGCAGTTGATATGAGTTTTGACATTTTCGTTGATCACAGAATTTCTCACAACAGAGCGAGAGAAATTTGTGATCAGCGTGAGAATTTGGTGAAATGCGTGATTCTCACGCTCAATGCATGGGAGTTGGCAACCCTGCCTCTCTATCCCTCTCCCCCCTCTTTCTCCCTCCCACCTCACTCTCATCCCTCTCTCTCTCCTCTCAACCCCCATCTCTCTGCCCTCCCCCTCTCTCACCCCTCACTCTCTCCACTTCCCACTCTCTTCTCTCTCTCCCCCCCCCTCTCTCTCTCTCTCTTCCCCCCTCTACCTCCCACATCACTCTCCTCCCCCTCTCCCATCTCTTTCCCCTAACTCTCTCTCCCCTCTCTTTCCCCTAACTCTCTCTCCCCCCCTTCCCCCTCTCTCTTCCCCCTCTCTCTTCCCCCTCTCTCCCTACCACCTCACTCTCACCCTCTCTTTCATCCCCTCTCCCTCCTCTTTCCCCTCTCTCCCTTCACACTCTCTCCCCCCTCTCTTTCTTCTCTCTCTCCCCTCTTCTCTCTCTCTCCCTCACACCTCCCCTCTCTCTCTCCCATCTCTCTGTCTCTCCTCTCACTCTTCCCCCCCCTCTCTCTCCCTTCCCCCATTTCTCCCTCCCATCTCATTCCCCCCTGGCTCTCTCTATCCCTCTCCCCTCTCTCTCCCCTCTCTCTCCCTCCCACCTCACTCTCATCCCTCTCTATCTCCTCTTTCTCTTTGCTCCCCCCTCATCTCTCTCTCTTTCCCCCTCTCTCTCCCATTCTCTCCTACCCTCTCCACCCCCTCTCTCCCATCTCTCTCTTTCCTCCCTCTCCCACCTCTCTCTCCCCCCCTCTCCCTCTTCTCTCTCTCCATTCACGCCCCCTCTGTCTCTCCCCTCTCACCCCCCTCTCTCCCCCCTCTGTCTCCCTGTCTCCTTCCCCCCTCTCTCTCTCCACCTCCCTTTGAGAGTCTGTCCCTTCGGCACAGAGACTCTTGCGGCAGCGGCACAACGCTTCCAACGGCTCCGCGGCCCAGGAGTCTTGCACTGTCCGGAGTGCTCCATGGCCGAAGCTGCAGCTTCAGCCCCGCAAACACACGACAGCGCCGCAAACACTCGCAAGTCCCGGCTCCCCGCATCTGTTCCCGCCGCTGCTTCTGCTCCCATCCCTCCCGCAGCCCTGGCTCTCCAACACCCGCGGACCATGCAGTTTATCCGGGTTTTGACATTTTCGTTGATCACAAAATTTCTCACCACTGAGCGTGAGAAATTTCTGATCAGCGTGAGAGTTTGCTTGAGGGCGTGAGTCTCACGCTCAAAGCGTGAGAGTTGGCAGCCCTGACTATTTTACAAAAGATGGAGGCTATATGGAACAATTTGTCAAAGGAAGCGATAGAGGAAGATATAATTATAAAAGTTAAAAGCTATTTAGTCGGATACATGTTTAAGAAAGAACTGCAGATGCTGGGAAAATCGAAGGTAGACAAAAATGCTGGAGAAACTCAGCGGGTGAAACAGCATCTATGGAGCGAAGCAATAGGTGTCGATTTGTGTCGAGACCCTTCTTCAGACTGATGTGGGGGCGGGGGGGGGGGGGCGGGAAGAAGAAAGGAAGAGGCAGAGACAGTGGGTTGTGGGAGAGCTGGGAAGGGGAGGGGAAGGAGGGAGAAAGCAAGGACTACCTGAAATTGGAGAAACCAAATATGCGGAGGTGTTGGGCAAAGCGAACGCCAAGCCTATGCTTGGCCTTGCCGATGTAGAGCAGTTGACACCGAGAGCAGCGGATGCAATAGATGAGGTTGGAGGAATTGCAGGTGAACCTCTGCCTCACCTGGAAAGACTGCTTGGGTCCTTGGATGCAGTCGAGGGGGGGGAGGTAAAGTGTAGCATTTCCTGCGGTTGGAAGGGAAAGTACCAGGGGAGGGGGTGGCTTGGGTAGGAAGGGACGAGTTAACCATGGAGTTACGAGCGATCTCTGCGGAAAGCCGAAAGGGGAGGTAACAGACTACTGACCAACATCTACTACAAACCCACTAACTCCCATGGCTATCAGGACTAAACTTCTTCCCACCCTGCTTCCTGTAAGGACTCTATCCCCTTCTCCCAATTCCTCTGTCTGCGCCGCATCTGCACCTAGGATGAGGTGTTCCACACCAGGGCATCAGAGATGTCCTCATTCTTTAGGGAACGGGGGTTCCCCTCTTCGACTATAGATGAGGCTCTCAGCACGATCTCTTCTATATCCCTTGGTCCGCTCTCACTCCCCACTCGTAACAAGGGTCTTAGAAAGACATATTGATCAGCACAGACTAGTTGGGCTAAGGGGCATTTTCACATCGTTCATGGACGGCACAATGCTGCAGCAATGGAGTTGCTACTCCACAGCGCCAGAAACCCAGGTTCGATCCTGACGACACGTTCTGTCTGTGTGGAGTTTTACATTCTCGTGGTGACCACTTGGGTTTCCAGCAGGTGCTCCAGCTTCCTCCCTTATTCCAAAAACATGCAGGTTTGTAGGTTAGTTGATTTCTGCAAATTGTCCCGTGTGTATAATGGTACTAGTGTACAGGTGATCGCTGGTCGGCGCACTCGATGGGCCGAAAGTCCTGTTCCCATGCTGCATCTCTAAACTAAACTCTCCAATTCTAAATTAAATCATTCAACATGTAGCCCATTATTCCATACAAACTTTTTTTGGTAAACTATTCTTCATTCCCAGTATTTGTTACAGAGATGCCGCCTGTCCCGCTGAATTACTCCCGCACTTTATAATTTTTTTTGTAAACGGGCACCAACAGTTCCTTTGTTCCAGATTTTGTTTGCCTCAACGTTGTTTATTTTGGAAAATAGAGTGATATATTATATTTTGGATTTCACCATTTGCAATCGCTACGATCCCCTGAGCCAAACTAAGTTCTGGGAAATAACAGGGGCGAAATTCCACTGATCGGAATGCATGCTTGGCAACGGGGAAACAGGATGCCTTCAAAATCCAGGCAGTTCTCAGAAACTCCCAACCGGTTGCATCACATTCCCAGAGAACCGTGCCTGTGCACAGCCCACATGCTGCAAAACAAGCGTGGTGGCGTGCGAGCAGCAGAGGGCTACAGAGACTGAGTCACCAGGAAGCGAATGGATGCTCGCAGGCGGAGGCGCCCTGTGGTGAAGCACGTGGCCCACGGCTAGCCCCGCCCCCTCTCTGCCTATTGGCCCACGCCAGGGAAACCACGCCCTCCATTACTCCTGATTGGCTCACCGTGTCACCAACCCCGCCCCCTACTCAGCATTGTGGGAAATGTAGTCAAAGTTAAAGATACAAAGTGCTGGAACACAAAATTGCTGGGGAAACTCAGCGGGTGCAGCAGCATCTATGGAGCGAAGGAAATAGGCGACGAATCCTTCGCTCCATAGATGCTGCTGCACCCGCTGAGTTTCCCCAGCAATTTTGTGTACCTTCGATATTCCAGCATCTGCAGTTCCCTTTTGAACAAAGTGCTGGAACAGCTCGGCAGAGCATGGATGGATGGATGCATGCAAGCGTAGTAACTCTACCGCAGCGCCACTGTGCTGCCCTGAGTGATGTGCGAAATATGGTGGACCATTCCATGAGAACCCAACAGAACATGGATGTGTAGGAAGCAACTGCAGATGCTGCTTTAAACCGAAGATAGACACTGAAAGCTGGAATACCTCAGCGGGTCTGTCTCGACCCGTAATATCACCCATTCCTTTTCTCCAGAGATGCCTGCCCTGCTGAGTTACTCCAGCATTCTGTGTCCATCTTAGGTGTAAACCAGCAGTTCCTTCTTACACACGCTATGGCGAGAAGGCAGGGGCATTGGGTTGAGAGGGAAAGATAGATCAGCCATGATCGAATTGCAGGGTAGTCTTGATGGGCCGAACGGCCTAATTCTGCTCGAAGAACTTATGAAGTATATATTTTGTTGTGTATATTTTTATTCCAAATAAAGGGTATGTTTGGAAAGAAAACTAACATTGCTCGCTTAGTCTCTTAGTAAAGAAAGAATCAGAACTTGGAAGGAACTATTTGCAGGAATCCTGATTTTCCTTGTAGGAAAGAGATAAATGTCTTCACAACTATGCTTCAAACCAATGTCTGAAGGGCCTCGACCCGAAAAGCCACCCACTCCTTGCCTCTGTAGATATTGCCTGTCCCGTGGAGTTTCTCCAACATTTTGTGTCTAGCTTCGGTTAAAACCTGCTGAAACTCACAATACAACACCTTTTATTTGTCATTTGAACATTTTTTTATAGAGGCATGTGTGCCTCTAGCACACATGCCTCTATAAAAAAAATTAATTCGGCCCCTCCCATCTCGGTCCACTGATCCTTCCAAGTCACGCAACGCGGTTCGGGGTTTTTTCCCCTCAAAAAGCCATATTCCGATGTTCAAGCCACGCCTCGCCCTTCTTGGATCAATATTACCGCAAACGATCTCCTGCAATCTAAACTCCCAGCAAATCAGCCCACCACCGTCACCTGACGGTCAGTTCCGGCGTATCCCAATTATGGGCTTTTTCTCCTCCTTTTAGGAAGCAGAAAGGCGCTAGTTCTCCACCCCTGACCAGCCCGACGCGAGTGGGCGGAGGGCTGCACACTGGCTGCCCGCCAGCCTGGTGTTTCCGCGCTGACACCTCTAGCTTTGTCTCCCCGCCACACCCGCTCCATCCCCTCCCCCAGAGGGATGAAGCCCTCAACCAAGGGCACACGGTGGGAAATGACGCGGGCTGTAGACATTTTGCTGGAGTGGGTGGGGTAGTATCAGACGGAGAAACGCCCAGGCAGCCTCTCCAGGGCGCAGCACCATCACCCACCGAGTGCCATGTGGCACCGCGACTGCCTCAACCGCAGCCAGAACCCCACCGTGCCACATGGGGGGACCCACTCATACCCACCACGTTCCCCGCATTTGCCGGGAGAGTCGTTAAAAGGGGGCGGCTGTAAATTAACCGACTCAGTAACAGGTGGCGTGACCTACCCCGCCCCCTCTTCAGATTATCTAAACCGACCGCAAGGAACAAGCTGGCATTTAATTTTTTTTAAAAGGGGGCGTTGTAGCTAGAATTCTAACAGCAGCCAACTCCAACTACATAAGGATACAAACTCTGCTCCTCGGACCCCTAGACTTGCCCTGTCACATCCCCCACACTAGTTGAAACCTGCGGATTCCAAAATAAACTCAACCCATGAAACTTAACCCCACACCAATAAAGGAACGTTAAATATCAATTGCCTTTTGTCCAGCGTCGAACTGAATCCGCCAATTTATACAATATTTATGGGCCTGCTACCGAGAACTCATTGTCTGCTCCACTACTGACCTCCCCTTCTCAGAATTGGTAAGTCTGCAAATAGGGATGTTACCGTCCAAAGAGGGGGGTGGGGGGTGGGGGGTGAGGAAGAGTGCTTCAAGTAAACTTCTTTGTTTCATGCCAATCAACAATATATTTCTTTAAATATACGATCCGCAACTTTTATTCAGTTGGAACGATGCCTATTATAGTTGAACTAAAACAAAGCCCCCGAAATAAAACTCACAACATCACCGAGGACTGTTAATGGCCATAAATTATGTTCTGGTTTACAGCACAAGATGCGTGGTGTTTCAAAAGACTAAAGAATGCTCGTGAATTGCACAGAACAAAGAAACGGCGAGCTTCATCGAGCACAAAATGAAACGTGGTGGCAACTTTGTTTCATAGGTCATGTGGATTAAACCTTAGGTCCTACCTGTGTGAGTCCTCATGTGTGCTTTCAGATGAGACGATTTTCCATACACTTTATCGCACCCGGCAAAGTAACACAGATGTTTTTTCGCAGAGGACTTGTCCGAACGCTTGATTTTCCGCTTTTCCGACGTGCAGTTTGTGGCGATCAGAGTCGGGGTGGTGTATGGTCCTTCGGACAGCGTCGTGTAGCCGCTCTCCAGACTCTCGCCGGAGGAGGAATTGCTGCTCTCCGAGTTGGAAGACATCGGCCTGGATTTCTGCAAGCCGGTCAAAATGCTGGCGACCATCAGCAGGTTGCCGCCTTCCTTCAGCGTGTCGCTCACCTCTTTGTCCTCCTTTGAAGTTAGCTCGCAAGTTTCCCCTTTGAGCGGGGAGCGGTGCACCACCGCGCCGCTGGAAATCGACATCAGGCACTCGGCGGCGAAGTAGTCGCGGCAGGCGAACACAGACATGGCTGGGAATGGAAGGAGACTCTCCTCTGTGTGTGAGTGTGATGTGAGATGGGACCTTTATCCCTCCTCCCCCTCTTCTTCCTCCCTCCTCGGGCAGCCCGGGATTGGGGCAACAGCAGCTGGTGGGGAGCGGGCGGAATGAGGCCGCTTCGCCGCGGCCCCGATGCTTTGTCTGCGGGCCGGACCGCCTCCTCGGGTCGGGCGGTGACGCGCGGATCGGGCGGATCCCAGGCTGCGAACCACCCGGTGACGCTGGAAACCCCCTGTCTCCGGGCGCAGGGAGCGAGCGAGGGAGGGAGGGAGAGAGAGTGCAACACCACCCAGGGGCAGGGACCAGTTTGGGAGGTTTCCAAATTTCAGAAGCTCATAAAACGAGTGCGCAGTGAAGATAGAGCCTGGGTACACAAAATTGCTGGAGGAACTCAGCGGGTGCAGCAGCATCTATGGAGCGAAGGAAATAGGCGACGTTTCGGGCCGAAACCCTTCTTCAGAAGATAGAGCCTGCATCGTTTCTCTCGCCGGCTAGTATGCGAGGGCGTTTCGTGAAACTGGTGGATGATGCTACCGCAGGGGAGGGGTGGCTCCAGCAGCCCGGCCCAGTCGTTAACTTCAGCGAGAGCTGCACTCCATGTGCCCGGTGGGCGGGTGTGCACGGGTAAATGACATGTTACCGCAGAGAACAGTCAGGCGGGAGAGGGGATAGAAACGTGTTTAGTAACTACACATCCACAATGCGGGAATAGAGCCTTTAGCCCACCCAGAGTATCGCCCTGCACGTGAGAAGAAACCCGCTTGTCTCAGAGACTCACAGCGCAAAAACAGGCCCATCGGCCCGGATGGTCCATGCCCCACCTATGCCAGTCCATTTGTCCTTATCCCTCTAAACCTTCCCTGTCCATCTTCTTGTCCATGTTTCATTTAATTGCTGTTATGGAGATAGTGGTGACCTGCTTCCCCATGGGTCCTGGTGAGCCAAGGTGGGAGCCACTGATTCTGTTGTAAGTGGGCAAGCGTGGGGTGATGGGAGGTTTGCACCAATATGCTGTTTCCAATGTTACCTTATCCATCTGCAAGGTCTTGAGGTTTTACAATACCGTTCCAAATGCTCTTTTTCCATTTTAAACCGTCTAGGAGCATGGGTCCTCAAGAATCGGTGAAGACATCCCCAGGAAATGGTGTTTAAGAAGGAACTGCAGATGCTGGAAAATCAAAGGTACACAAAAATGCTGGAGAAACTCAGCGGGTGCAGCAGCATCTATGGAGCGAAGGAAATAGGCAACGTTTCGGGCCGAAACCCTTCTTCAGACTTTTTTTGTGTACTTCTCAGGAAATGGTGGTTGATTGGCTAGGCTGAAGGGCCTGTTCCCATACTGTATCTCTCCTTGAGATTTTCCACAAAGGGATAGAACTGTGCTGGAGTAACTCAGCAGGCCAGGCAGCATCTGTGGAGAACATGGATGGGTGATGTTACGGGTCAAGACCCTTCTTCAGATCATCTTTTGGATGCACAACAGTCAGTCCTCAAGAGGCCAAATAATTATTTGAATGAGTTTTTCCCACTTGGGTATTAAGAACATCCTGGAACCTTTTCCATTATCCACCTGGTAATCTCTTGGGTGATGGAGTTCAGAATAGAGGGCCTCTCTCAGGGGGGTCTGTTGTTGTACGTGTGGAAATCCTGTCTTGCCCATCAGAGCTGAGCCCAGATGCCAATAAACGAATATATCATGGACAAAGCAGATATCAGCCATTTGAAACGGCCTGTGCTTGTCTCCTCCGAGTCTCTCCCACTCAAAGTAAATCACTGCAAACCTCTGCAGAAAAACATAAATCCCGGACATATCCAGAAAGCATCTCTCCATTAACACATTTTGTTTCTCTCTCCACAGATGTTGTTTTACCTGCTGAGTATTCCAAGACATTTAATTTTAGATTTCTTGCATCCACTGTATTTGGGTTTTGCAGCATAACCTTCACTCCCTCGCATTATTTTCATGTTGATTCCTACATTGTGGAAGCAGGCCCATCGGCCCAACGTGCCAACACTGACCAACATCCACTCTAGTCCCATCTGCCTAAGTTTGGCCAATATCCTTCCATTTACCCACCACTTTTTGTGTAAAAAAAAGGTGCCCCTCAGGTTCCTATTAAATCTTTCTCCTCTCACCTTAAACCTATGCCCTCTGGTTCTTGATGCCTATATTCTGGGTAAAGGACTGTGCATTACCCGATCTATTTCCCCTCATGTTCTCATACACCTCTATAGGGTCACCCCTCATCCTCCTGCACTCCAAGGAATAAAGCCCTCCCCTGCCCAAACTCTCCCTATAGCTCAGGCCCTCGTATCCTGGCAACAACCTCGCAAAGCTTCTCTGCACCTTTTCCAGGTTAACAACATCTTTCCTTCAAAGGCGTGTGACGAAAACTGAAACTCCAAATGTGGCCTCGCTAATGACTTGTACAACTAACATAACGTCCTAATACTCAATACTCTGACTAAGAACATGGTTTTGGGACGAGACCCTTCTTCACGTTCCTTTTGTCCGTCGCGTTCTAACTACTCCCTGGGTAATCCTTGGAGTCCTCCCTGAAGAAGGGACTGACCAGAAATGTTGGCTGGCCATTCCCTCCACAGATGCTGCCTGACCGGCTGAGTTCCTTCAGCACTTTGTATTTTCCTCTCTAAGTGAAGTCGCTTCTAAAATCCTATTGGATTTACGAGCGACAATCAACTGGACAATCTCTGAATTTTCTCCTTTCGCCAGTTTCAAATTCAGAATTGGCACAAAGCCTCATTGGAATAGGTTTAGTTTAGTTTAGAGGTACAGCATGGAAACAGGCCTTTCGGCCCACCGAGTCTGCACCGACCAGCACATTAACACTATCCTATGCACACACTAGGGGAAATTTTACACTTCTACCAAGCCAATTAACCTACAAACCTGTACATCTTTGGAGTGTTGGAGGAAACTGAAGATCTCGGAGAAAACCCACGCAGTCATGGGGAGAACGTACAAACTCTGTACAGACAGCACCTGTAGTCAGGATAAAACGGTGTTGCAAACGCTGTAAGGCAGCAATTCTTCCGCTGTGCCTCTGTGCCGCCTAGAGTGCATAAGCGAAATATGGTGGATGGAGGTGGCCATTTACATCCCTATAATGATACAGCTCTACAAGTGAAGCTCTAGGTAGTTGTTAAACATTTTGGAGGATTCTACCTCCACTATTTATGTTGGCCATGCTTTTCAAACCACCATCCCTTTGGTAAATCTTCCTTCCTTACCTCTCCTCTAATTCATGTACCAAAAAGGTTAAATCTGTGTATAAGATCATGTGGAATAGATGGGGTATATGCGTAGATTCTTTTGCCCTTAGAAGGGTAATCAAGAATCAGGGAAGCAGACAAAATGTGCAGAAAGATGCTGCTTTATACCAAATATAGACATAGGAACATAGAAAAATAGGTGGAGCAGTAGGCCATTCGGTCCTTCGAACCAGCACTGCCATTCAATATGATCATGGCTGATCATCTAAAATCAGTACCCCGTTCCTGCTTTTTCCCCATATCCATTGATTCCTTTAGCCCCAAGAGCTAAATCTTTCTTGAAAACACCAGTGAATTGGCATCCACTGCCTTCTGTGGCAGAGAATTCCACATATTCACAACTCTCTGGGTTGAGGTGGAAGATTGCAACCTTCACGTGGTCCGCCCTGTTTCGGCGAATGCAATCAACCTGGCGTACACAATTAAATAAGATCAAATAGAGCAAGTTGTCCTACAACTTTAGGCTGTGCACAATATACACAAGAAGAAGAAGAAGAAGACAACTCTCTGGTTGAAGACGTTTTTCCTTAGCTCAGTCCTAAATGGCTTACCCAGTATTCTTAAACTGTGACCCCTGGTTCTGGATTCCCCCAACATTGGAAACATTTTTCCTGCATCGAGCCTGTCCAATCCTTTAAGAATTTTTTACACAGAGAGTGGTGAATCTCTGGAATTCTCTGCCACAGAATGTAGTTGAGGCCAGTTCATTGGCTATATTTAAGAGGGAGTTAGATGTGGCCCTTGCGGCTAAAGGGATCGGGGGTATGGAGAGAAAGCAGATACAGGATACTGAGTTGGATGATCAGCCATGATCATATTGAATGGCGGTGCAGGCTCAAAGGGCCGAATGGCCTACTCCTGCACCTATTTTCTATGTTTCTATGTGTATATGTTTCTATAAGATCCTCTTTCATCCTTCTAAATTCCAGTGAATACAAGCCTAGTCGACCCATTATTTCATCATATGTCAGTTCCACCATAGATACTTGAACAATAGGTGCAGGAGTAGGCCATTCGACCCTTCGAGCCAGCACCGCCATTCTATGTGATCATGGTTGATCATCAATAATCAGTACCCCATTCCTGCCTTCTCCACATATCCCTTGATTTTGCTAGCCATAAGGGCACTATCTAACTCTCTTTTGAATGCATTCAATAAATCTGCCTCCACTGCCTTCTGAGGCAGAGAAATCCACAAATTCACTACTCTCTGTGTCAAAAAGTTTTTTGTCATTTCAGTTCAAAATGGCCTACCCCTTATTCTTAACCTGTGGCCCCTGGTTCTGGACTCCCTCAACATCGGGAATATGTTTCCTGCATCTGGCGTGTCCAATCCCTTAATAATTTAATATGTTTCTATAAGATATCCTCTCATCCTTCTAAATTCCAGTGAATACAAGCCCAGTAACTCCATTCCTTCATCATCCCTGGAATTAATCTGGTGAACCTATGCTGCACTCCTGCAATAGCAATAATGTCCTTCCTCAAATTAGGAGACCAAAATTTCACACAATACTCCAGGTGTGGTCTCACCGGGGCCTTGTACAACATCAGTCTGAAGAAGGGTTTCGGCCCGAAACGTTACCTATTTCCTTCGCTCCATAGATGCTGCTGCACCCGCTGAGTTTCTCCAGCACTTTTGTCTACCTACAGTAGGACCTCCTTGCTTCTAAACTCAAATACTCTTGCAATGAAGGCCTACATGCCATTCGCTTTTTTCACTGCCTGCTGTCCCTGCATGCTTACTTTCAGTGACTGATGCACAAGCACACCCAGGTCTCGTTGCACTTCCTCTTTTCCTAATCTGACACAATTCAGATAATAATCTGCCTTCCTGTTCTTGCCAACAAAGTGAATAACCTCACATTTATCCACATTGTACTACATCTGCCATGCATCTGCCCACTCACTGAACCTATCCAAGTCGCCCTGCAGCCTCATAGCATCCTCATCGCAGCTCACACTGTCACCCAGCTTTGTGTCATCCGCAAAATTGGAGGTCACATTTAATTCCCTCCTCTAAATTGTTAATATATGTTGTAAATAGCTGGGGTCCCAGCAACAAGCTTTGCGGCACCCCACTATTCACTGGCTGCCATTCTGAAAAGGATCTATTAATTCCTACTCTCTGCTTCCTGTCTGCCAACCAGTTCTCTATCCATGTCAATACCCTACCCCCAATACTCTAATTTTGCACACTGATTTCTTGTGTGGGACCTTGTCAAAGGCTTTTTGAAAGTCCAGATACACCAGATCCACTGGCTCTCCCTTATCCTTTCTACTTCTTACATTCACAAAAATGTCCAGATTAGTCTAGCATGATTTCCCCTTCATAAATCCATGCTGACTTTGACTGATCCTGTCACTGTTTCCAAATGTGCTGCTGTAACATCTTTAATAATCGATTTCAGCAACTTCCCCACTATCGATGTAAGGTTAACTGGTCTATAATTTCCCATTTTCTCACTCCCTCCTTTTTTTTAAAGTGGGGTTACATTTGCTACCCTCCAGTCCACAGGATATGATCCAGAGCCGAGAGAACATTGGAAAATGATCACCAATGCATCCACGATTTCTATGGCCACCTCCTTGAGTACTCCAGGACGCAGACCATCAGGCCTTGGGATTTATGTGCCTTCAGTCCCAACAGTTTACCTAATACCATTTCCTGACTAATATGGATTCCCTTCAGTTCCTCCCTCCCACTAGATCCTCGGTCCCCTCATATTTCTGGGAGATTGTTTGTGTCTTCCTTAATGAAGACAGAACCAAAGTACTCATTTAACTGCTCTGACATTTCTTTGTTTCTCACTATAAATTCATTTGTCTGATTGTAAGGGAGCAGAAATGCTGGAGTAATTCAGCGGGTCACGCAGTGTCTCTGGAGAAAAGGAATAGGCAATATGTTGGGTCGTGACCCTTCTTCAGGCTCAGACTCTGAAGAAAGGTCTAGTCCCGAAACGTCACCTATTCCTTTCCTCCAGAGACGCTGCTTGTCCTGCTGAGTTACTCCAGCATTTTGTGTTTATTTAAGAATCACTGGACATAGGTTTAAGGTGAGAGGGGAAAGATTAAATGGGAACCTGTGGGGCCCTTCCTTTCCCTTCCCTCTAAGGCCATGCCTACCGGGATTGGATCAAAAGCTGGAAAGAGTGCAGAGAAGTTGTACGAGGATGTTGCGAGGACTCGAGGGTCTGAGCTATAGGGAGAGGTTGGGCAGGCTAGGACTTTATTCCTTGGATCGCAGGAGAAGACGGGTGATCTTATAGAGGTGTATAAAATCATGAGGGGAATAGATATGGTGGATGCGCAGAGATTTTCACCCAGAATATGGGAAGAAATAACCAGAGGATATAAGTTTAAGGTGAGAGGGGAAAGTTTTAATGAAAAACTGAGAAGTAGCTTTTTCACACCTAGGGTGGTTGGTATATGGAACAAGTTGACAGAGGAAGTAGTTGAGGCAGGCCCAATAACAACATTTAAAAGGCAATTAAGCAGGTTTATAGAGAGGAGAGGTTTAGAGGGAATATGGGCCAAATACAAGCAGGTGGGACTAATGGTGTGGCATTTTGGTCAGCATGGGGAAGTGGGGCTGAAGGGCGGTTTCCATTTACGATGACTTTATCTGTATTCCTTAATTATTCACATCTCTGAGAGAAAGTAACATTCTCATCCTAGTTGATCCCTTTCATAGCTTAATGTACAAAAATCACACCCATCTTCAAAGCCAGTCTAACCAACCTGCGTTGATCACTATGTGTGGAGTTTGCACATTCTTCCCATGACCACAAGAGCTTTCTCCAGATGCTGCAGATATTCACTCCCACATCCCACAAAAGTGAGAATCGGCCGGTTAATTTTCCCCGAGTATGTAGGTGACTGGTAGAATCCATGCGAAGTGGGGAATTTTGGGGAGGATAAAATTAGGTTAGTGTAGGACTAGTATAGATTAGTGCATGAGAGTGGTGTGCACCTTTTGTGCTGAAGGACCTATTTCCATGCTGCATAACTTAACAATAACTATAACTCTCCAATCCTGGAAGTGTCTCATATATATCTGTACCTGGAATATACTTTGGGTATATCTTGAGCAAAGATTAGAAAGCGTGTCAGGGGTTATGGAGAGAAGGCAGAAGAATTGGGTTGAGAGGGAAAGATCAATCAGCCGTGATTGAATGGTGGAGTAGACTTGATGGGCTGAATGGCATAATTCTGCTCCTAGAATTTATGAACTTGTGAGCAAGGGT
This sequence comes from Amblyraja radiata, assembly GCF_010909765.2. NCBI lineage: Eukaryota > Metazoa > Chordata > Chondrichthyes > Rajiformes > Rajidae > Amblyraja > Amblyraja radiata. Next base: position 2,114,054 of record NC_045984.1, read on the forward strand.
TTCTCAGACTGGGGCAGAGAGAAGTCCAAGACTTCCAAGTAGTTGCCTGTGAACGTACATGACTCGTGTTTCCCTATTCATCTCCTCCTGTCCTCTTCCCCAGCTGAGTCCTTTTGCCCATTATCACTCCCTTATCCGGTGCCACTTTTCTTAATTATCAGATTTCTCATCAGCAGCCCCTTGTTTCTACATCATTCTACAGCCTGTTCTCTCTCTCCACCCTCTCCTCCCCCATCTTGGCCCCAACTGCACTCATTATTTTATCTTTCCTTATCTGTCTCTACGTTTCACTCACTGGTCACCATCTCCCAACCTCACTGCTTCCTCACCTTCATCTGCCCACCATCTCCCTCCTCTCCTGGTTCACCCTGTCAGACCCTGCCTCACTCCTCAATCTCATCTCTTTTAACATCTCCCCTCTACATCTCAGTCCTGAGGCAGGGTCTAGACCCAAAACATTGACTTTCCCACTGAGATTCTTCGATACATTTTTCTTTCTCCATGTTCCTGCACCTGCCATCTTTTGTCCCCTCATGTTTCTCTTGCCAGCAAGGAACTGAAAATCAATTAACAAATACCTCTCAGCCTCTTAGAGTCCTACAGCCTGAAAACAGGCCCTTTAGCCCAGCTTTCCCATGACAACCAAGATGGCCCATCTACAATAGCCCCACGACCACGTTTGACCCATATTCCCCCAAAACCTTTCCTATCCATGTGCCTGTCCAATGTCTTTTCAATGTTGTTCCAAATACCCACCACCATCCCTGTGTCAAAAAGTTGCCCTTCAGGTTCCTATCAAATCTTTCCCTTCTCACCTTAAACCTATGTCCTCTGCTTCTTGATTCCTGTTCTCTATCTAAAAGACAGTATCTTTCCAGATCTACCCTCCAGATTCAGGGAAACATTCTTTCCAGCTGTTATCAGGCAACTGAACCATCTTATCAACAACGAGAGAGCAGTCCTGAACTACTATCATTGGAGGCTTTCGGAGTATCTCTATCTTTAATCAGATTTTACTGGCTTTATCTTGCACTAAAAGGAATTGCCTTTATCATGTATCTGTACCCTGTGGATGGCCCGATTATAATCATGTATTGTCTTTCTGTTGACTGGTTAGCATGCAGCAACATCTTTTCACTGTACCTCAGTACACGTGACAATAAGCTAAACTAAAAATAAACTAAACTAAACTAAACTATTCCCCGGTGGAGCAGACGTAGAGTTGCTGCTTTAAAGCGCTTGCGGCGCTGGAGACCCGGGTTCGATCCCGACTACGGGTGCTGTCTGTCTGGAGTTTGTATGTTCCCCCCTTGACCTGCGTGGGTTTTCTCCGAGATCCGTGGTTTCCTCTCACACTCCAAAGATGTATGTGGGTAAATTGGCTTGGTAAATGTAAAATAAAATTGTCCATACTGTGTGTAGGATAGTGTTACTATGCGGGGATCGCTGGTTGGCGCGGACCCGGTGGGCCAAAGGGCTTGTTTCCAGGCTGTATCTCTAAACTAAACTAAACCAAAAAAGTTCCCCTCATGATTTTGTACAACTATATAAGATCAACCATCAGCCTCCTGTGCTCCAAGGAATAATGTCCTCGCCTGCCCAACCTCTCCCTATAGCTCAGGCCCTGTAGCCTTGGCAACATCCTCGTAAATCTCTGCACTCTTTCCAGCTTCTTGTGGAATCCAAGTAGGCACGGCCTAAGTGGGACGGGAAGGGCACCTCTGCTGTTCTGACCTGTGTGTTCAGAGCATGGGCTCCGATGACTTAATCCGAACTTGACCTGCATTTTTAAAGAGGTTTTTACCAGCTTTGCACGTTGCCTTCTGATTTACATTTGTAATCGATTAGACTGGGTCAGTAATGCATCAATCATTTGTTTATATTTAAGTTGCTTGCTCCTACTCATGAAGTCTGCTTTTCTTCAACCTTTATTTATTTCCTCACGCAGGCTGACACAGTCACCGTGACTGTAAATCCTGCACACACCCTTTGGCTCAGAAATTAGGGCTTTGAGTTCCTCTTTGAATACAAGTGTCAGAAGAAAGGAAGACACCAGTGGTGCCCTGGGGTGGTCATGGAGCAAAGTGGATGCACACTCAGAATCCACATGACACCAACAGCATTCAATATCACCCATGATAATCAATTACTTTGTGCAGAGCAGTATGGTTATGCCCACTCCACATATTACATGACGCCACAATCCTTCTGAAAGCAGGAATGCCTTGTAGTGGCTGGCACCTTATTATAAACAGAATATAGGCATAACTGCTAATAATAAAAATATATCTTGCTGCTTTATTAATTTGCTGTTTGTATTAAAAAAAAAAAAAGGCACAAGGTGCTGGAGTAACTCAGCAGGTCAGGCAAAATCTCTGGAGAACACCGCTGGTGGAGCTGTCTGTACGTGGGTCTTGAACCGAAACGTCGCCTATTCCTTTTCTCCAGAGATGCTGTCCCATCTAAACCAGTCCTGCCTGCCTGCGTTTGGCCCATATCCCTTTAAACCTGTCCTATCTATGTACTTGTCCATTTGTATTTGTGCTGTACTGTTCTATGTTAACTTTAGCAAGGCTTTTGACAAGGTCCTGTGTGGTAGGAATGGAGGTTAAGGGGAGAAATGGGTGTAATAAGAAATAGGTGTTTTGATAGTAGTTGATAATAAATACACAAGCATATTCACAGTACAACAGAGGAGATGCTTGGGTTCTTGAAGCATTTTAAGGGGGATCAATCCTCAGGCCTGGTCAAGTGTATTTTAAGACATGGTGGAAAGTTAGGTAAGAAATTGTAGGAACCTAGGTAGACATATTTGCATCATCTGTAGCCCACAGTGAGGTACCAGAAGACTGTAGGATGGCTAATGTTCTGTTTTTATTTAAGCTGCAAGAACAAGTCAAGGGCGGCGCAGCAGTAGAGTTGCTGCCTTACAGCGCCAGAGACCCGGGTTCGATCCGGACTACGGGTGCTGTCTATATGGAATTTGGACGTTCTCCCTGTGACCTGCGCGGGTTTTCTCCGGGTGCTCCGGTTTCTGCCCACATTCCAAAGAAGTAAAGAGCCTGTCCCACTTACGCAACTTTTTCGTAGACTGCCGGCACCCGTCATAGGTCGCTGAAAATTAACAACATGTTAAAAATTCAGCGGCGACCAGAATGACGCTTGTTCTGGTCGCCGCTGGATTTTCAACATGTTGAACATTTTCGGCGGCCTGTAACGACCTATGACGGGTGCCGGCAGTCGCCGAAAAAGTCGCGTAAGTGGGACAGGCCCATTAAGGTTTGTAGGTTAATTTGAATGCATTAAAAATTGTAAACTAAACTAAAGGCAGGGAACTACAGGCTAGTGAGTCCAACATCAGTGGTGTGAAAGATACTGGAGGGAATACTGAGGAACAGGATCTACCAAGGTTTGGAAAGGGAAGGACTGATTAGTAAAAATCCACATTTTTTTTCTGAAAAGGTGATGAAGAAGATCACTGAGGGCATGTGGTATGCTTTCATCGGTCGGAACATTGAGTATAAGAGTCAGGAAGTTATGATGCAGCTTTATAGAACTATGGTTAGGCCGCATTTAGAGTATTGCGTGCAGTTCTGGTCGCCATGTTACAGGAAGGATGTTGAGGCTTTGGAAAGGGTGCAGAGGAGGTTTAGCAGAGTGTTGTTGGGTTTATGGAGTACTAGCTACACGGAGAGGTTGGACAGACGGATTGTTTTATCTGGAATGATGGAGGTTGCAGGGTGATCTGACTGAGGTATATAAAATTATGAGAGACAGAAATAGGATTGGTGGTCAGGACCTTTTTCCCAGGATGCAAAAGTGAAATACTAGAGGGCAAAGGTTTATGGTGAGGGGGTCAAAGTTTAAGGGGCAAGTATTTTACACAGTGAATGCCTGGGACATGCTGCCATGGGTGGTGCTTGAGCAAGAAATGATAATGGTATTTAAGAGATGTTTGGATAGGCACATGGATATGCAGGAAATGCAAGGATTTACTGTAGCTAATGTGCAAACAGATACGTGTTGGTCTTGGAATCACGTACAGTAGAGACATTATGGCCTGAAGGGCCTGTTCTTGTGCTGTACTGTTCTATGGTTTATTTTAACTGTAGAAGGCAGTTGAGAAGGTTCTGCATTGCAGGTTAGTCTGGAAGGTTAAATCATATAGGGCCCAGGATAAGATAGCCGAGTGCATGCCAACATTGGCTTGGTGGTAGCGGAGATGTGATAGTGATAGGAGGCCCGTGACCAGTGGTGTGCCCTAGGGATGAGTGCTGGGTCCACTCTTGTTTCTCATCCACGTTAATGGTTTGGATGACACCAGTGTTAACATGCTTAGTAGGTTTGTGGATGAGACCATAATTGTTGGTGTAGTGGACAGCAAAGAAAGTTATCTATGTGTCGATGTGGGCGAAGTAATGGCAGGTAGAATTTAACTCAGATAAAGGCAAGGTTAGTACATTAAACCAGGGCAGGACTTGCACAGTAAAGGCAGGGTCCAGGGCTCTGTTTTATAGAACAGAGAGGACTGTAGGTACTGGTTTGTGACTCCCTGAGAGATATGACACAGGTAGAGAGGGTGATAAAGAAAGTGTTTGGCATGCTTGCTTGCGTCCATCGGTTAAGACAATGAGTACAGGAATTTGAGATATGGTCTTCAACTGTATTAGTTGTTGGTGCGATCACACTTTGGAGTATTGAACGCAGTTCTAGTCACCCGGCTATATCATGACACTCGAATGAGTGCAGGAAATATTCACAGGGATGTTACTAGTTTTGCTTTAGTTTATTGTCATGTGTGCCGAGGTACAGTGAAAAGCTTTTGCTGAATGCTAACCAGTCAGTGGAAAGATGATACATGATTACAATCGAGACATTCACAGTGTACAGACACATGATAAGGGAATGTATCTGAATGACTAGGACTGACGGGCTGAAGTTGTAAGAGGTTGACTAGTCTGCGGCTTCTTTCCCTGGAGCAAAGGAGGTGACCTTGTAGAGATACATGAAATCTTGATGGCCACAGTCTTTTTTTTACCAGGGCTGGGGACTGTAAAACTGGGGGACATAGATTTAATCTGAGATAGGAGAGATGTAAAAGGAAGATAGACATAAATACTAGAGTAACTCAGCGGGTCAGGCAGCTTCTCTGGAGAAAAATAATAAATAATGTTTCGCGTTGGAAGAAAGGTTCCGAACTGAAACATCACCTATTCCTTTTATCCAGAGATGCTGCCTGACCCGCTGAGTTACTCCAGCATTTTGTGTCTGTCTTCGGGATAAACCAACAATTCCTTCCTACTGAACATTTAAAAGGGACTAGAGGGGCAATTTTTCACAGAGGGTGAAGTGCATATGGAATGAGCTGCCTGGGGAAGCTGCAGACTGTAGACATGGGTACAATTACAATGTAGAGAAGATATTTGGGCAATCGTGTGGCTAGAAAAAGTGCAGAGTGATATGGACTAAACGCAGGCAAATGGACCTAGCTTGGAAAAATATCTTGCTTGGCATGGACAAGTTGAGCCAAAGGGCCTGTTACAATGCTGCATAGAAACATAGAAATTAGGTGCAGGAGTAGGCCATTCAGCCATTCGAGCCTGCACCGCCATTCAATATGATCATGGCTGATCATCCAACTCAGTATCCCGTACCTGCCTTCTCTCCATACCCCCTGATCCTTTTAGCCACAAGGGCCACATCTAACTCCCTCTTAAATATAGCTAATGAACTGGCCTCAACTACCTTCTGTGGCTGAGAATTCCAGAGATTCACCACTCTCTGTGTGAAAAATGTTTTTCTCATCTCGGTCCTAAAAGATTTCCCCCTTATCCTTAAACTGTGACCCCTTGTTCTGGACTTCCCCAACATCGGGAACAATCTTCCTGCATCTAGCCTGTCCAACCCCTTAAGAATTTTGTAAGTTTCTATAAGATCCCCCTTCAATCTTCTAAATTCTAACGAGTACAAGCCGAGTCTATCCAGTCTTTCTTCATATGAAAGTCCTGACATCCCAGGAAGAGGTCTGGTGAACCTTCTCTATACTCCCTCTATGGCAAGAATGTCTTTCCTCAGATTAGGAGACCAAAACTGTACGCAATACTCCAGGTGTGGTCTCACCAAGACCCTGTACAACTGCAGTAGAATCTCCCTGCTCCTATACTCAAATCCTTTTGCTATGAATGCTAACATACCATTCGCTTTCTTCACTGCCTGCTGCACCTGCATGCCTACTTTCAATGACACCCAGGTCTCGTTGCATCTCCCCTTTTCCTAATCGGCCATAACTATGACTCCATGATTAAATTGGATGTTTGCAATGAAACATAAATCTAGCATGCATAAAGCACATTTGTCATTGGTATCGAGTTATAATTGTCAAGTATACTGAGATACAGCAAAAAAAAATATTTTGCATGTTATCCAGGCAGATCATACCATACATCATAGAACAGTGCAAATATAGAATAGAAATCATGAGAGGATAATGTATAAAATGTAAGGTGTAAAATCATATGAGTCATGTGTATAAAACTATGAGGCTAATATGGTGAATGTTTTTACCCAGGGTATGGGAATCAGAAACAAGAGGACATATGTTTGAAATGAGAGGGGCAGGATTTGATACAAACCGAGGGGAAACCTTTTCACTCAGAGGATGATGGGTAAATGGAACGAGCTGCCAGAGGAGGTAATTGAGACAAGTACTATAACAGCATTTAAAAGACACTTGGCCAGGTACATGAAGAGGAAAGGTTTAGAGTGATGAGGGCTAAAGGCTGGCAAATGGGGCTAGCTTAGATGGGGCATCTTGGTCAGCATGGACGAGTTGAACCAAAGGGCTCATCTCTGTGCTGTATGACTGAAATAGAGTGCAAAATATAGTGTTACAGCTGCAGAGAAAGTACAAGTAAAGAAAGTGCAAATGCTGCAACAGGGTAGACTGGAATCTATAGCGTATGAGAGGGCTCTTCTAGAGTCAGATAATAGGGTTAAAAGCTGTCCTTGCATCTGGCGCTATATGCTTTCAATCTTTTGTTCTTTCTGCCCGACAGAAGAGGGGACAAGAGAGAATCACCTGGATGTGTCATCCTCGATTCTGTTGGCGGCTTTCCTAAGGCAGCATGAAGTGTATATGGAGTTGATAGTGGGGGGAGGCTAGTTTGCATGATGGACTGGGCTGCGTCCACAACTCGATAAGTTCTCACAACATTGGGCAGAGTATTTGCTAAACCAAGCATTTGGATAGGATGATTTCTATGGTTTATCTGTAGAAATTGGTTAGAGTCATTGGAGTTGTGCTTAGTAGTCTGCGCAAGAAAGGTGCTCATGTGCTTTCTTTGCCATATTGATGATGTAGATAGACCAGGTCAAATTGTAGGGAATATTTATGGCACAGTAGGGTGCATTCAGACCATTGTTTCTGCCAGTCAACAAAGACCTGGGTTCAATACTGATCTCGGGTGCTGTCTGTGTGGAGTTTGTATGTTCTCCCTGTGATTGCGTGGGTTTTCTCCGGGTGCTCCGGTTTCCTCCCACATCCTAAAAGTGTTTGGGTGTGTCGATTAATTGGCATCTGTAAATTGCCTCCAGTATGTAGAGAGTGGATGAGAAAGTAGGATTACATAGAGGGCGGCGCGGTGGCACAGTGGTAAAGTTGCTGCCTTACAGCGCCAGAAACCCAGGTTCAATTCTGACTGTAGGTGCTGTCTATATGGAGTTTGTACATTTCCCCAGGTTGCTCCGGATTCCTCACACAGTCCAAAGACATTTATAGGTTAATTGGCTTTGGTAAAGATTGTAAATTGTCCCTAGTGTATAGGATAGTGCTAGTGGATGGCGATTGCTGGTCAGTAGTCAGAAGGGCCTGTTTCCGTGCAGTATCTCTAAACTGGACTAAAACTAAACTGAACTAGTGTGAATGGATGTTCAGTAGTTGGCGTGAGTGGAAGGGCCTGTTTCATGCTGGGTCTCTAAATGAAGTCACTGCTTCACATGGAAGGATTTTTTTGATTTCTAGGATGGTGGGAAGAGGAAAAAAGAAAAAAGTCCATAATTTCCTGCACACATATAGGAAATGCTGTGGGAAGAGGAGTTGGTGGAGATGGCAGAGGGGATGTTGAGCAGAGAGGGGAGTAGATGTATCTAGTGGTGGATTCATGTAGAAAGTGGCAGAAATGATGACAAATGATCCATTTATGACACAGTATGTTACATTCGGCCCAGTGTTTCTGCTAGTCAATAAAAATGCTGCTGCCTTACAACGCTTGAGACATGGGTTCAATACTAGCCTCAGGTGCTGTGCTGTCAGTAGGTAATTTACACGTTCTCCCTGTGACCATGTGGGTTTCCTCTGGGTGCTCCGACTCCCTCCCACATCCCAAAGGGTTTGAAGGATAATTGCCCCTAGTGTGTAGGGAATGGATGCAAGCGTGGGATAACAGAACTAGTGTAATTGTTGCTGGGTGAAGACTACATGTGCCACAAGTGTGTACAAAGGAACTGCAGATGCTGCTTTAAACCGAAGATAGATTTTTTTTTAAAAAGGCTGGAGTAACTCAGCAGGTCAGACAACATCTCCGGAGAAAATAAATAGGTGAGTATGATGACAGGTCACGACCCGAAACATCACCTTTCCTTTTCTCCAGAGATGCTAACTGGCCCGCTGAGTTACTGCAGCTTTTTGTGTCTTTCCATGGGCCGCAAGGCCTGTTTCCATGCTGTATCAATTCAATCAATCAATCAACATCATCTCATATTTCGCTTGGGCAGCTTACAACCCAATGGTAAGGATTTTGATTTCTCTAACTTCAAGGAACCTTTGCATCCCCTCTCTCTCCATCACTTCTCCACCAAATCATACTAGCTTCAAAGTTGTCTTGTTGAGCCTCATAGACTGTAACTTGTTGTCACCTAGCCCTCAGCTGACAATGACCTGTTTCCTTTAGCATTGTTACTTTTTTGCATATCTTTAATTGATTTGTTCTATATCTCTCTCTATATCACTGTCTACAGTATATCTCTCATTTCCCATGCCCCTGACTCTCAGGGTCTAGACCCGAAACATCACCTATTCCTTTTCTCCAGAGAACTTGTCCAATGGCCTGCTGAGTTATTCCAGCTTTTTGTGTCTTATCAATGATCTAGCCCAATCCTACATGCCACCTCTGGGTTCCAAGTCCCTGCAAGTCACAGTCCTTCAAGTTCACTTCCATCAACTTGTTTTATTATTCATTACTTCATCAGAATCAAACTTTTTCGCCTGCGCTCACCCCACTTAATGATTCCTCCTTCACTTCCAAGTTAATAAATGAATAGAGAAACCAGAAGATGTTGGTGATTATAGAAACAAGAAAACTCTGATGAGGCAATTGATTTTAAAACAACCAAGAAAAATAAGATTGCTAAAGACTGAACATGTTCTACAGCTCAGGCAGCATCAATGGATAGATACAATGAACTGCAGATGCTGGTTTATAAAAAAAAAGACACAAAGTACTGGAGTAACTTAGCAAATCGGGCAGCATCTCTGGAGAATATAAATAGGTGATGTTTCAGGTCGGGACCCATTTTTAAAGACCCGACTCATAATGTTGCCTATCCCTGTTCTCCAGAGATGCTGCCTGACCCGCTTAGTTACAGCAAAACTTTGAGTTATTTTTGTTTCTATAGAGTGTTCCCTCATTTTACTGTACATTAGTTTCAAACATGGATTCTTCTCACATTCCCCAGCATACTTGTTTGAAATTGCTAATATTATAAATGTATTTTTGTACGAATTGGTTTAATGTCATATTTAATGTTTTTGTTTTCACCAATACTTAGAGCTTGATTGATTTTTGAAAGCTAGGATTGGTTATTCAACAGTAAGGAGCACTGAACAAGAGATTAATGTTATGCAGGAATGTATACCAGTAAGGCAGTGATCAAATGGTCGCTTGGGAATCCTTTGCGTAGATGACAGAGTGCGATTACAATCCTGTACAGAAATGAAGCCCTCCTTTCACAATGTTTCAGTAAACTTGAAACAATGAATGTCTCATGACTTAGTATGGGTTAATTAAGCTTACTGACAACTAAATTGGTCCAAGAACATTACGTTGGCTGGTTTTTAATGTAATAACGGCACTCTTACCCACTGGATAATGAGAGGAAGTAGATGATGGATTACCTGGAGATCAACGAGTGTCCGAGGTTATGGGGAGAAGGCAGGAGAATGGCGTTAGGAAGAATGAATGTTTTTACCTTTTTAATTGCTTCTTCCGTTTGCTTGCCATCCATTCTCTCTGTGAGCTGCACTGTATTGTTCTGTTGCCTACACAAATGCTTTTTTTCTTGTTGTAGCAACAAGGAACAACAAATAGTGGTTTAATCAAAATAACACAGAGTGCTGGAGTAATACAGTGGGTCAGTACACAGTGGCGGCATGGTGGCGCAGTGGTAGAGTTGCTGCCTTACAGCACCAGAGACCCACATTCATGCCTGACTATGGATGCTGCCTGTTCAGAGTTTTTACTCTCTCCCTGTGACCATGTGGGTTTTCTCCAGTTGCTCCGGTTTCCTCCCACACTCCAAAGATGTACAGGTTTGTAGGTTAATTGGCTTCTGTAATTGTAAATTGTCCCTAGTGTGCAGGATAGTGCTACCGTACGAGGTATCACTTGTTGGCATGGACTCGTTGAACCGAAGGGTCGGTTTCGGCGCTGTATCTCTGAAGTCTAAAGTCAGGCAGCATCTCTGGAGAAGGATCCTGACCCGAAATGTCACCTATCTATATTCTCCAGAGATACAGCCTGTCCCGCTGATTTACTCCAGCAATTTGCATCCTTTTTCTGGTGCAGCAGAGACACTATTCAAATTATTCTACATGCATTAGAAAACTTGAAGACGTCACTGTTATGCAATGGTAAAACCTCTCTCTGGTTCTCTCCATCCCACATTTTTACTAAGCTTTTCCAGTGGAACAGTAGGCATCTATTATTATTATTATTATTTATTCATTTATTATATTCTGCCATATGAAATGATTTTACTTGACAGATTCATTCTTGAAACTATAATTAGCTTAAACATTTTCAAATTAGTGCCATTTGTAACTAATTTAGAAACCAAATTAGTTCCAATGGTTCAACTTGCCCCAGGCATTAAAATAATACAGTATAGATATAATGAATACTGTATATAATAAAAATATGTGCTTAAATATATGTTTAAATAAATAAATATAAGACTCCATTTTATAAACTATTTCCTCTTTCATTCTTGATCTGATTTACTCAAATAAAGAGAATGTTTACCTCATTCAAAGAAATGGTTCTAGTGCCACATTGGTACTTGGAGTAAAACTGAAACATTATAATGGTTCTTTGTCCTGCATGGAAGCAACCCGATTGTTATTGCCATTTAGTTTAGAAGCAAAGATCGGACGTAACAAGGCACAATTTGTGGCACATGAGTCGCAGTCCACTGCTGAGGGAAAAGTCCCACTGCCCACTCGCCTACTCTTCAGAAGAAATTGTGGGTTTTAATAATGCTGCAGATTTCTCTCTTGTGTAATAAAATGTCAAGGGGCCCAGAGATGCATTTGGATTTCTTGAGCATATAGGGACCACAGAAACAGGTAGTTTGACCCACCGTGTGTGTGCCAGTTGAAGTAGAGCAGCAGGGCCAGCCTGACATTCCCCGACAGACCCACAGACCCAGAAACAAGGGCTCTTAATGTACACATCGTTGTGCATAGAATAGAATAGAATAGAATAGAATAGAATGCAATTTATTGTCATTCAAACCTAGGTTTGAACGAAATATCATTTCTACAGTTTTTTACATTACAAAACAATCCAAGACCCACACTTAACACAGTTTACATAAACATCCATCACAGTGAGTCTCCAACATCTCCTCACTGTGATGGAAGGCAAAGTCTTTATCTCTTCCCTTTGTTCCTTCTCCCGTGGTCCAGCAGTCCAACTGCAGTGTCGAGGTGAACTGGGGCTCCGATGTTAAAGCCCCCGGCGGGCGATGGTAAGTCCTGAGGCCATTTAAGCCACGCCGGGCTATGTTAGGCCCCGGCTCCATGTCCTTAAACCCGCGATTCCAGCGGGAGAAGTCGCCGTTGCGGAGCTCGGAAAAGCGGTCTCCCACCAGGGACTTGGAGCTCCCAATGTTCCCGTCCATCGGGTCTGCGGCCGGTGCCTCTGAACTCCAAAAGTCGGGTCGCGGCAGCACGCCACCACAGCTCTTCCCGCTCTGAAGTTGGCCAGCTCCACGATGTCAGTTCCGCAGGCTCTGCAACTGGAGCCCCCAGGTTAGTCCCGGCCAGAGGTTGCCACCGGCTCCACGATGTTAGGCCCAACGACATCCGAGACCCGACAGGGAATAGTCGGGTCCCCGCACGGGAAAGAGATTTAAACGGTTTCCCCCACAGCCCCCCCACATATACACAGCTGAAAAAAACTAAAAAAAACTAACTCAAGACATACATTTAATAAGACAAAAATAAAAAAAGACAGACGACTAGTCGAGCCGCTGCCGTTAGGCGCCGCCACTAACCCGGTTAGTTAACATCATAACTCAATGATACTTTATTTTCTTATTTTCTTTATAAGCCTCAGAATAAAGGGACGTACCTTTAGAAAGGAGTTGAAGAAGAATTGTCAAAGAGTCATAGTGATACAACGTGGAAACAGGCTCTTTGGCCCAACTTGGCCTCACCGGCCAACAGGTCCCAGTTACACTAGTCCCACCTGCCCGCGTTTTCCCATATCCCTCCAAACCTGTCCTATCCATGTGTCTGGCTAACTATTTCTTAAAACAAAGGATAGTGAATTTATGAAATTCGTTGCTTCAGACGGCTGTCGAGGCAAAGTCAATGGATACCTTTAAGGCGAAGATTGACAGATTCATGATTAGTAAAGATGCCAGGAGTTATGGGGCTAAAGCAGGAGAATGGGGTTGGGAGGGAATAATAGATCAGTCATGATTGAATGGCAGAGTAGACTTGATGGGCCAAATGGCCTAATTCTGCTCCTAGAACTTATGAACTTATAATTTGCTTTATTTTCAGTGATGCTATAACCAAGGGTGAGGGGTGCGGGTCAGTGCCTTCCACCTATTCAGGCAGCCTTCCTGGCATGTGCCATTATCTAGAAAAAAAGATATTTCATCTTCTCTGAATAACTACTTTAAATAAGTCTCTAGAAGGGTCTCGACCCAAAACGTCACCCATTCCTTCTCTCCAGAGATGCTGCCTGTCCCCCTGAGTTACTGCAGCATTCTGTGTCTAGCTACTTTAAATATCTCTCCCCCAACCCTCCAGGTAAGGAAAAATAACTTCTTCCTGTTTATCTGTCTTAGGTATACACCCGAATTAAGTCTTTCTCCAGCCTTGTCTGCTACAAAGAATACACCCTGGGGCGGCACGGTGGCGTAGCGGTAGAGTTGCTGCCTTACAGCGCCAGAGACCCAGGTTCGATCCTGACTGCAGGTGCTGTCTGTACGGCTTTTGTACGTTTCCGCCGTGACCACGTGCGCTCTGGTTTCCACCCACATTCCAAAGACGTACAGGTTTATAGGTGAACTGGCTTTGGTAAAAAATTGTAAATAGTCCCTGGTGTGTAGGATAGCACTAGCGTACGGGGATTGCTGGTTGGCGTGGACTCGAAGGGCCTGTTTCCACGCTGTATCTCAAAACTAAAGTAAACCCTGACCTTACTCAATCCTTCCTTACAGCTGTCATTTTTCGTGCAGATCCCCATTTCCTCACAAATCCCCACTGCACCCTCTCCAACGCATTTACACCTTTCCTGTATGTGAAATCCAGGCTGCACACAGATCTAAAGCTGCATCCTCTGTACAAATTCTACAAGCACTAAACATAGTTTTAGTTTTAGAGATACAGGTTTAGGTTTATTATAGTCACATGTACTAAGTTACAGTAAAAAGCTATGTTTTGCAACGTCCTAACAGATCAGTCATACTACAACTGATTGAGGATGTTGCCAGGACTCAAGGGCCTGAGCTATCGGGAGAGGTTGAGGGGTGATCTTATAGACGTGTATAAAATCATGAGAGGATTGTTAAGGGCTTGGACACACTAGAGGCAGGAAACATGTTCCCGATGTTGGGGCAGGTTCTCTGGATGCTTTAAAGAGAGAGCTAAATAGGGCTCTTAAAAATAGCGGAGTCAGGGGATATGGGGAGACGGCAGGAACGGGGTACTGATTGGGGATGATCAGCCATGATCACATTGAATGGCGGTGCTGGCTCGAAGGGCCAAATGGCCTGCTCCTGCACCTATTGTCTATTGTCTATTGAATAGATCGGGTAGACGCACTGTGGAGGGGAATCGAGAACAGGAGGACATAGGTTTAAGGTGAAAGGGGAAAGATTTATTAGGAAACTGAGGGGTAACCTTTTCACACAAAGGATGGTGGGTGCATGAAACGAGCTGCCAGATAAAGTAGTTGAGGCAGGGAACATTGCAATGTTTAAGAAACAATTAGACAGGTACATGGATAGGACAGGTTTGGAGGGATATGGGCCAAATGCAGGTAGGTGGGACAAGTGTAGATGGGACATGTTGATCGGTGTGGGCATGTTGGGCCAAAGGGCCTGTTTCCACACTGTAAGACCATACATAGATACAATCAGTATATAATCGTATAATAGAAAGGGCAAAGAGGATGATACAGAGTGCAGAATATAGTTCTCAGCATTGTGGCGCATCAGTTCCGTAGACCATGTCCAATGTCCTCAATGGGGAAGAGGTGAATTGAACAGTACCCTAGCATATGGACGAACTTTCAGAAGCCTGACAAATGAAGGGAAGAACCTGTTCCTGAGTCTGGTGGTGCGCGCTTTCAAGCTTCTGTATCTTCTTCCAGACTGGAGCAGAGAGAAAAAGGAACAGGATGGGACAAGTCTTTGATTATGTTGGCTGCTTTTCCGAGGCAGCATGGTGTAGATTGAGTCAATGGCAGGGAGTCTGGTCTGTGTGATGGACTGGGCAGCATCCACAACTCTGTAATTTCTTGTGGTCTTAGGCTCAGCTGTTCACAAACCAAGCTGTGATACAGCCCTACAGTAGCATGGAAACAGGCCCTTCAGCCCATCGAGTCTACGCCAACTGTCGATCACCCGTTCACATTAGTTCTATGTTACCCCACTTTCATATCGGGTAATTTTACAAAACCACACATTTTTGGGATGTAGGAGTAAATCGGAGCACCCAGAGGAAACCATGCAGTCACGGAGAACGTACAAACTCCACACACACAGATCTTGAGGTCAGGATTGAACCCGGGTCTCTGGCGCTATGAGAAAGCAGCTCAGCCACTGTGCCACACTATACTGTACTGAACATCCCGTGTATTTTTAATGGGTATTCCACTTTAGGAAATTGTGCTTTTCTGATCCGTGCAAACCATCCACAGAATGTTTTTGAAAAATTGCACTGGTATTTCACTCGGCCAGAATTGCTCAGGGGTGGCATGGAGGCGCAACGGTGGAGTTGCTGACTTCCTGCGCCGGAGAACCGGGTTCGATCCTGCCTATGGGTGCTGTCTGTTTGGAGTGTGCATGTTTACCCTGTGACCGCGTGGGTTTTTCCACAGGTGCTCTGATTTCCTCACACACGCCAAAGACGTGCAGGTTTGTAGGTTAATTGGCTTCGGTAAAAATTGTAAATTGTCCCTAATGTCTAGGATAGTGCGGGGCCACTGATCGGCATGGACTCGGTGGGTGTTTCCGCGCAGTATCACTAAACTAAACTAAACTATTTGGTTCTTGGTGTTTGTGTTTGGGATCTGGCCATGCATTAAGTACTGCCTTTCCTATGTTTTAAAAGTGAATGCAATTAAAAGTACTTTGAAAGGTTTTGCAGTTGTAAAAGCTACTTTTGAGGTGGGAGCATCCTGTAGCTGGGGTAATGGGACGGCGGGACGTCTGTAGCCGGGGGAGGGGGTCGGCTTCAGGCAAGGACCGGTGGGGGGGGGGGTGAGCAACCTGCAGCCGGGGAGGTGGAGGGATACGGCTTCAGGTGGGGGCCGGTGGAAGCATCCTATAGCCAGGGACGGGGACGGCTTCAGGCAGGGGGAGGGGGCTTAGCGTCCTGTAGCCTTGGGAGGGGGATGGCTTCAGGGTGGACTTGTTTTGGGTGAGTACAGCTGTCGTGGGCCGAAGGGACTGGTTTCCGAAGGCTAGGTCGGATATTGTGGGTGGAATGGATTTTTCTTGGGCTAATACTGGTGTTGTGGACCAAATGGACCACAGCTGGGGACGGCTTCAGGCGGGGGCCGGCTGGAGCGTTCTGCAGCCGGGGGGCAGGGACGGCTTCAGACGAGGCCCAGTCGGGGTCCGGTGGGGGGGGGGGGGTGAAGAGGGGGAGCTCTGCCATGGCCTACTGTTGCCGTGGCCTACTGCTGCCATGGCCTACCCCTGCCGCTGCCTACCCCTGCTGCTGTGGTGGCATACCACTGCCGTGGCCTATCCCTGCCACTGCCATAGCCTACCGCCGCCGTGACCTATCGCTGCCGCCGGCATGGTCTACCACTGTAGCTGCTGTGGCCAATCGCTGCTGTGGCCTGCAGCTGCCGCCCCAACCGGTTTCAGTCTGGGACCGGTTGGGAGCATCCTGCAGCTGGGAATGGGGATCGCTTCAGGCGGGGGCCGGTGGAGGGGGAGGGGGGGGAGCGTCCTGCAGCTGGGGACGGACGGCTTCAGGTGTGTGTGGGGGAGAGTGGTGTGTGGACAGGGGGCCTTTGGGTGTGTGTGTGTGGGTGGGGGAGTTGGGTGGGAGGGGAGGGCCTGTGTGTTGTGTGTGTGGGAGGGGTGTGTGTGGGAGGGGGAGCGAGGGCGTGGTGTGTGGGAGGGGGAGGTTGTGTGTGGGGGGGGGTGTGGGGAGTAGGGGGGTATGTGGGCATGGGTTTGTGAGGGAGAGGTGGTGTGTGGGCGGGGGTAGTGGGAGGGTGATGTGTGTGGTGTGGGGGGGAGGGTGTGTGTGTGAGTGGGGAGTTGGAGGAGGAGAGGAGAGAGAGCTCGGAAAAAAGATGGGGGAAAGAGCCATTGGGAAGAGGGGGCCTCACTCAGCGGCTCCCGTCCCCGACTCCGGCCTCACAAAGGCGGCTCCAGGCCCCGACTCTGGCCACACTCAGCGGCTCCCGCTCCGGGCCCCAGCCTCACTCAGCGGCCCCCGGGCCTCACTCAACAGCTCCCTTGTGGTGGTGGTCGACACAGACGCAGCCCCCACCCGTTCTCCTTCTCTGTTCACTCCGCTGCTTCAGCTTTATTCTACTCGCTGCCAGTGATTGACAGCTGGTGCCGGATGGGGCGTCACCGTCCCGGCGAATGACAGGAGAGAAGACCAATCTGCTGACAGAAGAGACCAGTCTGCACATGCGCGTTTTTTACAATGTTTACATCTTAATAACTTTTGTAATATTCCACCAATCGGAACAAAACTTGTAGCACTTGCAGCAGAATGGCGAGCAAGGTGGTGAAAAATCATAGCGCCATCGGGTACCGTTTTTGCGCAAATGTAAATACAACGCAATCCGGAAGAGCACAAGATGAGAGTTTTAATTATGTACAGAAGATAGATTGTCTTTCCACTGACTGGTTAGCATGCAACAAAAGCTTTTCACTGTACCTCGGTACATTTGACAATAAACTAAATTGAAACTGAAACTTTATTATCACATGTACGAAGGTACAGTGAAATTCATTTTTGAATACAATTCAGTACAAGTATCACCACATATAAATCTAAGGTACAGTACGAATGTATAGCAGTAGTACACTGAGACAGTATACAGAATCGCCAGTTTTAGGCACCATTTTCAAGTCCCAGTTTTAAATGCTGGGTTCTTGACCTGACCATGAAGGCCCATTGTCCTGGCGGCATTGGAGGGTCGGCCTGGCCAAGCGTAGCCATGGTGTACTCGACTGCTGTAAGCCGTGTCTAGTCCACGCGTTCAGCCTCTTGGAGCAGCGCGGGTCTAGCCGAGGCCCAGGTTGCTGCAGGGCCTTCAGTGGCCCACTCCCCCGTCGAGACAGTGCTCTCCCTCCCACCACCGGTCTGCTTACCGGCCCTCCGTCCGACCTTCCTCTCTGGGTGGGCGAGCGAGCGGGGCCTGCTGTAGGGTATGGCTAGGCACGGCTGGTGTAACCTCCTGCCTTCCTCCTCGTGACTGTTGTTGCCGATTTCCTCCTCTTCGGCCTTCTGTGCGAGTCCCTGGTCCATGGCGGGCAATGCCAGGCCTGCTGGTGAGACTGGCCACGGCTTAAAAACTTCACCCTCTCCCCTTATAGCCACACCCTCTTGTGTTGGACATTTCCACCCTGGGAAAACAGTTCTGACGGTCTACCCTATCTGTTTTCAATGCTTCTATCGAATCTCCCCTCAACCTCTGACGTTCCAGAAATGACAATCCAAGTCTGTCCAACCTCTCCCTGTAGTTGCAGCTCCTAATCCAGGCAGCATTGTGGTAAATCTCCACGGACAGGTCCGAGTGGGTGACGGAAGTCTGTCAAGGACGCAGTGTTTATAGATGGACCCGGTGTGGGGGGGGTGGGGGGGAGGGGGGGGGCACTGAGAACAAAGAGGGTTAGCACAAAAAGCTGGAATAACTCAGTGCGTCAAACAGCATCTTTAGAGAAAAGGAATAGGTGACATTCCGGGTCGAGACCCTTCTTAAGACTGAGTCGGGAGGGGGAGTCTAGAGATATGGATGGGTAAGGCGTGAAAATGACAGATCAAAGCAGACGTGGATAAGGAAATGTAAAATGCTTCATTGTTAGCTGAAGAGGAGGCATACAATCAGTAAATTAATCAGATGGACAGTGAAACTAGTCAGGGAACTGGGGTGGGGAAAGGCTCACTTTGACAGTGGAGGAGGCCAAGGACAGAAAGGTCAGTGTGGGAATGGGAGCGGGAATCAAAGTGTGTAGCGACCCTTGCTTCCCTTCACTCTCCGGCGTGGCAGGGTGGGAGTCAAGAACAAAGATGGACCATTGGGGATCACATTGAACACTTTGTAACATTGTGGGCACCCTATACCTGGGGACTCTTTGCACACTTTGTGTACGGTAAGTAAAACAAAGAATTTCATCGTGACGTGATAATAATATATCCATAAAAAAAAACCTCCGTAAAGCCTCCGCATCCTTCCTGTAATGGGGCGACGGAACTGCACGCAAAAAAACATCTTGCGCTTTCCTTTCATCCTCACTGGCTCAGTGGTCATTCATGTTAAGGTGCTGCACTTGGCTGGTCCGAGCCCTCTGGCTGCTCTCCCAGGGATCGTGATCATGGCCAGTGATTGCTGGTAAGCTGTTGCAGTCTTACAGGCCTCACGTGATCCGCTCCTACCCAGCATCAACACACATGTACATCTGACTCCCATTAACACTTACCAGGTGCCAATGAAAGTCGTGTGGAAACACTTGGCTGTTTGTGTGATTCCAGTGGCAGAAATAGATTCCCTCAACACCTTCTCTTTTGACAAGTTCCAATTTCTCAGCCCCCATTGCCTCATCTTTACCATAGACGTTCAGTCCCTCTACACCTCCAACCCCACCTAAGGGTTTAGAGACCCTCTGTTTCACCCTCTTACAGAAGGTGGCACAGTGGTAGAGTTGCTGCCTTACAGCGCTCGATAAAACTAAACTAAACTTGGGTTCGATCAGGACTACGGGTGCTGTCTGTACCGAGTTTGTATGTTCTCCCTGTGACCTGCGTGGGTTTCCCCCGGGTACTCCTGTTTAAAGACATACAGGTTGTAGGCTAATTGGCTTGGTATAATTGTAAATTGCCCCTAGTGTGTGTCGGACAGTGTTAGTTTCCGGGGATCTCTGGTCTGCGCGGACTTAATGGGCCGAAGGTCATGTTTCCACACTGAATCTCTAAACGAAACGAAAAACGAAACTAAAGGGACACATCAATTTCCCTCCAGTAACACTCTCCTCCACCTGACAAAACTTGTCCTCACCCTCAAAAACTTCTCCTTTGATTCCTTCCACTTTCTCCATGTTAAAGGTGTAGCCATGGGCACTCGCATGAGCCCCAGCTGTGCCTGCCTTATTGACGGATACGTCAAACTGCCCTTACTTCAGGCGTACACTGGCACCATCTGCCAACTCTCTCTCCGCTACATGGATGTATTGGGGCCGCATTGGGGTCGCGATCCCATAAAGAAAATAATGCTGAGGTTAAAGATTTAAGTTTTGTTAATGTACTTTATAACTCAATTCCACTATATTCAGAAATATAAATAGAGAATGCTGGCAACATTCAGCAGGGCAAGCAGCATCTATAGAGGGAGAAATTGCGTGTCAGAGTCTCTTTTTCAGAACACTGCATTTTCATTTTCCCATGTTGACCAACACTCAAATTTGTCACTTGTTTTAGTTTTAATTTTAGAGATACAGAGTGGATACAGGTCGTTTGACCAAATCTGCGCTGACCATTGATCACCTGTACATTAGTTCTATATTATCCCTGTTACGCATCTGACGAAGGGTCTCGACCCGAGACATCACCCATTCCTGCTGCCTGTCCCACTGAGTTACTCCAGCATTTTTTGTCTATCTTTGGTGTAAACCAGCATCTGCAGTTCCTTCCTCCACACTTTGCATCCTTCACACACGTTTGGGGAAATTTACAGAAGCCAATTAAACTATAAACCTGCATGTATCGGAATGTGGGAGGAAAGCGGAGCACCCGGAGAAAACCTACGCAGTCACAGGGAGAACGTACAAACTTCATACAGACAGCACCCATAGTCAGGATCGAACCCAGGTCTCTGGCGCTGGAAGGCAGCAAGTCTACTGCTGTGCCACCCTTGTACTGTAGTTGAGAAGCATTCAGTAATGTACCATGAGCCTGCATTTTCAGCCATGTCTGAGGGATATGGACCAAATGCAGACAAATGGGACGAGCTTACATGGGGCATCTTGGCCAGCATGGACGAATTGGGCTGAAGTGTCTGTTTCTGTGCTACATAGATACATAGAAAATAGGTGCAGGAGGCCATTCGGCCCTTCGAACCAGTACCGCCATTCAATGTGATCATGGCTGATCATCCACAATCAGTACCGTTCCAGTCTTCTTCCCATATCCCTTCATTCCTCTAGCACCAAGAGCTCGCTCTAACTCTCTTTTGAATGCATCCAGTGAACCTCCCTCCACTGAGTCAGAGAATTCCACAAATTCACGACTCTCTGAGTGAAATTTTTTTACCTCATCTTAGTTCTAAATGGCCTACCCCGAATTCTTAAACTGTAGCCTGGTTCTGGACTCCCCCAACATCGGGAACATGTTTCCTGCATCTAGCATGCACCAATCCCTTAATAATTTTATATGTTTCTATAAGATTCCCACTCATCCTTCTAAATTCCAGTGAATACAAGCGCAGTCGTTCCATTCGTTCATCATGTGACAGTCCCGCCATCTGGGGAATTAACCCGGTGAACCTACGCTGCACTACCTGAATAACAAGAATGTCCTTCCTAAAATTAGGAGACCAAAATTGCACACAATACTCCAGGTGTGGTCTCACTAGGGCCCTGCACAACTGTAGGACCTCTTTGCTCCTGCACTCAAATCCTCTCGTTATGAAGGCCTACATGCATGGCCGTCCGATGGGGGGGGGTGCGTTGGATGCGACCGCACCCCCCTTTTTCACCCCAGAGTTAAAAAAAATCCCGAGGGGGGAAAAAAAAAAAAAAAAAAAAAAAAACTGAAATAAATAAATAAATAAATAAATATCGGGGGGGGGGGGGGGGGGGAATCTGGCCCGCGGGATAAGGGAGTGCCATTTCTCCGGGCCCGGGGGGGGGGGGGGTGCGGTGTCTGCCCGTCCAGCGTCTCCATCTGCTGTGTCGGAGCCTCACTAACAGCTTGCCTGGCGACCAGGAGACCGCCCTCCAGTCTGCGGGCGGGAGTGGCTGAATCTGAACCCAGCGGCTGTAACCACAGCACCAGACGCCGCTGCGGCGGGCCCCGCTCCCCTCGTCTTCCACCACCGCCAGGGCCCAAGCCATCTTTGATCGCACCGACTGGGACCTGTTTGCACAACAGGCTACCAGTGGCACAGAGGTAGACTTGGAGGAGTACACATCCACTGTGCTCTCCTACATCAACTGCTGTGTGGAGACTGTCACAGTGGACAAGCAAATAAAGATGTTCCCAAACCGGAAACCCTGGATGAACAAGGAGGTTCAGGATCTACTAAGGGCATGCAACAACGCCTTTAAATCCAGGGACACTTCTGCTTACAGTGCGGCCAGGTCGAACCTGAACAGAGGCATAAAAAAGGCCAAAGTCATCCACAGGCAAAGGGTAGAAGACCACTTCAATACCGCGGACACCAGAAGCATGTGGCAGGGTGTCAGGGACATCACTGACTACAAGAGCAGCCCCGCCTGCCCCCACGGTGATATCACACTGGCCAACAAACTAAACACCTTCTTTGCCCGGTTCGATACTGGCAACACCACCAGGTGTGGAATAACCCCGGCCATAGCGGAGGGACAGGCCTTAACACTGAGCACTCAGGAGGTACAGTGCGCTCTGCGTAGGATCAATCCACGCAAGGCTGCAGGCCCGGATGGTGTACAGGGAAGAGTATTAAAGGACTGTGCTGGACAGCTGGCGGAGGTATTCACGAGAATCTTCAATCTCTCTCTATCTCTGGCAACGGTCCCCAAATGCCTGAAAACAGCCACCATAGTGCCGGTGCCGAAAAAGTCCAAATTCACCAACCTCAACGACTACCGGCCGGTTGCCCTGACTCCAATCCCCATGAAGTGCTTCGAAAGGCTGGTCCTCTCCCATATTAAATCCAGCATCCCTGCCTCACTGGACTCCCATCAATTTGCATACAGGGCAAATAGATCGACAGAGGATGCCATCTCTCTGGCCCTTCACACTGTCCTGACTCACCTGGACAGACAGGGCACGTATGTGAGGATGCTCTTCGTTGACTATAGCTCTGCATTCAATACGGTCATCCCCACCAAGCTCACCACCAAACTCCACCAGCTAGGCCTCAGCTCACCGATATGCGCTTGGATCCTGAACTTTCTCACGGAGCGACCGCAGGCAGTGAGACTGGGCCCGCACCTGTCCTCCACCATCACCCTGAGCACCGGCACACCACAGGGTTGTGTACTAAGCCCCATGCTCTACTCCCTCTTCACTCACGACTGTGTCCCTGCATTCGACACCAACACCATCGTGAAGTTTGCAGACGACACAACAGTGATTGGGCTGATCACCAACGGTGATGAAACAAAATACAGAGCGGAGGTGCAGAACCTGGCGGACTGGTGCACACGTAACAACTTGGCACTAAACACCTCCAAGACCAAGGAGCTGATTATTGACTTCAGGAGGTCCCATTCTGGAGAATACGCCCCAATCTCCATTTATGGGGAAAGTGTGGAGAGAGTGTCCAGCTTTAAGTTTATGGGCACTCACATTTCAGAAGACCTCACATGGTCCACAAACACCGCCGCGTTGGTCAAGAAGGCACAGCAACGACTGTTCTTCCTGAGGACATTAAAAAAGACTGGTCTGCCCCAACAGCTGCTGACAACGTTCTACCGCTGCACCACAGAGAGTATACTAACGTATGGCATCTCTGTGTGGTATCTCAGCTGCACGGAGGCGGAGAGGAGAGCTCTTCAGCGCGTCGTCAACAGAGCGCAGCGGTTCATCGGGACAGAGCTACCAGCCTTGGAGGGCATCTACCACACGCGGTGCCTCAGGAAGGCCCTCAGCATCCATAAGGACTCATCACACCCCTGCCAC
Source organism: Amblyraja radiata (assembly GCF_010909765.2). NCBI lineage: Eukaryota > Metazoa > Chordata > Chondrichthyes > Rajiformes > Rajidae > Amblyraja > Amblyraja radiata. The sequence continues at coordinate 2,137,866 of NC_045984.1, forward strand.
GGTCTATTTCAACTACTTCCCTCCGGCAGACGTTACAAGGCCTTCTACGCCCGAACCTCCAGACTCACGAACAGTTTTATCCCAAGAGCTGGGGTGGCGTGGGCCCATGCCACCCCCGCTGGGCCCACGCCACCCTCGCTGAACCCCGCTGGGCTCACACCACCCTCACTGGGCCCACGCCACCCCAGCTGACACCCACTGGACCCACGCCACCCCCACTGACCCCTACTGGGCCCACGCTACCCCTGCTGGGCCCATGCCACCTTCATCTTCGTCCCCCCGCCACAAAGAGGGGGGGATGTGGGAGGGGGAGAGAGAGATGGGGGTGGGAAGAGGGAAAGTGAGATTGCAAAATTAAGGTAGGTTATAGAGCTATTATATTTTCTCCTCCATATGAGTAATATGAAACAATATCAAATAATATCAAACAATTGGAACTGCTTTCTTTTCTTTGATAATAATAATGAAAAATATGAATTCCAAAGTTTGTGACATAAATATACATTTTAATGGGATCATTATATACAGATGTAACATTTCCATTTCGAGATCTGGGGGGGGGGGGGTGCGCAAATATGCGTCAAGCCGATAGCCTATTCGTAAAAGAGTTAAAAGATAGCTTAATTGATAAAGAGCTGAGAAGAGGAATCGGAGCTGCCAAGGAAAGGTACTCTGAGAAGTTGAGGAGCAAGTTCTCAGCTAATGACGCTTCTTCAGTTTGGAAGGGCATGCAAGAAATCACCAGCTATAAGAGGAAAGGCCCCCGCTCTTTGGACAATCGTCAGCTGACGAACTACCTGAATGAGTTTTACTGCAGGTTTGAAAATCAGAAACGTAACCCTGGTACCCCTTCCCCAACAATCACAGCCAGACCCCAGTCTGCAAAGAATGGACCCTGCACCCTCTCCTGAATAGAAAGGACCCTTTACCACCCCCACCAACACTTCACACCCAATTACTCATTTTTAACCAGTCCCTGCAAAGATGCACTGTCTGTGCCTGCTTCAAAGTCTCCACTATTGTCCCTGTACCCAAAAGGGTAAGGATTACTGGTCTTATAGACTACAGGCTTGTCGCACTGACCTCTGTAGTCATGGAGACCGTTGAAAGGCTTGTGCCGACCAAGCTGAAAAATATCACAATCCCTCTGCTGGACCCTCTGCATTTTGCATATTGGGCCAATAGATCTGTGGATGATGCAGTCAATCTGGGCCTGCACTTCATCCTCCAACACCTAGACCGCCAGGGGACCTATGCGAGGATTTTGTTTGTTGATTTTAGCTCTGCATTCAACACCATTGTGCCAGAGCTACTGCGCTCCAAACTTTCTGAGTTGACTGTGCCTGAACCCCTCTGTCGGTGGATCACCTGCTTCCTGACAGACAGGAAGCAGCATGTGAGACAGGAAGGCACATCAACCATTCCTCTGCCCACCTGGCTAATTGATCCAGATCCTGCTGCAATCTTTCACAACCATCTTCACTATATGCAAAATCACTCACATCTGTATCATCAGCAAACTTGCTAATCTTGCCCTGTTCTGTGACCTTTCAGAGTGCTGGAGTAACTCAGCGGGCCAGGCTGAGTATAGAAGTTGGGAGGTCATGTTGCAGTTGCATAAGAAGGTGGTGAGGCCGCATTCAGAGTATTGTATTCAGTTCTGGGCACCATAGTGGCGGCGCGGCTCTGGCTGCAGCGGCTCTCCGGCAGTCCTGTTTGTTTTGTGTTTTTTGGGTTGTTTATTTTCGTTTTGGTTAGTCTAGTTTTGGTTTTTAGTTTCTGTTTTGGGGGGGGGGGGGGGTTGAAACGGGGCTTGCTGTCTCTCCCTGCGGGGGAATGCGACTTTTTTGTCGTATTCCCCTTCTCTGCCTCCGTCTGCGCTGAGGCCTAATGGCGGAGCTGGCGACCTCGAGGCTCAGGAGGCAGAGCCCGCCAGGACTCGCACTGAGCTCGCTCTCGTGAGGGCGGCCCGGCTCGGGGCTGGAACAGGGCTTCCGTGAGGGGCTGTGACGCTCCCGTGATGACGGCCGGCCCGAGGTAGGAACGGTGCTCCCGTCGGAGTGGCCGAGCTCGGGGAGGTACGGCGTTCCCAGCCCGAGGGAGGAGCGGCGCCCCGTCGGGGCGGCCCAGCCCGAGGGAGAAGCGGTGCCCAGTCGGGGCGGCCCAGCCCGAGGGAGGAGCGGCGCCCAGTCGGGGCGGCCCAGCCCGAGGGAGGAGCGGCGCCCAGTAGGGGTGGCCAAACCCAGAAGGAGGCGCGGTGCCCAGTCGGGGCGGCCCAGCCCGTGGGAGGAGCGGCGCCCGGTCGGGGCGGCCCAGCCCGAGGGAGGAGCGGCGCCCAGTCGGTGCGGCCCAGCCCGAGGGAGGAGCGGCGCCCAGTCGGGACGGCCCAGCCCGAGGGAGGAGCGGCGCCCAGTCGGGGCAGCCTGGCACGAGGCTGAGACGGTAACGGTACTCACGTGAGGGTGATCCGGCTCGGGGCTGGAACGATGCTCCGGTGGCTTGGACGGTGTTCTGGCGGCGGTGGCCTGAGTCCGGGGTTCGACCGCGGGCCAGCGGCTGCGTCAGCAGGACTGGTGGGCGGCAGCTTCGACCACCCCGGGCCGCGGTGTTTGAGCCGCGGGACAGTTGTAACATCGCCCGGGGGGTATCGCCTCAGCGCAGAGGGAGAAGAGGAGGGAAGAGACTGGAGACCTAAGACTTTTGCCTCCATCACAGTGAGGAGATGTTGGGTGGACTCACTGTGGTGGATGTTAATATGTGTTTATTGTTGTTTTTTATTGTATTGTATTGTATGTATGACTGCTTCAATTTCGTTCAGACTTCGGTCTGAATGACAATAAAAGGCTATCTAATCTAATCTAATGTTATAGGAAAGATGTCATCAAACTGGAAAGAGTACAGTGAAGATTTACGAGGATGTTGCCAGGACTAGAGGGCCAGAGATACAGGGAGAGGTTGAGTAGGCTGGGACTCTATTTCATGGAGCACAGGAGGATGAGGGATGATCTAATAGAGGTGTATAAAATCATGATTTGAATAGATATGGTTGAGTCTTTTGCCCAGAGTATGTGAATCGAGGAGCAGAGGACATAAGATTTAATAGGAATCTGAGGGGTATGTTTTTCACACAAAGGGTGGTAGGTGTACGGAACAAGCTGCCAGAGGAGGTAGCTGAGGCGGGGATTATCGCAACATTTAAGAAACAGTTAGACAGGTACATGGATAGGACAGGTTCAGAGGGATATGGATCAAACGTGGGCAGGTGGGACTAGTGCAGATGGGACATGCTGGGCCGAAGGGCCTGTTTCCACACTGTATCACTCTATGGCTCTATCTATCTTTCCCTCTCAAACCCATTCTCCTGCCTTCTCCCCATTACCTCTGACACCCGTATCAATCAATAATCTATCAATCTCCTCCTGAAAAATGTCCATTGACTTGACCTCCACAGCTGTCTGTGGCAATGAATTCCACAGTTCACCACCCTCTGACTTAAGAAATTCCTGCTCATCTCCTTCCTAAAGGATTGTCTTTTAATTCCGAGGCTGCAGCCACTGGTCCTAGACTCTCCCACTAGTGGAAACATCCTCTCCACATCCACTCCATTCAGGTTTTTACCAGGCTGGGACAGACTGCAACAGCTTCACACTGTGTCCCAAAGCTTGTATCCTGTCTTGCATCACCCAAGGCAGCAGAGACATTATAGGAGAGGGCAAGCACCATAACAAAGTAGCTCACGATGGTTTGGGTGACATTCAGGAATGTCTATGCATGCCACATCATGAATATTACTGAAGAACGGTCTTGACCCGAAATATAATCTCCAGAGATGCTGCCTGACTCACTGAGTTACTCCAGCACTCTGTGACATGTCATCTATCCATGTTCTCCAGAGATGCTGCCTGACTCGCTGAGTTACTCCAGCACTCTGTGAAACGTTGCCTATTCATATTCTCCGCAGATGCTGCCTGACCCACTGAGTTACTCCAGCACTTTGTGTCTATTTTCCCTTCACCCATCTGCCCAAGCCCACTCTACCCCCTCCTTTCCTATGTTCCTTTCCACCCATAAACCTCTCTCTGCCTTTACATTTCACTCCTCTTTCAAATCTGCACTACTTATCTACATTCATTTTTCTTCTTAACCTTTTAGTCATAGAATGATTCAGTGTGGAAACAGGCCCTTCAGCCCAACTTGCCCACTCCGGCCAACATGTCCCATCTAAACTAGTCCCACTCACACGCGTTTGGCCCATATATCCATCTAAATTTTTCCAATCCATGTACATGTCCAAATGTCTTTTAACATTTGCTCCAAAATAAGGCTCAGAATGCATCAGAGAGCTTCTAAAACCCCAGTGCTTCCAGGGCCCTTAAGAGGGCCCTGGACCCTGGCATCGAGGGACTTCACGCTTCGTGCTCATGATGTGTGCAGTACGCACACTATTTCACATTTAATATTTTGTAATCCTGTCATGCCACCCCCCTTTTTGGAAAGCTTCGTATGGGCCTGACATGGCATTAGCTTTCTTCACCACCTGGTGCTGTTTGACTATGACTCTATTTCTATGAACCATTGGTACAGCTAAATTGAGATATAAGATATACAAATATAAACAACTGTAGAACAACAGGTCTTAAAGGCTTAGTGTTATCACTTCTAGTCAAGTCAAGTAAATTTTATTTTTATAGCACATTTAAAAACAACTCTCGTTGACCAAAGTGCTTTACATCAGTGCAGGTACTAACGTTCTACATACAATGTTACAGAGATCGAACAATACATACATATATACATATATACAGTGCTCCCTCAGAGGACCTCTAGAAACGTTTGTGTAGAAATAGGTTTTAAGTCTAGACTTAAAGGAGTCGATGGAGGAGGCAGTTCTGATGAGAAGAGGGATGCTGTTCCACAGTCTAGGTGCTGCAACCGCAAAAGCATGGTCGCCCCAGGGCTTAAACCTGGACCGTGGGATAGTCAGTGCCCCAAGTCGGCCGACCTGAGGGACCTGGAAGTAAAATGGTGGGTTAGCAGATTTTTGATATAGGTGGGAACAAGCCAGTTAAGGGCTTTGTATACATATAGGAGGAGCTTGAAATTGATTCTGTACCGTACTGGGAGCCAGTATAGAGAGGCCAGAATCAGGGTGATGTGGTCCCTTTTACGGGTACCCGTCAGAAGTCTCGCTTCGGCATTTTGGACCAATTGCAGGCGGGACAGGGAAGATTGGCTGATGCCAGTGTATCGGGAGTTGCAGTAACCAAGGCGGGAGGAGATAAATGCGTGGATGATCTTTTCAAGGTCGTCGAATTGGTGGAATGGTTTGATTTTAGCTATCGTGCGAAGGTGGAAGAAGCTAGCTTTTACCACAACATTGACTTGTTTGTCAAACTTCAATGCGGAGTAAATATCACGCCAAGGTTTTTGACGTGTGGTTTGAGTAAGGAGGTTAGGCTTCCAAGGGTGCCTGCTATCGTTTTGATGGAGTCCGAGAGGCCGAGTAGGATGACCTCAGACAATACAATACAATACCGTTTATTTGTCATTTGAACCTCACATGAAGTTCAAACAAAATTTGGTTTCTGCAGTCATACAAGAAAAGAACCAAGACACACACCAACACAATTTACACAAACATCCATCACAGTGAATCTCCTCCTCACTGTGATGGAAGGCAAAGTCTTGTCTCTCCCCTGCTCTCCATTCCTCTCCCGAAGTCAAAGTCAAAGTCAAAGCCAAGTCCCACAGCCACTTAAAGCCGCGCGGGGCGTTGTAAGGCCCTGCCCCGGGTCTTGATGTTGGAGGCCCCAGCGGGCGCTAGCAAGTCCGCGGCTATTTAAAGCCGCGCCAGGCGGTGTAAGGCCCCGCTCCAGGTCACTCTCAACCCCGCAATTCGGGCGGGAGAAGTCGCCGTTGCCGGTGCCCCGCAAAGCAGTCTCCCACCGGGGACCCGCGAGCTCCTGGTGTCACCATCCACCGGAGTCTGATCGCAGCAGCGCGCCACCACAGCTCTCCACGCTCCGAAGCTGGCTAGCTCTACGATGGTAGGTCCGCAGCTCCGCAGGCTCCGTGACTTGAGCCCCCAGGTCTTTCCGGTTGGAGGCCGCTTCACGGCGGTAGGCCCCAACGGCAACGGAGACCCGACTGGGAAAAGGTCGGGTCCCCGTACAGGGAAGAGATCTAAAAGTTTCCCCACCCACCACCCAGCCTCCCACACATACACAGTCAAAAACCCACCACAAACTATACACTCAACAGGACAATAAAATAAAAAAAGACAGACGGACTGCAGAGGCCGCTGCAACGTCGGTCGCGCCGCCAACGCCAACTTGCTTTCATTTAGTTGGAAGAAGTTCTGCACCATCCAACACTTTATATCCTCGAGACTGAGTAGATTTGATCGGTTGTTGGGTTTCAGGGGGAGAAAGAGCTGTGTTTTTCGTCTGCATAGCAGTGGAAGGAAATGCCGTGCCTTTGAGTGACTTGGCCTAGGGGGAGCATATACAGGGAGAAGAGAATGGGGCCTAGGATGGAGCCTTGTGGAACCCCGCAGCAAAGGCTAGCTGGGGAAGAGAAAGAATTGCCTATGTTGGTAGAGAAACTATCTTTGAGGCAGGAGATGAACCAACTCAGGGCAGTGCCATCAATACCAACCCCGTACCGGAGACGGTCAATTAGGATGGTGTGGTCGACAGTATCAAATTCTGCGCTGAGGTCGAGAAGGAGCAGGATTGCACAGTCGCCGGAGTCGATGGCGAGGAGCCTGAAACCTGATTGGAAAGTTTCCAGAATGGTATTTTGGTGTAGATAAGGCATTAATTGATTTAAAATTACCTTTTCAAGGATTTTTGAAAGGAAAGGCAGTTTGTAAATAGGTCTGTAGTTGCTTGGCAAGATGGGGTCTAGGTTAGGTTTTTTCAGGAGGGGCTGGACCACCGCGTGCTTGAAACAGGTAGGAACAGTGCCAGTGGCCAGAGAACTGTTGATGATAATGAGGATGCAGGGACCGGATATTGCAAAGACATCCTTCAGAAGGGCAGTGGGGACTATGTCAAGGGGGCAGGTTGCAGTTTTCATAGTGGAGACCAACTTTACAAGGGAGGGTAGAGTAATGGGTTGGAAAAAGTCTAATTTAGAAGAGCAGACCAATGAGACAGCCAGGTCACGGATGGGAGGGGAAATATTTGATCTAATGCTCTCAACTTTGCTGGTAAAAAAATGTAGTAAATTCTTCGCACTTAGCAGGGGTCCCAGCTAAGTTGGTACTGGGGGCAGGACATATGACAGAGGTATTGGTAGTAAATAGGACCTCGGAGTTATGGGCGTTTTTGGAAATAAGGTCAGAAAAGTATTGTGTTCTCGCAGACTTTATTGCTTCCTGGTATTTGAGAAGATTGTTTCTCAGAAGTTCGAAGTAAATTTGAAGCTTATCCGATTCATACTTCCGTTCTGATTTTCTGCACTCTCTTCGTAGGGCTCTGGTGGTGTCATTGAGCCAGGGCCAGCCTTTTGGCTTAGGCTTTTTCATTTTAAGAGGAGCAACAGAATCCAGGATGGAATAGCAAGTGGTATTGAATAAAGAAATGAGGTTGTCAGTGCTGAGATGGAGGGGAGAAGCCTCGATGATGCAGATGTCGGGAGCAGCTATGAGAGCCTCAGAAAGCTTACTGGCAGTCGAAGAGTTTATGTAGCGGGAGTAGCGAACAGGGAGATGGGATTTTGAGGGAGAGAAAGGCAGAGTTGCATCAAATATAATTGCACTATGATGTGACAGACAGGCATCAATAATTTCTATATTACAAATTGGGAGACCAGACGATAGCACCAGGTGGAGTGTATGGCCAAGCTTGTGCGTGGGTCCAGTGGTAAGTAGAGTCAGATTGAAGGACCCAACCAGGTTCATAAATTCACTCACAAGAGGCTTAGTAGGACAACAGACATGAATGTTAACATCACCAAGAATCTGGACCCGGTCAAATTTGGGCAACAAGCTAGAGATAAGATCAGCAAATTGTGTGATAAAGTCCTTATGCATTTTTGGTGGCCGATACGCAAGAACAATTAAAAGGGGACAGACTGGAACTACTATAATCAGTTGATGTTCGAAGCTGGAGAAATAATCAGCATTCAGGAGGCGACAGTTAAATGTTTCTTAAACACCGTGTCAAGGCCCCCACCGTGTCCAGAGAGCCTAGGAGAGCTGAAATAAGACACTGCAGATGCTGGAATCTTGAGCAAAACACAAAATGCTGGAGTAAAGCGGATCAGGCAGTATCTCTGGGGGTCATGGATAGGTGACGTTTTGGGTTGGGGCTTGTCCTCATTTTATGAAGTGGGCTACAATGGTTTTAAGTGATAACTTTAATAAGAGACCTTTTTGTCAGGCTTGCATCTTTGACTCAAAAAATGTACGTCCATAGTCCAAAGTCAGACAAATAGGAATCTTACTCATTTAAGAATAAGGGGTAGCTTATTTAGGACAGAGATGAGGAAAAACTTTTTCACCCAGAGAGTTGTGAATCTGTGGAATTCTTTGCCACGGAAGGAGTCGAGGCCAATTCACTGCATGTATTCAAGAGAGAGTTAGATATAACTCTTAGGGCTAACGGAATCAAGGGATATTGGAAGAAAGCAGGAACAGGGTACTGATTTTGGATGATCAGACATGATCATATTGAATTGCGGTGCTGGCTCGAAGGGCTGAATAGCCTACTCCTGCACCTATTTTCTATGTTTCTATGTTTGGGTTTTTGCTAAGTGGCCTTCGTTCTGTTAAAAGCAAAATTAATATTGGTAATTGCATTAGTAATTAACAAAATAAAACAATTAATAAAATGCATGGTGTTAAATCTAATTAGAAGTCTGCTGTCAATGGACTGTTCCTATTCATCATAACCAGTGTCCTAGTAGGATTTCATATTCATATTCTTTAACTAAATGCTTTGGGCAAAATACTGATGCTTTTTATGCAATGATTTTTTCACTTACAAGAGTGCAGTGATTTTGCCTAGGGTCACTGCTGAGGCTTTATAAGGTTTACTAATGAGAGGCCACATTTGGAGTATTGTGAGCAGTTTTGGGCCCCATATCTGAGGACGGATGTGCTGGTGTTGGAGTGAGTCCAGATGAGGTTTACAAGAATGATCCCAGAGATGATTGGGTTAACGTATGAGGAGTGTTTGAAGGTTCAGGGCATGTAGTTTAGTTAAGTTTAGTTTTGAGATACATGGTGGAAACACGCCGACCAGCGATCACCGACGCCTACGGTCAATTGCCGCACACTAACACTATCCTACACACACTGGGGACAATCTACAATTTTACTAAGCCAACATCAGTGAGACCAAGCGCAGGCTCGGTGATCGTTTTGCTGAACACCTCCGCTCAGTCCACCTCGGCCTACGCAATTTCCCAGTTGCAAAACACTTTAACTCCCCCTCCCATTCCCATACCGACGTTTTATGTCCTGGGACTCCTCCACTGTCAGAGTGAGGCCCAACGCAAATTGGAGGAACAGCACCTCATATTTTGGATGGGCAGCTTATGAACCCTAACTATCTAATGAAACTTATAAACCCTACTATCTAAATGGCGTCAAGTTGGGAAACACTATCTAATTGGCGTCAAGTTGGGAAAAGGGGAAGTACAACGGGATCAGGGGGTCCTTGTACATCAGTCTATGAATGGCATGTTGGCCTTTATAACACGAGGAATCGAATATAGGAGCAAAGAGGTCCTTCTGCAGTTGTACAGAGCCCTAGTGAGACCACACGTGGAGTATTGTGTGCAGTTTTGGTCTCCTAATTTGGGGAAGGACATTCTTGCTATTGAGGGAGTGCAACGTAGGTTTCCCGGGATGGGGGGACTGTCATATGCTGAGAGAATGGAGCAGCTGGGCTTGTACACTCTGGAGTTTAGAAGGATGAGAGGAGATCTCATTGAAACATATAAGATTGTTAAGGGCTTGGACACACTAGAGGCAGGAAACGTTCCCGATGTTGGGGGAGTCCAGAACTAGGGGCCACAGTTTAAGAATAAGGAGTAAGCCATTTAGAACGGAGACGAGGAAACACTTTTTCTCACAGAGAGTGGTGAGTCTGTGGAATTCTCTGCCTCAGAGGGCAGTGGAGGCAGGTTCTCTGGATGCTTTCAAGAGAGAGCTAGATAGGGCTCTTAAAATTAGCGGAGTCAGGGGATATGGGGTGAAGGCAGGAATGGGTTACTGATTGGGGATGATCAGCCATGATCACATTTAATGGCGGTGCTGGCTCGAAGGGCCAAATGGCCTACTCCTGCACCTATTGTCTATTGTCTATTGTCTATTGAACCCAACAGTATAAATATTGATCATCTTGCACTAAACAATATTCCTTTTATCATGTAACTGTACACTGTGGATGGCTGGATTGTAATCATGTACAGTATAGTCATTCCGCTGACTGGATAACAACAAAAAAGCTCTTCACTGCACCTCGGTGCATGTGGCAATAAACTAAACTAAACTAATGGCAATTATCTCAGTAAACACAGATTCTACAGCGCAGATAACTAGTTGTCGTTAGATTGGTTTAAAATGCCAGCTTTCCCAACATTGACAGCCTAGGCTCGTCTTGCTGAAACACATCTCGGGGAGTGAATGCTTAGCAAAGGGATGAAATGAATGTTTCACTTTGTTGGGTGATTGACATTAGAGCAATTAGATTAATATTAGAGCACGGTAGATTGGGAAAAGAAGCTGAACGCAATTCTCATATTTCCTCATGACAGAGAAGGACCCTTCATGCCTACACCTGCTTACAGAGCTCAACAAAAGCTACACGCAACTAAAGCTTCCCACTGTACCTTGGTACAGGTGCGGCACAACTAAACTAAACAGCAATCCCAAGCCCCCATCTTGTTCTATTCTCAAACATAAGTGTCACCAGCCTACACATTTTCCTGGATGCAATCCAAAATCAACAATGGGGAACATGATATTTGAGAGATTGTTTCGGAAAGAAGGACCATTGGCTTGTTGAAACATGTAAATGCAGATGCTAGTTTTCAACAAAGGACACAAAGTGCTTGAGTAACTCACCGGGTCAGGCAGAATCTCTGGAGAACAAAGAAGTATCCCGACCCGAATGGTCACACGTTTTTGTTCTGCGGAGACTGTGTCCATTCTCCCTGAGCTACTCCAGCATTCTGTGCCATCATTTGTAAAACAGCATCTGCAGTTACTGATTTCCCCATGCCTCCACTTCTATCCTGCAACCTAGTTTTTAGTTTAGTTTAGAGACAGTGCAGAAACTGGTTCTTCAGCCCACTGAGACTGCGCCGACCAGCGATCTCAGTACACTGCACTATCCTACACACTAGGGACAATTTACAACTGTTTTTTACTGAAGCCAAATTAGCCTACAAACCTGTATGTGTTTGGAGTGTGGAAATAAACCCTGAGAAAAACCACACAGTCACAGGATGAATCAAACTCTGTACCGATAACACCCATAGTCAGGATCGAACCCGCATCTCTGGCACTGAAAGGCAGCAACTTAAGAAAGGATGTACTAGCCCTGGAGGCAGTGCAGCGAAGGTTTACAAGATTAATTCCTGCAATGAGGGGATTGACATATGAGGAAAGGTTAAGTAGGCTGGAACTCTACTCTTTGGAGTTTAGAAGAATGAGAGGCGATCTCATTGAAACATATAAGATCGTGAGGGGCCTTGATCGGGTGGATGCACCGAGGATGTTCCCAATGATCGGGGAAACTAGAACTAGAGGACATAGTTGCAGAATAAGGGGGGGCTCTTTTAAAACTGAGATGAGGAAGAACTTCTTCACCCAGAGGGTGGTTAATTTATGGAATTCACTGCCCCAGGGAGCAGTGGAAGCAGAAACTTTAAATATATTTAAGACTAAAATAGATGTTTTTTTAGCTGCCAAGGGGATAAGGGGCTACGGGGAGAGGGCAGGGATATGGACCTAGGTATGGTTAGTATAGTAAGACCTGAGTGATCTCCTGGACAAGTGTCGATCGCCTGGATTGGGGTCGGAGAGGAATTTCCCGGATTTTTTTCCCGAATTGGACCTGGGTTTTTATCCGGTTTTTTGCCTCCCCCAGGAGATCACGAGGTTCTTGGGGTGGAGAGGGGTGATAGCGGTATAAAGGGGAGGGTAGTGTCTTGTGTTCTGTGTCTTGTGTCTACTGTTTGTGGGTAAGTGTGTCTGTTTAGTGTTCAGCCATGAGCGAATGGCGGTGCGGGCTCGACGGACCTGGTGGTCTACTCTCGCACCTACTTTCTATGTTTCTATGTAACTCTACCGCTGCGCCACTATGCTGCCCTCTCCATATTCTCTAACATGCCCATCAACTTTCTCCTCCAGCCAGTTACACTACGGCAAACGTAAGTCATTAAGTGCCCTAACAACCCGTATGTTATGCAACCTATGCAGTCACAGGGAGAACGTGCAAACTCCACATAGACAGTACCCAAGGTCATAATTACACCTAGTTGCAGTATGTATGGTTGTGTGCCATCCTTAATATCAGGCAGGGCACAAGCAGAGAGGAAGATGATTGTCAGATGGAACAGAGAGCAACGGAGTGCCATTGCAGCCATCCAGCAGTAGCTCCGTTAGATGGTCTGCTTCACTGTAGTTTAGTTTAGAGATACTGGGCGACACAGTGGCACAATGGTAGAGTTGCTGCCTCACAGTGCCAGACACCCAGGTTCAACTGTCCTGTGTGATATGGCTGCCCAGCCTGCAGCTGTTCGTTTTTCACTCTTTTTAAAAATTTTTAGTGAGTTTTAGTGTTTTTGGAGCTCTAGTCTTTTTTATGTGGGGGTTGGGGGGGAAGGGGGGAAACTGCTTTTCAGGGTCCCTACCTGGTCGGAGAGGCAGCTTTTCTCCGGGCTGCACTTTCGACCCGTCCTCGCGGCCTACCAGCGGGCCTGGAGCGGCGTTTCCTGAGGGGACCGCCCAGTACCTCGGCTTCGGCGTCGGCACAGCGCTGGAGAGCTATCACGGAGCGGGCGATGCCTTGCCCGGGTCGCCACGCTGGAACCGCCGAGAAAAACATCGCGGAGCTGCGGGACTGTGGAGCGGCCAGCGGCACTGGCTTAAACTTCGGGAGCCTGGGATCTCACACCGAGATTACCAGTGGTGGTGCTCCGTCCGGCGCGGCCTTGTTGGCTTTGGAAGCCATGGTCGTAAGGGAAGCGGCCGTTCCAGGGTTCCCATGTCGCTGAGAGGATTCTCCCGATGCCGGAGCACCATCACCCGGCGAGAAGGGTCTGGAACATCGGGCCTCCGTGGAGGCCTCAATAGGCCCAAATATGGGTGGACATGGGATGGGGACTGGACATTGTGCCTTCCCTCATAATGGGAACCATTGTGGGGTGATGTTTTTATGTTTAAATTTCGTTATTCTCTAACATGTCTGTATTATGTCTATATTCTTTCTTTATGTGCTGCATTGGCAAGAAGCATTTCACTACACCTAGGTGTATGTGACCAATAAAATAACCTCTGAACCTCAACCCTGACTGCTTTCTGTATGGAGTTTGTACGTTCTACCTGTGACCACATGGGTTTTCTCCGGGTGCATGTTTGTAAATTAATTGACTTCAGTAAAACCTATAAATTGTGTCTAGTGCGTAGGATAGTTCTAGTGTATGGGCTGATCGCTGGTCAGCACGGACTCAGTAAGTTGCGGTATCTCTAAAGTCTAAAGACTACAGCATTGTCACATGCCCTCAGCACACCAAGTCCATGCCGACCATCGATCACCCGCACACACTAGTTCTATGTTATCCCACTTTCTCATCCATTTCCTACACACGAGGCACAATTTACAGAAGCCTATTATCCTTCAAACCCGGATGTTGTAGGGATGCGAAAGGAAGCAGGAGCACCTGGAACAATCCCACACAGTCACAGGAACAATGTGCAAACTCCACACTGACAGCAACCGAGGTCAGGATCGAACCGGAGTCTCTAGTGCCATACAGCAGTGGTTCTAGGTTAGTCTTAATTAGTGCGGGTGTCAGGGGTTAAGAGGAGAAGGCAACAGAATGGGGTTGAGAGGGAAAGGTAGATCAGCATGATTTAATGGCGGAGTAGACTTGATGGACCAAATGGCCTAATACTGCTCCTAACATTAATGATCATACCTGCTGGCCCACCTCATGTCTGTCTGTCTGTCTGTCTGTCTGTCTGTCTGTCTGTCTGTCTGTCTGTCTGTCTGTCTGTCTGTCTGTCTGTCTGTCTATAAAACTGATCTTGTTATCTTCCGGTTTGCGTATTTGTGCAAAAACGGTACGTGATAGCGCTATAATTTATCGCCAGCTCACTCACTGTTCTCCTGTGCTGTGAGTGAACCAAGTTTCATTCTGATCGGTGGTCTATTGTAAAACTTGGCGAGGTTTAAAAGTCTTAAAAACCGCGCTGCGCAGATCGATCTCCTCTCCTGGTGGTCAGCGCCACGTGGATTGGTCTTTTCTCCTGTCACTCCGCAGGATGGTCCGCCCCTTCCTGCGCCATCACGTCTTTACTGGATGGCCGGCGGTTTCCAACTGGACACAATTTTCGGAGGGACTGGAATCGGCCCGGCCCGGCACAGGAGATGTCGCCAAACGGAAAGCGGAGAATCTGACCCCGGCGGAGGAGAACGTCCAGCGCCCATTGTGAGTCCCCATCGCACCACCAGCTCCAGCCCCTTCCCCTCTGGTCCCCCTCACTGGCCCCTGCCCCCCTCCCTCGTGATACACCGCTCGCCCCACAACCCTTGTCTTTTCTCGGAACTCCCTCCCCAACACAACCCCCTCCCCCCACAACCCCCCCCCCCGCCCACACACCCCTCCCCCGCCCACACACACCCCCCCCGTCCACACACCCCTCCCCCGCCCACACACACCCCCGCCCACACACCCCTCCCCATCCCCACACCCCTCCCCTCCCAAAAACCCTCCTGCCCCCACACCCCTACCCCCTCACACACCCCCCCCCCCCCCGTCCCCACCCACAACACTCACCACCACACCGCTCCCCCCACAACCCCTGTCCCCACACCCCTCCCCCCCAAAAGACCCCCACCCATACACTCCCCTCCCCCCCAACCACACATTCCCCTCCCCCCACAAATCCCCCACTCACACCCCCCCCCCCCCCAGGGGATGAGGGGAAATGAGCTGCGCCTGCACAGTTATGGGCTATGGGTGCGTGGTGGAATAATGTGTTGGGGAACGGGTTGCGTTGGGGGACCAGGCCTCCCGAGTGACAGGGACCCAACGGGTCCCACTTAGTCTAGTTAATGATAACACTGGAAGTAGATTGGTTCAATGTGAAGGGGAGGGGATCACAAGCCGTGGTTCAACTTTGTACAGTCTGTCATTGTATAATGGAGCCAAGTATAGTTGCTTTCATATGTTCAGAAGTTCAAGAAGCAGAGTTAGTCCATTTGGCCCATCGTCTACTCCGCCATTCAATCATGGCTGATCTATCTCTCCCTCTCAACCCCATTCCCCTGTCTTCTCACATTAACCCCCAACACCCTTCCTAATCAAAAATCTGTGAATCTCCACCTTAAAAATATCAATTGACGGCCTCCACAGCTGTCTGTGGCAATGAATGTGCAAATAGCTATTAATGACTATGATATAGTTGAATGTGCTAATAGCTATTAATGACTATGATATAGTTGGGATCACGGAGACATGGCTCCAGGGTGACCAAGGCTGGTAGCTGAACATCCAGGGATATTCAATATACAGGAGGGATAGACAGAAAGGAAAAGGAGGTGGGGTAGCGTTGCTGGTTAGAGAGGAGATTAACACAATAGAAAGGAAGGACATTAGCTTGGAGGATGTGGAATCGATATGGGTAGAGCTGCGAAACACTAAGGCGCAAAAACGCTAGTGGGAGTTGAGTACAGGCCACCTAACAGCAGTAGTGGAGTTGGGGATGGCATCAAACAGGAAATTAGAAATTCGTGCAACAAAGGTAAAACAGTTATAATGGGTGACTTCAATCTACATATAGATTGGGTGAATCAAATTGGCACGGGTGCTGAGGAAGAGGATTTCTTGGAATGTATGCGGGATAGTTTTCTAAACCAACATGTAGAGGAAACAACGGGAGAGCAGGCTATTCTAGACTGGGTATTGAGTAATGAGGAAGGGTTAGTTAGCAGTCTTGTTGTGCGTAGCCCCTTGGGCAAGAGTGACCATAATATGGTTGAGTTCTTCATTAGGATGGAGAGTGACATAATTAATTCAGAAACAAGGGTTCTGAACTTAAAGAAAGGTAACTTTGAGGGTATGAGACGTGAATTGGCAAAGATAGACTGGCAATTGATTCTTAAAGGGTTGACGGTGGATATGCAATGGAAGGCATTTAAAAACTGCATGGATGAACTACAACAATTGTTCATCCCAGTTTGGCAAAATAATAAATCAGGGAAGGTAGTGCATCCGTGGATAACAAGGGAAATCAGGGATAGTATCAAAACAAAAGATGAAACATATAAATTAGCCAGAAGAAGCAGCCTACCAGAGGACTGGGAGAAATTCAGAGTCCAGCAAAGGAGAACAAAGGGCTTAATTAGGAAAAGGAAAATTGATTATGAAAGAAAACTGGCAGGGAACATAAAAATTGACTGCAAAAGTTTTTATAGATATGTGAAGAGAAAAAGATTAGTTAAAACAAATGTAGGTCCCTTGCAGTCAGAAACAGGTGAATTGATCATGGGGAACAAGGACATGGCAGACCAATTGAATAACTACTTTGGTTCTGTCTTCACTAAGGAAGACATAAATAATCTGCCGGAAATAGCAGGGGACCGGGGGTCAAATGAGATGGAGGAACTGAGTGAAATCCAGGTTAGCCGGGAAGTGGTGTTAGGTAAATTGAATGGATTAAAGGCCGATAAATCTCCAGGGCCAGATAGGCTGCATCCCAGAGTGCTTAAGGAAGTAGCCCCAGAAATAGTGGATGCATTAGTGATAATTTTTCAAAACTCTTTAGATTCTGGTGTAGTTCCTGAGGATTGGAGGGTAGCTAATGTAACCCTACTTTTTAAAAAGGGAGGGAGAGAAATTGGGGAATTACAGACCAGTTAGTCTAACATCGGCAGTGGGGAAACTGCTAGAGGCAGTTATTAAAGATGGGACAGCAGCACATTTGGAAAGTGGTGAAATCATTGGACAAAGTCAGCATGGATTTATGAAAGGTAAATCATGTCTGACAAATCTTATAGAATTTTTTGAGGATGTAACTAGTAGAGTGGATAAGGGCGAACCAGTGGATGTGTCATATCTGGACTTTCAGAAGGCTTTCGACAAGGTCCCACATAAGAGATTAGTATGCAAACTTAAAGCACACGGTATTGGGGGTTCAGTATTGATGTAGATAGAGAACTGGCTGGCAGACAGGAAGCAAAGAGTAGGAGTAAACAGGTCCTTTTCAGAATGGCAGGCAGTGACTAGTGGGGTACCGCAAGGCTCAGTGCTGGGACCCCAGCTATTTACAATATATATTAATGATTTGGACGAGGGAATTGAATGCAACATCTCCAAGTTTGCGGATGACACTAAGCTGGGGGACAATGTTAGCTGTGAGGAGGATGCTAGGAGTCTGCAAGGTGACTTGGATAGGCTGGGTGAGTGGGCAAATGCATGGCAGATGCAGTATAATGTGGATAAATGTGAGATTATCCACTTTGGTGGCAAAAACAGGAAAGTAGACTGTTATCTGAATGGTGGCCGATTAGGAAAAGGGGAGATGCAACAAGACCTGGGTGTCATGGTACATCAGTCATTAAAATAGGCAGAAGGTACACAAAATTGCTGGAGAAACTCAGCGGGTGCAGCAGCATCTATGGAGCGAAGGAAATAGGCGATGTTTTGGGCCGAAACCCTTCTTCAGACTGGTTTCGCTCCATAGGTGCTGCTGCACCCGCTGAGTTTCTCCAGCAATTTTGTGTACCTTCGATCTTCCAGCATCTGCAGTTCCTTCTTGAACAACATTAAAAGTAGGCATGCAGGTGCAGCAGGCAGTGAAGAAAGCGAATGGTATGTTCGCATTCATAGCAAAAGGATTTGAGTATAGGAGCAGGGTGGTTCTACTGCAGTTGTACAGGGTCCTGGTGAGACCACACCTGGAGTATTGCGTACAGTTTTGGTCTCCTAATCTGAGGAAAGACATTCTTGCCATAGAGGGGGTACAGAGAAGGTTCACCAGACTGATTCCTGGGATGTCAGGTCTTTCATATGAAGAAAGACTGGATAGATTTGGCTTGTACGCGCTAGAATTTAGACGATTGAAGGGAATATCTTATAGAAACTTACAAAATTCTTAAGGGGTTGGACAGGCTAGATGCAGGAAGATTGTTCCCGATGTTAGGGAAGTCCAGAACAAGGGGTCAAAGTTTAAGGATAAGGGAAAAATCTTTTAGGACCGAGATGAGAAAAAAATATTTCACACAGAGTGGTGAATCTCTGGAATTCTCTGCCACAGAAGGTAGTTGAGGCCAGTTCATTGGCTATATTTAAGAGGGAGTTAGATGTGGCCCTTGTGGCTAAAGGTATCAGGGGGTATGGAGAGAAGGCAGGTACAGGATACTGAGTTGGATAATCAGCCATGATCATATTGAATGGCGGTGCAGGCTCGAAGGGCCGAATGGCCTACTCTTGTACTTATTTTCTATGTTTCTATGAATTCCACAGATTTACCACCCGCTGAATTCCTCCTCATCTCCTTTCAAAAAGTACGTCCTTACATTCTGATGTTATGGCCTCTGGCCTAAAAACTCTCCCACTAGTGGAAACATCATCTTCACATTACCTTTCACTATTCGGTAAGTTTCAACGAGGTCCCTCCTCATCCTTCTAAACTCCAGTGAGTACATGCCCCGTGCCTTCAAATGCTCGTCATATGTTAACCCACTCATTCCAGGGACTATTCCCGTTTTGGCTTGGCAAGGAAAGTCATTACCATTTCACCGTATTAAATGTCAGTATGTGTATTTTGCTTTGATGTTCATTACTCTGGACATTTCTTACACTAGCCTGGAGCAACTTCATCAGTTTGTTTCCAATGTGAACTACCCATGTTATTTTAACAATGCATCAGCATTTCAACATTCGATTCCATAAAGCAGTAAGGAGTGGGAGAGAGGAGAGGGACATGGATATTTAGTTTAGTTTAGAGATACAGTATTGAAACAAATCCTTTGGTCCACTGAGTCTGCGCCGACCAACGATCCCCCTACACTAACACTATTCTACACACTAGGGACAATTTACAATTTTACCAAGCCAATTAGGTTATAAACCTGTAAATCTTTGAATTGTGGGAGGAAACCAGAGTTCCCGGAGAAAAGCTACGCAGGTTGTGAGGAGAACATACAAATTCCGTACAGACGGGATCGAACCCGGGTCTCTGTCGCTGTAAGGCAGCAATTCTACTGCTGCGCCACCGTGTCGCACTGGATGTGGTGTTCTATATTTCTCATTAAAGCTCACTTGCCCTCTCTTACAGTTGGATGAAACAAAACGGGCGCCTTTGTGTTGCTCATGATGCCTGGTCAATTTCTAACACAATTTTTGTGCAAACATGCTCCCAGGCTTATGCCCTCATGGCAGGAATTTCCTTTAATTATTCGGTTGAACTTAAGCCGGGAAATTGGGTCAGGTTCATTCTTCACGACATTGTGTACGCGTCATTCCAGCCTACTTGCTGTAAATTAGTGCCCATCGGGAAACCTGCACTGCAGAAACAAGGAACTGCAGATGCTGTTTTACATAAAGGGACACAAAGTACTGGAGTATCTCAGCACGTCGGGCAGCATCTCTGGAGAACATGGATAGATGACATTTTGGGTCAGGACTTCTTCAGATTGATTGTGGGGGAGGGAGCAAGAAAGCTGGGAGAGGAGTGAGCCTTACAGTGCATTCAGAAAGTATTCAGGCCCCTTCACTTTTTCCACATTTTGTTACATTACAGCCTGATTCTAAAATGGATTAAATTATTTTGTTTTATCATCAATCTACACACAATACCCCATAATAAAAAAGTAAAAACAGGAGTTTAGAAATGTTTGCAAAGTAATTAAAAATAAATAACTGAAATATCACAAATATTTACATGTATTCAGACCCTTTACTCAGTACTTTGTTGAGACATCTTTGGCAGCGATTACAGCCTCAAGTCTTCTTGGGTATGACACTACAAGCTTGGCACACCTGTATTTGGGTAATTTATCCCATTCTTCTCTGCGGATCCTCTCAAGCTCCGTCAGGTTGGATGGGGAGTGTCGATGCACAGCTATTTTCAGATCCCTCCAGAGATATTCGATTGGGTTCAAGTCCGGGCTCTGGCTGGCCCACTCATGGACATTCACAGACTTGTCACGAAGCCACTCCTGCATTGTCTTGGCTGTGTGCTTAGGGTCGTTGTCCTTTTGCAAGGTGAACCTCTGCCCCAGTCTGAGATCCTGAACGCTCTGGAGCCGGTTTTCATCAAGGATCTCTCTGTACTTTGCTCTGTTCATCTTTCCCTCGATCCTGACTAATCTCCCAGTTCCTGCCGCTGAAAAACATCCCCACAGCATGATGCTGCCACCTCCATGATCGTGTGGTGGGGGTTTGGTAATTAAAGAAAGCTACACACTACACACATAGGCAGCTTTATCACCCATGTCTTGATGCCCTTGAAGCCGCCCCAATATTGATGAAGGGTCTCGACTCGAAATGTCACCCATTCCTTCGCTCCAGAGATGTTGCCTGTCCCGCTAAGTTACTCCAGGTTTTTGTGTCTATCTCCAATATTTTGTTGGCAGCACCCACACATAGCCACGCACACACATGCACTCACACACACTCACACACACTCACACGCACACACACATGCACTCACACGCACACACACATGCACTCACACGCACACAAGCATGCACACACATGCACTCACACACACTCACTTGGTCAATTGCGGCTGATAAGAGAGCTAAATTTGCAATCTGATTAAGTTAGTGCTGCCATTTGGGAGTTTAAACCTACCTCTAAGTGTGACACAGGTCCACCAGATTAACAGCATGAAGGACACCCCTCGGTGGTGTTTTTTAAACAAACCCTCAACTTATTCAACTTCTTTCCAAAATACTTCATTCAGAATAAAAATATACAAAACAAAATATATCGTTCATAGGTTAGAGGACCAGAATTAGGCATTTCGGCCCATGAAGTCTACTCCACCATTCAATCATGGCTGATCCATCTTTCCCTCTCAACCCCATTCTCCTGCCTTCTCCCCATAACCCCTGACATCCTTACTAATCAAGAATCTGTCAATTTCTGCCTAAAAAATATCAATTGACAGCCCCCACAACCGTCTGTGGCAATGATTTGCAGATTCACCACCTTCTGACTGAAGACATTCCTCCTCATCACCTTTCCGTAGGTAAAACTGCAGGTGCTGAAAATCTGAAACACAATCAGAAAATGATAGAAAAATGGATCTGACTGCATCTTTTGAAAGAATTAACACTCTGTGTCTAAACAGGGAAAAGGAAAACAAGAGGGCACTAAGTCCTGGAGTAACTCAGCAGCATCTCTGGAGAACATGGATAGGTGACGTGGCAGGTTGGGACCCTTCTTCACATTGATTCTTTGGTGGGAGGGGAGAAATTGGGAGAGGGGAGGGCATGACAAAGAGAATAGTGTGTGTACACAGGTGAGGGGGAGGGGGGGGGGGTATGGGTAGGTGTGAGTGGCATATGGTTGGAACAAAGGGCAGAGATTAAAACAGATGGTGAGAAACAAAAGGATTGAAGAATTACAAATCGTGAAACCAGAGGAAGTGAGAGAGGGAAACAGGTGGGGCACAGAAGAGGGGTGAGGAGGGTGAAGTTCAGTCTGAAGAAGGGTCTCGACCTGGAGCACACCCATTCCTTCTCTCCAGAGATGCTGCCTGTCCCGCTGAGTTACACCAGCATTTCGTGTCTATCTTCGATTTAAAGTGAAAATAAGTTAAGAAAAGGGGTGAATAAGGCAATGACTGGGCCTCCACAGAGCTCTGGCATGGAAAAGTCCAAAGACCCCTCCCCAAGCGAAGTAATCCCTTCTCATTTCCACACCGTCTGGCCTCCGGCACTCACCGTGGGCCCATCCTTGGCTGTCCGCTGCCAAGTCCTCTCTTGGACGGATCTGCGGCGCTCACCAGAGCTTCCAACGGCCCACCTCGCCTCACGACTCCCCATCTCGCTCATTGACGGCCCCCCTCACTCTCGTGGCGCGGGTCCCGTCGAAGTCCCCGGCGGCGAGCCGAGCCTACCGGGTGGGTCTGACATCCGTGGTGGGCGAGCTTGGGCCCGCTCACCGGGTGACTAGATCAGACCGATTTACCTCCATTGGTGCCATCAGCTTCGATCATCCCGACGTGAGGGCCTGTATAATCGAGCCGTCCGTAGCGGCAACTGCAGAGGGTCAAGGCCCCATACACAGGTGAACAAAAGGAGAAAACTGACTGAACTTTATTGACTTCCATCACAGAGATCACTGTGGTGGATGTTTATGTTAAGTTCTATCGTTCTTTTAATTGTGTTGTGTTATTTCAATTGTATGACTGCATGGTAACTCAAATATCACTGTACTAATTGGTGCATGTGACAATAAATGTGAATTTGAATTTGAATTTGATCTTCCTGATTACTTGTAATAGGGACAGTATCTGGAATATATCAGGTTAAGGTTTCAATTTAATCTTATTTTTCATTTTACTAAAATATCAGTTCACATGATCCCAAAGATGCATGAGTTTGTAAGTGAGTTGATCTCTGTGAAAATTGCCCCCAATGTATGAGGAGTGGATGAGAAAGTGGGATAACAGAACTACTGTGAGCAGGTGGTTGTGTGGAATTGGTGAGCTGAAGAGCCCCTTTTCATGTTATATCACAAAACAAATATCAAAACACCTCCCACCTAGTAGAAGCAAGGAACTGCAGATGCTGGTTTACAAAAAAAAGACAAAAAGTGCTGGAGTAACACAGTGGGTCAGGCAGCATCTCTGGAGAACACAGATAGGTCTGAAGAAAGCTGAGAAATTGTAAGTAAGTAAGTAAGTAAGTTTTATTTATATAGCACATTTTAAGTCAACTCGCATTGACACCAAAGTGCTTTACATAAATTAAATAATAAGTTTCCATACAAACCATAGAAAAAGGTTAAAAATAAATAAAGAAAGAAAATGGACACAACACATTATAGAGTTCAACACAAACATCCCCCCACAACAGAATCAAAAATTTCCACTGTACGGAAAGGCAACAGAAAGTTAAGTCCTCTTCCTCTGAAACCCCCGAGGTCGGGGCCCATTTGTGGCCTTGCAGCCAGTCTGATGATTTTCAGGGCCCTCTTGCCGTGAAGATGGAACTCTGACGTCGGGTGAAACAATTCCTCAAGCGGCTTGGAAAGTCTGGAGCGGCTGCCTCCTCCCCGGAGACCGGAGACCGGGGCACTCGTAGACTTCAGGCCATGCCGGTTGGAGCTCCGACCCCGGCGAACTCGATCCCAGGCTCCGCGGCGCTCCAAATCCAGCGCCGCCCGCGGCCGGACGCCCGCAGCCCCAGCTCCGCGATGTTGGGATCGACAGCCACAGCGTTCCTGAGCTTACCGCACGGCGACCCGGCAAGGCATCGCCCGCTCAATGACTCCGCTCCGTGATGGTGTCCTTGCGCTGCGCCGCCGCCGAAGCTGTAGTCCCGGGCGGTCCCGACAGGAAACGCCGCTCCATTCTCGATGGTAGGCCGCGAGGTAAAAAGACCCTAATGGGAATCATTTACAGGCCCCCAAACAGTAGCCAAGATATAGGATACAAGTTACATCAGGAGATACAATCGGCATGTAAAAAAGGCAATGCTACGGTGGTCATGGGAGATTTCAATATGCATGTAGACGACCTCAAGAGATGGAATTTGTAGAGTGCTTCCGAGATGGATTCTTAGAGTAGCTTGTAGTGGAGCCTACCAGGGAAAAGGCAATTCTGGATTTAGTGTTGTGTAATGAACTGTATTTAATAAGGGAACTCGAGGTAAAGGAACCACTAGGAGGTAGCGACCACAGCATGATAAGTTTTCATCTGCAATTTGAGAGAATGAGAAGGTGAAATCGGATGTGTCGTTATTGCAGCTGAGCAATAATGCAGGAGAAGTGATAATGTGGAGCAAAGAAATGGCAGATGAGTTGAATAACCTTTTTGCATCAGTCTTCACAGTGGAAGACACCAGCAACATGCTTGAAATTCAAGAGATCAGGGGGTGGAAGTTAGTGGAGTGGCTAATACTAGGGAGAAGATAGACACAAAATGCTGGAGTAACTCAGCGGGTGAAGCAGCATCTCAGGAGAAAAGAAATGGGTGACGTTTTGGGTCGAGACCCTTCTTCTACTTGGGAGAAGGTGCTTGGGAAGCTTAAGGGCTGAAGGTGGATGTCACCTGGACCAGATGGACTTCACCCATGGGTTATGAAAGAGGTGGCTTTAGAGATTGTTTAGGCATTGATAGCGATATTTCAAGAATCGCTAGAATCACTAGAGTAGTTCAAGATGTTTGGAAAATTGCCAATATTACGCCACAGAAGGGAGCAAAACAGAATAGTGGGAACTACTGTATAGGCCGGTTAGTCAGACTTCGGTGGTTGGTAAGATTTCAGAGTCCATTATAAATTATGAGGTTACGATAAAAAAAAAGCTGAAGTCAGCATGGCTTTGAGAAGGAGAGGTCTTGCCTGACAAATTTGCTGGAATTCTTTGAAAAAGTAAATAGCAGGGCAAACAAAGGAGATTCCGAAAATGTTGTTTACTTAGATTTTCAGAAAGCTTTTGATAAGGTGCCACATTGGAGGCTGCTAAAGATGAGAGCCCATGGTATCAAAGGGCAGATACTAGCATGGATGTCAGGTTGGCTGGATGGCAGAAAGCAAAGACTGGCAATAAAGGGGGCTTTTGCTGTTTGGCTGCCTAGACTTGGTGCTGGGGCTGCTGCTCTTCATGTTGTTTATTCATGATTTGTATGAGGGGAGTAAAGGCTTTGTGGCCAAGTTTGCAGATGATACGAAAATAGTAGGAGGGGCAGGTGGTGTGGAGAAAGCAGGGACTCTGCAGAAGGAATTGGACAGGTTGGGAGTGTGGGCAGAGCAGTGCCAGATGGAATACGGTGAAGCAAAGTGTGGAGTCATGCAATTTGGGGAGTGAATCCAGAAATCGGTGCAAACGGACTTGTGAGTGCTGGTGCAGGATTCCCAAAACGTTAATCTGCAAGTCGAATCAGTGGTGAAGAAAGCAAACCCAATGCTAGCATTTATTTTGAGAGGGCTTATATACAAAAACAGGGATGTAATGCTGAGGATACTGTCCCAACCAACATTTGGCAATAAGGATCTTGGTCCCATTCTTGATGAAGCACAATCGGTCTGGCTTACTGAAATCCCACCGACCATAGATACTATCCTGGGAACCTGATGCTCTCCCCTCTACCCCTTCCTTCTATCCACACATCCATTTGCTCTACTAGGTTCTTTGCTGGTGCTGAGAGAGCACAGGTAATGATCCAGAGATTACTAGTTTCCAAGGTCTGCTTGGAAACTAGTAATTCCGCTATAGGATCTTTGGTCTAAACCACACCTGCAGGAGCTCAACCCTCCATTTTATTTAAGTTCATGGTATAGTGAAGGTGAAGGGGAAAAGATTTCAAAAGGAATCTGAGGGGTAGCTTTTTAACACAAAGGGTGGTGGGTGTATGGAGGTAGTTGAGGAAGGGACTGTCCCAAATTTATGAAGCAGTTAGACTGGTACATGGATAGGACAGGTTTGGGGGATATGGACCAAATGTGGGCAGGTGGGACTAGTGTAGCTGGGACATGTTGGCCGGTGTGGGCAAGTTCATCTGAAGGACCTGTTTCCACACTGTATCACTGTACAGATACAGGCCACGATTATTGCCCACTCACCCGCCCCGCTTAAGAATGCCATGTAGACATTCAGTGACATCCTTGACCAGGGAGTCAAATCTGCTCCCTTAACTTAGCTCCCATCCCTCCTCTCCCTCCTCTCCCCTCCCTACACATCCGCAGTGCTGAGTCTTACTTGGCGCAATAGACTTTGCTCTGGCTGCAGCCCAAAGAGGAACGATTGTCCAACAGTGGCGCAGCGGTAAAGTTGCTGCCTTACAGCGGCAGAGACCCGGGTTCGATCATGACTGTGGGTGCTGTCTGTGTGGAGTTTGTACATTCTCCCTGTGACCGCGTGGGTTTTTTCTGTGTGTTCCATATTTCTCCCACATTCCAAAGATGTGCAGCTTTGTAGGTCAATTGGCTTTTGTAAATTGTCCCCATTGTGTAGAGTAGAACTAGTGTACGGGTGATCGTTGATAGACACAAAATACTGGAGTAACTCAGCGGGTCAGGTAGCATCTCTGGAGAAAAGGAATATGTGACGTTTCGGTTCAAGACTCTTCTTTTGACTGAGGGTGATGGTTGGATGATGAATCAAAGGGCCTCTTTCCATGCTGTATCTTTAAAACTATAATTATCATGAAAACCAGTACTGGTGAGCAAGGGTTGCTCTTAGCCCTGTCTGTTATGGGCCTGTCCTACTTAGGCGATTTTTTAGGCAACTGCCGGGGACTGTCATAGTCGTAGCAGGTCACCGTAAAACCGGCGAGTGGACCCCCCTATGACAAAGTCTACGACAATGTTTACGACAATGTTTACGACAAGCTACAACAACCTACCATCTCGTCGACATCAAGGAACGACAAGCAAGCTGCCGACAACCGGCGACCCATTAGGACGTCCACCTATGACCACACCTACAACAACCTACGACCACACAGGCAACAACCTACAACAACCGAAGTCAACCTACATTCACCCGCGACAAGCTACGATAAGCTACGACCCTGTCGGCGACAACTGAAGGCAACTGAAGACAATTCAGTCGCCGATACCTGTCGCCAGTTGACGTAGGTTGACGTAGGTAGTCGCCAATAGAATTGTCAGCACTGGTGACAACCTACGTCACCTGGCAACAACCTGCATCATCCTGGCGACAACCTACGACAGCACCTACGTCAGGAGAAGTCAGGCTAATCTCATTGGCGTCAAACCCACTGTCGCCGAAAATTTTTGAACATGTTGAAAATCCAGCGGCGATCAGACAGACGCTACGATTCTTTGGGCGACTGAGGAGACTACTCACAACCGCACTGGCAACATCCCTGTGACCATGTGGCGACAGCCTAGTCGCCTGTAGTCGCCTAACTAAATAGCCTGCGACAGGCCCATTACTCTTCTTCTGTCTGGCATCTCCTATTCCCTCTCAGCCTGCACATTCTTAATCTGTAGCATGGTTGCTCCTGAGATGTGCTCACAAAGTTAGTCATGGAGTCATACAGCATGGAAATAGGCCCTTCTGCCCAACTTGCCCATGCCAACCAAGATGCCCCATCTACACTAGTCTCACCCACCTGCATTTGGTCCATCCATAGATAGCCAAGTATATTTTAGAAGAATAAGAAAAATAGTCTCAACCCAAAACGTCCCCTATCCATGTTCTCCAGAGATACTACCTGACCCGCTGAGTTACAATACAATATACAATACATACAATACAATACCTTTTATTTGTCATTTGAACCTCACATGAGGTTCAAACGAAATTTGGTTTCTGCAGCCATACAAGAAAAGAACCACACACCAACACAATTTACACAAACATCCATCACAGTGAATCTCCTCCTCACTGTGATGGAAGGCAAAGTCTTGTCTCTCCCCTGCTCTCCATTCCTCTCCCGAAGTCAAAGTCAAAGCCCCCGGCGGGCGCTAGCAAGTCCCACAGCCACTTAAAGCCACGCCGGGCGATGTAAGGCCCTGCCCCGGGTCTTGATGTTGGAGGCCCCAGCGGGCGCTAGCAAGTCTGCGGCAAATTAAAGCCGAGCCGGGCGTTGTAAGGCCCCGCTCCAGGTCACTCTCAACCCCGCAATTCGGGCGGGAGAAGTCGCCTTTGCCGGTGCCCCACGAAGCAGTCTCCCACCGGGAACCCGCGAGCTCCCGGTGTCACCATCCACCGGAGTCGGGTCGCAGCAGCGCGCCACCGCAGCTCTCCACGCTACGAAGCTGGCCAGCTCTACGATGGTAGGTCCGCAGCTCCACAGCTCCACGGAGGTAGGTCCGCAGCTCCACAGCTCCACAGCTCCACAGCTCCACAGCACAGCTCCACAGCTCCACAGCTCCACAGCTCCACAGCTCCACAGGCTCCACAGGCTCCGTGACTTGAGCCTCCAGGTCGTTCCGGTTGGAGGCCGCTCCACGGCACTAGGCCCCAACGGCAACGGAGACCCGACAGGGAAAAGGTCGGGTCTCCATGCAGGGAAGAGTTTT
Organism: Amblyraja radiata; assembly: GCF_010909765.2. Lineage (NCBI taxonomy): Eukaryota > Metazoa > Chordata > Chondrichthyes > Rajiformes > Rajidae > Amblyraja > Amblyraja radiata. The sequence continues at coordinate 2,166,284 of NC_045984.1, forward strand.
AAAAGTTTCCCCCACCCCCCACATATACACATTTAAAAACCCTCTACAAACTAAACCCTCAACAGGACAAAAAAATAAAAAAATACACAGACAGACTGCAGAGGCCGCTGCGACGTTGGTCGCGCCGCCCATCACACACCAGCACTCTGTGAAAAGTCACCTATCCATGTTCTCCAGAGATGCTGCCTGACCCACTGAGTTACTCCAGCACTTTGTCTTGTTTCGAACCGTGTGATTTTAGACTTTAGAGGCACAGTGCGTAAACAGACCCTTCGGCCCAACATGTCCGTGCCGACCAGTGATCACCCCGTGCACGAGCATTATCCTGCACACTAGGGACAATTTACAATTTCACCGAAGTCAATTAACCAAAAAACCTGCACGTGTTTGGAGTGTGGGAGGAAACCGGAGCATCCGGAAAAAACCCACGCAGTCACAGATAGAACATACAAACTCCTCACAGACAGCACCCGTTGTCAGGATCAAACCGGGATCTCTGGTGCTGTAAGGCAGCAACTCTACTGCTGCACCACCAGGCCGCCCCTTCACATGTCATCTATCACATTTCCCAGCTCTGATCCAAAAGCAGTGCACATTCTTTATAAAAAGTGCTATCTATAAACAGTATAGCCTGTGCTATATAACTCCCATTTGCCAGTGAATTCCATGCCCAGCAATGACTGCTTACAGATCATCTGAATAACCAGGTGGAAGGTAACAACCATCCTTGGGCCTGGTTTCTGCAGATACACAAGTTAGTTCATCATTCAGATCATTCTGCCTTGCCAGTGATAAACGGGGGCCAAGGAAAGAGCGTTCACGTCGCGGCCCTGTTTCAACCAATCTTTCCACCACCACGCACAAGACGCACAAGAAGCACAAGAAGCGCAAGACAGACACCATTGTGCAGATGCCAAGAAGTGTGTTCAGCTCTGGCTGAACAACTTCTAATCTTGTGTGTGGACTCGATAAGAAGAAGAAGTGATAAACGATGCTTCTTGTTACATGTGCAATCATGTTTCAACTGATCTTTGGCACTGGGACAATGCGGTTAAACATTCTGCTTGAATTAATTGCAATCATGTATTGTGCTTGTTGACATTGTTTTACATTTATCAGGTGCTTCCCTTATTTGTCTTGTCATATTTAAAGTGTCAAGCTCCTTGCAAGCCAGCAGCATAATCAAGGACGAGTCGCATCCTGACCACTCCCTCTTCTCCCCTCTCCCATCGGGTAAAAGATATAGAAGTGTGAAAACGCACACCTCCAGATTCAGGGACAATTTCTTCCCAGAAGTTATCAGGCAACAGAATTATCCCACCACAACCAGAATGCAGTCCTGAACCACTAAATACCTAATTGGTGACCCTTAGACTATCTTTGATCATATTTTACTGGCTTTACCTTGCACTAAACCTCATTCCCTTATCATGTATCTATCAGATCAGAATCAGAATCAGAATCACACTTTATTTGCCAAGTATGTTTTTCAACATACGAGGAATTTCATTGGCCAGGTCAGTCATACAATTAAAGGTAACAGATCACTCAAAAACACATTTTAACATGAACATCCACCACAGTGACTCCTACACATTCCTCACTGTGATGGAAGGTGAAATAAAGTTAAAGTCCTTCCTTTTGTTCTTCCTCGGTCGGGGGCCTCGAGCCTCCGTTGACGGGATGATCTTGACTCCCGTAACCGGCGGCGTTCAGGCCCTCCGCGTCGAGGTGATCTGCTCCCGCATCGGGGGGATGTCAGCACCATCGCGCCGGGCGATACGAACCTTGCGTCTGGGCTGGTCGAGCCTTCCACAGCTTTGGAACTCCTGACTAGCCTCTCCCGAGACTGCGAGCCCTTGTTGGTAAGTCCACGGTGGGAGTGATCCCAGGCAAGGGATCCGCTCCGATGTTAAGTCCACGCCCCGCGGTGGGGCTCACGACAGTCCGAGGAGGCTTCCAGCTCCATCGATATTAGGCCACAGAGTCCGGAGAATCTGATCCGAAAATTGATCACATCTCCGGGAAGGTAAGAGCGTGAAAAAAAGTTTCCCCCGATCCCCTCCCCCCTCCCCCCACATACCAAAGAACATTAAAACAAAACTTTTAACAAACTAAAAATAACAAAAGAAAGTAAAAACGAACAGACTGCCGGCAGGGCTGCCATCTCCCCGGCGCCCCTGGTGATATATGTAAATTGCTCGATTGTAATCATGTATTGTCTTTCTGCTGACTGGCTAGTATTTCCATTTCCATTGCGGTTTCAAGCACAGGGCAGGCCAAACAGCTCATTGCATTTTCACTTCATTTCCATTTTCATTGCAGTTTCAAGCACAGGGCAGGCCAAACAACTCATGTCATTTTCATTAAAGGCTAACAAATCATTAATTGCAAGTACATTGTAGACTTACAGTTCAGTTGATTCACAGAGTCACAGTTGTGGCCTCTCCCTCGCAATCTTTCAGAGTGATTGACTCATGTCCGGGCATCCAGGTTTTATAGGTCTGCCTCTCCCCCCCGGAAGGGACATTACCTTCATCCTGGTGATTGACAGGCATGAGGACCAATCAGCTGATCACATGAATTTTTTTAAACACTCAACTTTTTTTTTCATGGATCGGAAAAATCCACGGGGCTGCCTCCGTGGAGGAGAACTGTGAGTAAGATGGCCAAAATTCATAGCGATATAGGGTAGCATTTTCCTAAAATCAATATGCAGCGCAGCCAGGAAGTTGTCAAGGTGAGACTTTTAGTTATACAGATGGAGTGCAAGCCCTGCCACAGCTGTCATAGAGACATAGAATCGATTTTAAACCAAAATTCTGCAGTTCTTTCCTACTCATAGTCATACCACGTGGAAACAGGCCCTTTGGCCCAACTAGATCAATTAGCCTCATTAACACTAGTCCCACCTGCTTGCGTTTGGCCTATATCCCTCTAAACCTATTCTATCCTTGTACCTATCCAAGTATTTTTTTAAACGTTGTGATAGTACCTGCCTCAACTACATCCTCTGGCAGCTCATTAAGCCCCTGTCCCACTTAGGCGATTTTTTCGGCAACTACAGGCAACTAGGCTGTCACGACATGGTCGCGGGGTGACAACTGTCTGGTCGTGAGTGGTCTCCTCAAGTCGCCTAAAGAGTCGTAACGTTTTTCTGGTCACCACTGGATTTTGAAATGTTTAAAACTTTTCAGAGACTGTGGGCTTAGCGTAGTTTGTCCTCTTCTGTCATAGGTGCTGTCGTAGGTTGTCGCCATGATGACGCAGGTTGTCGGCAGGCGATGTTGGTTGTCGCGGGGTGCTGACTTCGGTGAATTCCATTGGCGACTACCTACGTCAACCGACGTCAACCAGCGACAGGTACCGGCAACTAAATTGGCTTCAGTTGTCTTCAGTTATTGCCGACAGGGTCGTTGCTTGTCGTGGGTGGACATACGGTGACTTTGGTTATCACTTGTGTGGTCGTAGGTTGTCGTAGGTGTGGTCATAGGTGGACGTCTTCATGGGTTGCCGGTTGTCGGTAGCTTGACGTCGACTAGGTGGTAGGTTGTCGTAGCTTGTCATAGACATTGTCGTGGGGAGGTCCAGTCGCTGCTTTTTCGGCGACCTGCTATGAATGTAACAGTCGCCGGCAGTCGCCGAAAAAAATCGCCTGTGAGTCAGGCCCTTTACATATCCCAACCACCCTTTGTGTAAAAAAGTTGCCCTGAAGTTCCTCTTAAATCTTTTCCCCCCTCACTTTAAACCTACAGTATGTCCTCTAACTCTTGATTCTCCTACTCTGGGTGAAAGACTCTGTGCATTTACCCAATCTATTCCTCTCTTGATCTTACACACCTCTGTAAGATCACCCCTCATTTCCCTGCACTCCGAGTACTAAAGTCCTAGCCTGTTCAAACTCACCCTATAGCTCAGGCACTCGATTCCTGCTGAAACCTCGTAAATCTGTTTTGTCCCCTTTCCAGCTTAACAACATCTTTTTAACAACAGGGTTTCCAAAACTAAATAAGATCACCCCTCATCCTCCTGCGCTCCAAGGCATGGAGTCCCAGCCAACTCAATCTCTCCCTATAGCTCATCTTTTCTGTATCCTTTCCAGCTTGACAACATATTTCCTATAACATGGTGCCCAGAACTGAACACAAAACACAATGTGACCTCACCAACATCTTATACACCTGCAACATGACCTCCCAACTTCTATATTCAATACTCTGACTGATCAAAGTCAATGTGCCAAAAGCCTTTTTATCCACCCTATCTAGCTGCGACTCGGCCTTCAAGGAAACATGCACCTGCACTCCAAGATTCCTCTGCCCTACAACACTCCCCAAAGCCCTACCATTTTCAATGGATGGAAAGGCCTTCAGTCTGGAGAGCTTAGCTGAGCACGGCCTCGGTGAGTCTCGATCTTTTAGAGTCAGAGAGTCATTATATCATACAGAGTGGAAACAGATGCTTTTGCTGGGACCAACATGCACTAGTCCCACCTGCCTGTGTTTGTCCTGTAAACATCTAAACCTATCCTAACAATGTACCTGTCCAAATGTTTTTTAAATGCTTTTAAAGTACCTGCCTCAACTATCTCGTCTGGCAGCCCGTTCCATACATCTATCATCCTTTGTTCCCCATAAGGTTCCTATTAAATGTTCCCTACTTTATCTTAATGTATTTTCTCTGGTTCTTGATTCCCCTATTTTAGGTAAAACACTCTACATTTATCCTTTCTAATTCGCTCATGGTCATAAACACATTTGCAAGAGGACGAGCCTTTATGCTCATCCTCCTGCGCTCCAAGGAATAAAGTCCTAGCCTGCTCAATCTCTTCATAGAGCACAGGCCCTCAAGTCCTGGCAACATCTTAAGACTTTAGATGTACCGCGCGGAAACAGGCACTTCAGGTCACCGAGTCTGCACTGACCAGCGAACACCCCATACACTCCCACTATCACAGAGTCATAGAGTGATGCAGTGTAGAAACAGGCCCTTTGGCCCAACTTGCACACACCAGCCAACATGTCCCAGCTACCCTAGTCCCACCTGCCAGCATGTGGTCCATATCCCTCCAAAGCTGTCCTATCCATGTTCCTGTCTAACTGCTTTTTAAATGTTGGGATAGTTCCTGCCTCAACTATCTCGTCTGGCACAAAAAGATAGGGTAACTCAGATGGACAGGCAGCATCTCTGGAGAGAAGGAATGGGTGATGTTTCAGGTCGAGACCCTTTTCAACCCGAAACGTCACCCATTCCTTCTCTCCAGAGATGCTTCCTGTCCCGCAGAGTTACTCCAGCTTTTTGTGTCTATCTTCGGTTTAAACCAGCATCCTTCTGTGTAAGCAGTTCCTTCTTACACATATCTCCTCTGGCAGCTTGTTCCATACATCCACCACCCTTTGTGTGAAAATGTTACCCCTCAAATTCCTATTAAATCTTTTCCCCTTCAACTTAAACATATGTTCTCTGGTTGTCAATTCCTCTACTTTGGGCAAGAGACTCTGTGTATCTACCCGATCTATCCAGCATACATTAGGGACAATTTACAATTTTTTACCGAAGTCAATTAACCTACAAACCTGTGCGTCTTTGGAATGTGGGAGGAAACTGGTGCACCCGGAGAAAACCCATGCGGTCACAGGGAGAACTTACTAACCCTGTACAAAGAGCACCCTTTGGATTGAACCCGGGTCTCTGACGCTATATGGCAGCAACTCTATCGCTGTGCCACTGTGCCTCCCCTCGTAAATCTTCTCTGGATTCTTTCTTGCTGAACAACATCTTTCCTGTAACAATGTGACCAAAACATAGTTTAGTTTAGTTTATTATTGTCACGTGCACCGAGGTACAGTGAAAAGCTTTTTGTTTGCGTGCTATTCAATCAAAGAAAAGGCTAAGCAAGATTACAATCATGTCGTCCACAGTGCACAGATAAAGGATAAAGGGTACAATGTTTAGTGCAAGATAAAGTCTAATTAAAGATAGTTTAAATGTCTCCAATGAGGTAGCTGGGAGGTCAGGACAGCACACGAGCTGGTGAGAGGATGGTTTGGTTGCCTGATAGCAACTGGGAAGAAACTGTCCCTGAATCAGGAGGAAGGTGTTTTCAAATTTCAATACCTTTTGGCTGATGGGAGAGGGGAGAAGAGGGAGTGACCGGGGTAAGACTGGTCCTTGATTATGCTGGTGGCCTTGCCGAGGCAGCATGAAGTGCAGATGGCATCAATGGAAGGGAGTTTGATTTACGTGATGGTCTGGGCTATGTCCACCCGCAACTTTCTGCAATTTCTTGCCGTCTTGGATGGAGCTATTTCCAAACCATGCTGTGATGTATCTCGCATCAAGCTGGTGGCCTTGCCGAGGCAGCATCTATGGAGCGAAGGAAATAGGCAACGTTTCGAGCCGAAACCCTTCTTCAGACTTGCTACCTTCGATTTTCCAGCATCTGCAGTTCCTTCTTGAACAAGAAGTTGGTGATGGTTGTTGGGGACATGCTGATGAGGAAATGGGTCTTCGACTTGGTCTCCAGCAATTGTACATTGGCCAGAAGAATGGTAGGGAGGGGGGAGGGGTGCTTCGCATGCTCCACACTTCAGTCTCGAGAGTTACTATCTACCTCAATCCTGAGCTACTATCTACCTCATTGGAGACCCTCGGACTATCTTTAATCGGACATTACTGGACTTTATCTTTGCACTAATTTGTTATTTCCTTTATCGTGTATTTTTACACTGTGGCTGGGTCGATTGTAATCATGTACAGTCTTTCTGCCCACGGGTTAGCATGTAACAAACACCTTTCACTGTACCTCAGTACACGTGACAATAAACTAATCTCAAACACAAACTCAAACTCGCATGAAGGCCTCTCCGGTGTCCTCGTTTTCTAGCATGATGGAGACTCCCGATGCTTCCTGGCACTGTGCTTGAGCTCTGTAGGGGGTCAGGTCCACAGAGTGTGTTGGGAGATCACAAGAATACATGGCTTTAAAACTCGTTTCTTACTGCTGTCATTCTGACTGCAAATGTCAGCTTTAAAACATCAGATCGTGAATTTACATGTATTGTCCTGAACGCTGCCAGAAAAATATGAAAAAAAATGTCCCATACCTGGGATGTGCAGTCAAGGTGGTGGAAGCATATGCGATAGCAAGGTTTAAAACACATTTAGGCAGGGATTACATAGAAATATAGAAACATAGAAAATAGATGCAGGAGGAGGCCATTTGACCCTTCGAGCCAGCACCGCCATTCATTGTGATCATGGCTGATCATCTGCTATCAGTAACTCGCGCCTGCCTTCTCCCCATATCCCTTCATTTGTTAGATGCAGCAAAAATATACAAAGCACTGAATGAAGAAAAAGGACACAAAATACTGGAGTAACTCAGTAGGTCAGGCAGCATCCCTGGAGAACATGTATAGGTGACGTTTCGGGTCGGTACCCTTCTTCAGACTGATTGTAGGGAGGAAAAGAAAGCTGGAAGAGAGGAGGGGCTGGACAAAGCGAAGCAGGTAATAGTTGCGAGGGATGGGGGTGTTGATAGACAAATGGTTGGACAAAGTTCAGAGATGTAAAGACGGAATGTGTGAGACAGGGATTGAAGAGTGGCGAGTTGTGAAGGTAGAAGAAAGAATGCAGGTGGAAGGTGAGGGTGAGGAGAGAAATAGGTGTGAATCCAGAAGGTGAACAGAGATGGGGGGGGGGGGGATAAAGGTGGTGGAGCGGTTCAGTGGCCTAAAATTGAAGAACTCGATGCTCATATCATTGACTTGTAAGCTACCCAAGTGGAATTTGAGTTACCGCTCCTCCAGTACATACAGTGGCCTCACTCTGGCAATTGAGGAGGCCCAGGCCAGAAAGGTCAGTGTGGGAATGGGAAGGGGAGTTAAAATGGTTAACAACCGGAAGATCCAGTGGTCCATGGTGGACTGAGTGCAAGTGTTCAGTGAAATAATTGCCGAGTCTATGCTTGGTTTCCTTAGAATTTAGAGATTCGGTGCAAAAGCCGGCCCATTGGCTGACTGAGTCTGCGCCGACCAGCGATCACCCTGTACACTAGCACTACACACGAGGGACAACTTACAATTTTTCCAACGGCAATTAACCTACACACCTGCACGTCTTTGAAGTGTGGGAAGAAACTGGAGCACCTGGAGAAAACCCACACAGGTCACGAGGAGAAAACTCAATACAGACAGCACCCATAGTCAGGATCGAACCTTATGCCCCTGTCCCACTTAGGAAACCTGAACAGAAACCTCTGGAGACTTTGTGCCCCACCCAAGGTTTCTGTGCAGTTTCCGGAGGTTTTTGTCAGTCTCCCTACCTGCTTCCACTTCCTGCAACCTCCGGCAACCACCTGCAACCTCCGGAAACCACATGGAAACCTTGGGTGGGGCGCAAAGTCTCCAGAGGTTTCTGTTCGGGTTTCCTAAGTGGGACAGGGGCATAAGTCTCTGGCGTGGTAAGGCAACAATTCTACTGCTGTACACTGTGCCACCCCTGTTTTGCCAATGTCCAGAAATGGCTGAAGGTACTCAGTGAGTCAGGCAGCATCACTGGAGGGAATAGACAGGTGAAGTTTTGGATCAGGACTTCTTTTCTGACGACTGTACAGACCAAGCGGCCGATTCGAAGGTCCAAGCCGCTGAAGTTGGCCTCCAGTCCCGACGTCGGAGTTTCAACATCCCGGCGAGCGGGCCTGAGTGGAGGGCTGCCCGTAGCGGCAACTGTGGAGGGCTCCGGAGACCCCGACCACGGGTGAACATCGAGGAAGAGACTGACTTTGGTGCCTTCCCTCACAGTGGGAAACTTTTGATTCTGCTGTGTGGGGATGTTTTATGTTGGACTCTATCGTGTTGTGTTCTTTATTTTATTGTATGGCTGTATGGTGATCACATTTCACTGTGTCAAATGGCACATGACAAATAAATATATCTTGTATCTTGTATGTGCAGGAAGAGGAATTAGATAGATCGGCGTCATAGTCGGCATTGACATGATGGGCCGAAGGGCCTGTTCCTACGCTGTCCTGTTCTATGTTCTAATGTACTGCCTGAAATGTTCCTCTTTGATGCTTGGAGATTTTCCTCGATGCTCTTGCCACAGTTTGGATGGATTGCACAACCTACAGTTCATTCACTAAGGTGTTTATTGAGGAACTGTGGTCACGCAATCTTGTTTTTTATTTGGATTATTGCCTTAACTACTGGCACATCTTCTGCATGGGTGCTCGCTCTTAGTCATCTCATTAAAAGGCAGTCTGCCTGGCTCTGTCTAAGGTGTGGTCACACCTCAGCACTGAGAGATTTATTGTTAACACTACTGATGAAAAGGCAGACCGACCGAGCAGGTTTAACAAAACCTTGATTACTCTGAATAAAATGGGACAAATGTCATTTATGCCAGAACATGTGGTGAAGGTGAGAGACACCGTACAGGAGTTGGGGAGCGGGGCGGGGGGAGTTGACAGGACAGTCAGTGGGGCAGAGTTTCAAAAGGACACAAGATGCTGGAGTAACTCAGTGGGTCAGGCAGCATCACTGCAGCACATGGCTAGATGACATTTCGGGCCAAGACCCTTCCTCAATCAGAAGAGTTTCGACCCGTAATATCACCTACTCATGTACCCATATCTCTAGTTTCTCTCTCCCCCGACTCACAGTCTGAAGAAGGGTTATTTTTCCGAAGATGCTGCCTGCCCATTGAATTACTCCAGCACTTTGTATTGTTTTGTGTTAACCAGCATCTGCAGTTCCTTGTTTCTATAATAAAAAAGCGAAAACAGGTGTTTAGAAATTTTTGAAAAGTAATAAAAAAGAAATAACTGAAATATCACATTTACATAAGTGTTCAGACCCTCTGCTATGACACTCAAAATTGAGCTTGGGCATTGATTATCGTTGAGATGTTTCTACAACTTGATTGGAGTCCACCAGTCATAAATTCAATTGATTGGACATGATTTGGAAAGGCACACACCAGTCTACAGGTATATGAGGCCCCGCAGTTGGCAGTGCATGTCAGAGCAAAAACCAAGCCATGAAGACGAAGGAATTGTCCGTAGACCTCCAAGACAGGATTGTGTCGAGACACAGATCTGGGGAAGGGTATAAAACAATTTCTGCAGTATTGCAGGTCCCGAAGATCACAGTGGCCTCCGTCATTCTTAAATGGAAGAACTTTGGAACCACCAGGCTCTTCATAGAGCTGACCACCCGGCCAAACTGAGCAATCCGGGGAGAAGGGCCTTGGTCAGGGAGGTGACCAAGAACCCGATGGTCACTCTGACAGAGCTCCAGAGTTCCTCTGTGGTGATGGGATAAATTTCCAGGACAAATATATCTGCAGCACTCCACCAATCAGGCCTTTACAGTAGAGTGGCCAGACAGAAGCCACTCCTCAGTAAAAGGCACATGACAGTCCGCTTGGGGTTTGCCAAAAGGCACCTAAACAAGATTCTCTGGTCTGATGAAACCAAGATGAACTCGACGGCCTGAATGCCAAGCATCATGTCTGGAGGAAACCAGGCACCGCTCATCACCTGGCCAATACCATACCTACAGTGAAGCATGATGGTGGCAGCATTGTGCTGTGGGGATGGTTTTTCTGCGACAGGAACTGGGAGACTAGTCAGATCGAGGGAAAGATGAACGGAGCAAAGTACAGAGAGATCCTTGATGAAAACCTGCACCAGAGCATTCTGGACCTCAGACTGGGGCGGAGGTTCACCTTCCAACAGCACAACGATCCTAAGCACACAGCCAAGACAATGCAGGAGTAGCTTCGTGACAAGTCTGTGAATGTCCTTGAGTGGCCCAGTCATAGCCCGGACTTGATCCCTATCGAATATCTCTGGAGGGACCTGGAAATAGCTTTACAGCGATGCTCCCCATCCAACCTGACAGAGCTTGAGAGGATCTGCAGAGAAGAATGAGAGAAATTACCCAAATACAGGTGTGCCAAGCTTGTAGCATCATACCCAAGAAGACTTGATCGCTGTCAAAGGTGCCTCAACAAAGTACTGAGTAAATGGTCTGAATACTTATGTAAATGTGATATTTCAGTTGTTTATTTTTAATTACATTGCAAAAATGTCTAAACACTGTTTTTACTTTTTTATTCTGGGATATTATGTATAGATTGATGATAAAGAAATGAATTTAATCCATCTTAGAATGATGTAACGTAACAAAATGTGGAAAAAGTGATTCTGAATGCACTGTATAATATAATATGAAGGATTGAGCTTGCCAATTTTGAAAAGCCATTTTAATCATTTGCAATGATGTGTAGGAAGGAACTGCAGATGCTGGTTTATGCCAAAGATAAATACAAAGTGCTGGAGTAACTCAGCGGGCCAGCCAGCATCTCTGGAGAACAGGCTTGGAGAACAGGTGTGGGAGAGTCGGAGCGAGGGCCTGCTGTGATGCCACATGGCAGCCAGTGTAGACACAGGGTGTCGGAGGAGAAATGTTGTGAGACACTGTGGATATACTGTCAGTAATCTGGGTTGGCTCTGAACTGGGGGGTCTGTGATCAGTCTGAAGAAGGGTTCCAACCCGAAACGTCACCCATCCTTTTCCTCCAGCGATGATGCCTGACTTGCCGAGTTGCTCCAGGCCTTTGTGTCTATTAATTGTTTGCAAGTTGAATGTTTTAAGTCATTTCATTCCGAGGTCATAAGTAAAGGGCTGCAGGCTCACGGTGCCCCAATCACTCAACTGTCCCAAATACCTCCACCTCAGGGGTGGAGTTTGTTGCAAATTGCCAGGACGTGCAGCTTGTCACTTAGGCCTGCATAGAGTGGATATGGGGAGGATATTTCCTCTAGTGGGAGAGTCGAGGACCAGAGGCTACACCCGCAGAATAAAGGGACGTAGACTCGGTGGGACGAAGGTCCTTTTTCCCCGCTGTATCTCTAAAGTCTAAAGTAAAGTAAACTAACTCAGCAGGTCTGGAGAATATGGATGTGGCGTTTCAGGTTGCGACCTTCCTTCAGACTGTTTGCTTGGGGGGAGCGTGACAGAAAGCTGGAATAGATAAGAGGGCAGACAAAACTAAGCTGGCCACAGATGTCCTCAGATGAGGAGATGCTTGGACATTCTCTTCCAGGTTTCTTTGCCCATTGTCCCTGCAATCAGCCTGAAGAAGGATCCCAACCTGAAAACACACCATGACTTTACTAGACTTTGTCTTGCACCAACTGTTATACACTTTATCCTGTTTCTGCCACTGTGTTTGGCTTAATCGTGTGCATCTATTGTCTTTTCACTGACAGGAGAGCAGTGGGAGAGTCTAGAACCAGGGGGCAGAGCCTCAGAGTAAAAGGACGTACATTTAGAAAGGAGATGAGGAGGAATTTCTTCAGGCAGAGGATGGAGAATCTGTGGAATTAATTGCCACAGTTGGCTGCCATAAAGTATTTTTAAGGCAGAGATTGATAGATCCTGTACTTAATTAGTAAGGGTGTCAGGGGTTATGGGGAGCATGCAGAAGAATGGGGTTGAGAGGGAAATATATTTCAGCAATGATTGAGTGGCATAGACTCGATGGGCCGAATGGCCTACTTCTGCTCCTATAACTTATGAAGACGCTGCCCGAGCTGCTGAGTTACTCCAGCATTTTCTATCATTCTTTGCATCTGCAGTTCCTTGTTATTATATCTGGCAACAGGCTTCAGTTAGGTTCACTCTGTCTCCATTTGTTGATGAATTAGTTAATATTTACATTTTCTAAATGTTTTCAGGTTGGGGGAAGTTTTCAATAGATTGCTAATGTCAAATGCAATTCCTTTATTCAAAAAACGTAGGAAACGAAACCTAGGGAACAAAAGGTCAATGAGCTTAACCTTGGTTATTGGGAAATGTTGGCATCAGACTTGCCAATGTGTCGCTTTTGTAAATGTTTGACCAATTCATTAGAATTGTTTGAAGAGTAACAGGAACTAAAGGGGAGCTGGTGGATGTTTTATATTTAGATTTACAGAAGGCGTCTAGTTTATAGATACAGCACAGAAACAGGCCCTTTGGCCCAACTTGTCTATGCCGGCCAAGATGCCCCATCTATACTTGTCCCAATTTGCCCATGTTTGGCCCATATGCTCTAAATGTTTCCTATCCATATGGTCATTTTTTCAGGATAGGACCCTTTTTCCTATCCATGTGTAGTTTAGTTTAGTTTAGAGATACAGCATGGAAACAGGCCGTTCGGCCCGTCGAGTCCACACCGACCAGCAATCCTCGCACATTATCACTATCCTACGCACCCGAGGGACCTTTTTTTTAACATTTATACCCATGCCAATTCACCTGCTTGCAAGTCTTTGGAGTGTGGGCTGAAATCGAAGATCTTGGAGAAAACCCACGCAGGTCATGGGGAGAACGTATAAACTCCATACAGACAAGCACCCATAGTCAGGATCGATCTTGGGTCTCTGGCTCTGTAAGACAGTAGCTATAACACTGCACCACTGGCTCATGTGCCTGTCCAAATGTCGTCTTTAGCACAGAGAGCTGTAGAGGAGGAGTCACAGATATATTCAAGGCAGTGGTTGACAGACTTGTTAATTACTAAGCAGAAATGGGGCATGGAGAAAGATTGAGAGAAAGGTGTTGAGGCCACGATTGGGTCAGCCATGAGGTACGAAGGAGGGTGGGCCACATCCTGCTCCCACTTCCTATGTTGTTTGCAACTCTGTTCACTGAGTGAAACTAGGGAAGCAAAGATTTAGACCACCTTTAAAGCAAGGCATAGGTTTATGATAAGCATGGAGCTAAAAGGTTGCAGTGTGCCAGAGTCAAGGTTCCAGAGAACGTCGGTTTAGACTTTAGACTACTATCTTGGTGACCCTCGGATTATCTTTGAATTGACATTACTGGCTTTACCTTGCACTAAACTTTATTCCCTTATCATGTATCTGTACACTGTAAATAGCTCCATTGTAATCATGTATTGTCTTTCTGCTGACTGGTTAGCACGCCACAAAAGCTTTTCACTGTACCAGTCAACGTGACAATAAAATAAATTGATAGTGAACTGATAAACTATAGAGACACAGCGCAGAAACAGGCCCTTCAGCACACTGAGTCCATGCTGACCAGCGATCACAGCGTACACTAACGCTATCCTACACACTAGGGACAATCTGCAATTTTACTGGCCAATTAACCTACAGACCTCTACGTCTTTGTATTGCGGGAGGAAACTGGAGCACCTGGAGAAAACCCTTGCGGTCATAGGGAAAACGTACAAACCCTGCACAGCCAACACCTGTAGTCAGGATCGAACCGTGGTCTCTGCTGCTTTAAGGCAGCAACTCTATCGCTGTGCCACTGTGCCACCCCTATAAGATGAGGGGGGAAAGATTTAATAGGAACCTGAGGGCCAAATATTTTACACGAAGGGTGGGTGTATGGAACGAGCTGCCAGAGGAAATTGTTGAGGCAGATATTATCACAACGTTTTAGACAGGTACGTGGATAGGATAGGTTTAGAGGGATCTGGGCCAAACGCAGGGAGATGGGACTAGTGTAGAAGGGACATGTTGCTCGGTGTGGGCAAGTTGGGCCGATGGGCCTGGTTCCACATTGTATGATTCTTTGATTCTGTAACTCTGGTCAGGTTAGCCATGATCTTAGATAATAGTCAACAGGCAGGTGCCACCTGCTCCTAATTCATGTCTGTGTGTAATGCTAAACAATCATTGCACTTTCAGCTAAAATGTTTGATCCATTGCAGGAAGTCCACTTCCTCATTTGATATCATAATCCAACACAACTGCATTTGATAAATGAATCATTTGATGAAAGCATCTATCTGCCAGACATTTGACGGTAAACAGGTCAATGTGGGGAATGTGACACCTCGGTGTCATTACCACTGTGCTTCCTGCTGGTTAGACATATGTGGTAGGGTCTACTGCGTCAGAGATGTTTCTCTACAGTAAACATCCCTGACCCCGAGCTTACATTTACCTGAAACATCGTGAGTGGCTTGAATGCATGTGTTAATCTAGGCCTTTGCTGTGAAACTCAGAATCACCATTCACAGCAGAAATACAGACTCGCCCCGGTCATAAAATCCCAGAGAATGCAAGTGAGTTTTCCACTTGGTCAGCTCCACTCTGCTTGGAAAATAAAGAGAATTCTTGAGTCTGGAGCTGACCCCAATTAGTTTAGTTTCTGGAATCGGACGGCAGGAGAATGGGGTTAGGAGGAATTATGATCGACCATGATTGAAGGGCGGAGTGGACTTGATGGGTCGACTGGCATAATTCTACTCCTATCTCATGATCTTATGAATCAGCGTGGAAACCGGCCCTTCAACCCATCGAGCCTGTGCTGACCAACTAGTTCTACCTGTTGAATCTGAAGAAGGGTCTTGACCCAAAACATTACCTATTCCGTTTCCCCAGTGATGCAGTTTCATCCGCTGAGTTAATCCAGCTTTTTGTGTCCATTCACCTATACACTAGTTCTATGCTACACACTCGGAACAATTTACAGAGGCAAATTAACCTGTAAACCCACACGCCTTTTGAATGTGGGAGGAAATCAGAGCACCCGGATTAAACCCACGCGGTCACAGAGAGGACATACAAACTCCGTACAGGGGATGTTTTTTACACAGAACATGACGGGGGTCTGGACCGCAATGCCAGGGGTGGTGGTGGAGGCAGATACTGAACAATCATGGCGTTTAAGAGGCTTTTAGTTAGACACATGGAAGTGCAGGGAATAGAGGGGCATGGATAATGTACAGGGAGAGGAGACCAGCATAGATGGGCATCATGTTCGGCACAAACATTGTGGGTTGAAGGGCCTGTTCCTGTGCTGTACTGTTCTATGTTCTATATCCCCAACTTTTATCACTTATGATGAAATATTATCCACTCATTGTTTCTCCTTCATCAATATTGCCTGACCCGCTGTGGATTTCCTGCATTTTCTGTTTTTTATTTCACATGTTTTTGTACTGAGCCCAATTTCAATGAATAAGCATATCTGGGTTTCGTCAGAAAAGGACAATGGAACTAAAACAAAATGTGCCATTTTCCCTACTACATTATTCCATGACATTTGATGACACAATTAGACGCACAGAGTCTCTTGCTCAGAGTAGAGGAATCGAGAACCAAAGGACATAGGTTTAAGGTGAAGTGGGAAATATTTCATAGGAATCTGAGGGATATCGTTTACCCACAAAGGGCGGTGGGTGTAAGGAAAGAGCTGTCAGAGGAGGTAGTTGAGGCAGGGAAAAATGCAAAGTTTCAGAAACAATTAGACAGGTACATGGATAGGACAGGTTTGGAGGGATATGGGCCATATGCAGGCAGGTGGGACTAGTGTAGATGGGACATGTTGGTTGATGTGGGCATTGGGCTGAAGGACCCAATTCCATGCTATATCACTCTAATCTCCTGACATGGTCTCAAGACTTAATCGTAGTTTCTGTCCCAGTCAGAATAGAAAATCAGGGCAATCTATGCAGAATTTTAACTCCCACATTTAATGTAAAAGGGGATAACACAGTAGCACAGTTGGAAGACCTGCTGCCTCACACCACCAGAGACACAGTTGGGTCCTTGGGTGCTATCTGTGTGGACCTTACGTGTTCTTCTTCTGACTGCGTGGGTTTCATAAGTTTCATAAGTTCTCAAAGCAGAATTAGGCCATTCGGTCCATCAAGTCTATTCCACCATTCAATCGTGGCTGAAATATCAACCCCATTCTTCTGCCTTCTCTCCATAACCCCTGACACCCGTACTAATCAATCTCCGCCTTCAAAATATCCATTGAATTGGCCATCACAATGGTTGTTGGGACGAAGCTGCTCCCGAACCTGGACGTTACAGTTTTCACGCTCCTGTAACTTCTTCCCGCTGGCAGAAGTGAGATGAGATTGTGGCCAGGGTGGTGTGGGTCTCTGATGATGCTGGCTGCCTTTGTGAGGCAGCGACTCCTGGAGATCACTATGATGGTGGGGAGGTCAGTACTCATAGCCTGGGCAGTCTTCACCACTTTTTGCAATCTTCCTTGTCCCTGGGTGATACAATGCAACTGGAAGCTTGGAAGCAACCCACTCAAGCAATTCTGCTTGGATTTCTCCCGCTCCATTCGGGAAAGCGGAAACAGATTGAAACATACATCCATCTACCCCAATCTGAAGAAGGGTTCTGACCCGAAACTTCACCCATGCTTTTTCTTCAGTGATGCTGCCTGACCCGCTGAGTTACTTTGTGTCTCTCATTCCATTACCCATGCTAGCTGACGATAGAGTTAAGAATAAATATGGGAGTTCCCAGATTCAAAACCAGTTCAGCAGCACAATTGTCACATAAACCATTGGAATGTGACCCAATATATCGTTAAAAAACATGTCAAAGACATGAAAGGCAACTTTCTTTACAAAGTCACATTTGAGGTGTTGGACTATCAGGTTTAGATCTCTGAAATAAAACTAGAACATGCTAGTGATACTCAGCAAGTCAGGCAGCATCTGTGGAGAAAAAAAATAGTTAACAAAGTGCTGACTTTCAAGAAGAATGAATATTGATTTTGACCTCTGGTTAAAGCGTGGTCATATTAATTGATCCTCTGGGTTCATTATTGAATTCCCCTCATGAGCAGATCAATACTTGGGAGTTTGTGTTGCTGTAGTTATGGTGAAAGTTGCTGGCTTTTGTTTCTCCATTGTTTAGTATAATGACTAGCAGAATGACTAAAAACGGGGTGCCAGAAACCTGGGTTCAATTCTGACTATGGGTGCTTGACTGTACGGAGTGTGTATGTTCTCGTTGTGACCATGTGGGTTTTCTCCGGGTGCTCCAGTTTCCTCCCACATTCCAAAGACGTACAGTTTTGTTGATTAATTGGCTTCGGTAAAAATTGTAAATTGTCCCTAGTGTGTAGGATAGTGCTGGTGTACGGGGTGATCGCTGGTCAGCGTTGACTCGGTGGGACGAAGGGCCTGTTTCCATGCTGTGTCTCTAAAGTCTAAAATATTGCAACGGAATGCTAAGTTTGGCATTTCATCCATTGACATGAGGAGTTGCATTGTGTCAGTATCTCTATCTGTTTTATCAGACAGTGGGCAGCTGTTGGATGTGTGAATAACAGAGTGTATTTACCATGTTCACACCTGGATAGCTGTCTCATTTCCACTTGTGAAGATAGCCAGCCACGGTTGTTGCAAGTTGTCCACATGACATTTTCTTTTCCCAAAAATAAACCATTCAGAATAAAAAAATCTATGCAACACAGAAACCATGCCACAACTGCTAAGGTACAGTGAGAAGCTTTTTCGTTGCATGCTATCCAGTCAGCGGGAAGACTATGCATGATTACCATCAAGCTGTCCACAGTACTGGGACAGAATAATGGGAATAATGTTTAGTGCAAGATAAAGCCCAGTAAAATCCGATGAAAGATAGTCTAAGTTATTCCAATGAGGTAGATGGTAGCTCAGGTCTGCTCTCTTGGTGGTGATATGATGGCTCAGTTGCCTGATAACAGCTGGGGAGAAAATGAGACGGAGTTTCTTCCCACAGGCCATCAGGACTTTAAACTCTTATCTCACCAGGGACTAATTTACTAATTTACTGTTGTGTTGTGTCTTTTTTAATTTTTTTTTCTAAAATGTAAATACTGGTTCTGTTCTGTTGTTCTGTTGTTTTTGCACAATCCACAGGCATTGCCACTTTCATTTCCCTGCACATCTTGTATGTGTATGTGACAAATAAACTTGACTTGACTTGACTGTCCCTGTCATTGGAGATGTGCGTTTTCACACTTCTGTACCTCTTGCCTGATGGGAGAGGGGAGAAGAGGGAGTGACTGAGGGGAGATGTCCTTGATTATGCTGCTGGCCTTGCCGAAGCTGCGTGAAATGTAGGTGGAGTTAATGGATGGGAGATTGGTTTGTGTGATAGCCTGGGCTGCGTCCACATTTCTCTGCAATTTCTTGCGGTCTTGGATGGAACTGTTCCCATACCATGCTGTGATGCATCCGGATAAAATGCTTTCTACAGAACATCAGTAGAGGTTGGTGATAGTTGTTGGAAACATGTTGAACTTCCCAAGCATTCAGGGGAAGTAGAGGCGTTGGTGTGCTTTGATATGGTTGGTCCAGGACAGGTTGCTGGTGATATTTACTCCAAGGAACTTGAAGCTTTCAACCATCCCTACTTCGGCACCGTCAATGTATACCACTTTGCTTCCTGAAGTCGGACATTATCTTCTTTGCCTTGCTGACATTTAGAGAAAGGTTGTTGTCAGTTTACGATGTTCTCTATCTCCTTCCTGTACTCTCTCTCATCCTTATTTGTACTCCTTCTGCAGAACAGCACTGGATTTCACAAGTTGGAAGCTGAATGGTGAGCCCTGCTCTCACAGCATTAGAGAGGTGTAAGTAGCAAAGGAAATTAATGATATCATTTGAAGTCAACTTCAAGACTGCAGCTTTCCGATTTCAACTGACTGTATCCCCCAGTGGAGCATGGAAGATAGAACATAGAACATAGAACATTACAGCACTGGAACAGGCCCTTCAGCCCATACTGTCTGTGCTGACCATGATGTCAAGACCATAATTTATCTGCCTGTACATAATCCATTTCCCTCCATTCCCTGCATATCCATGCGCCTACCGAAAGGTCTCTTAAATGCCATTATTGTATCTGCCTCAACCACCACACTTGGCAGTGCGTGCCAGGCACCATCCGTGCAAAAAACATCTCCTGCACATCTCATTTAACCTTTGCCCCTCTCACCTTGAAGCTATGCCCTCTAGTCTTTGATATTTCCACCCTGAGATAAAAGCTTCTCATGCCTATCTGTGCCTCTCATAATTTTAAATTTTAGGTATCCCATCAAGTTTAGTTTAGTTTAGTTTAGTTTAGTTTAGTTTAGTTTAAAGATACATTGCGGAAACAGGCCCTTCAGCCCACGCGACCACCGATCCCCGCTCATTAACACACCATGAACAATTCTTGTTTTACATTTACACCAGGCCAATGAACCTACAAACCTGTACATCTTTGTAGTGTGGGAGGAAACCGAAGATTTCGGAGAAAACCCACGCAGGTCACGGGGAGAACATACAAACTCTGTCCAGACAAGCTCCCGTGGTCAGGATCAAACCTGGTTCTCTGGCGCTGTAAGGTAGTAGCTCTACCGCTGTGCCCCTGTGCTGCCCGTGTAGAAGGATGTTTTCTCTGGAACACTAGAGGTTGAGGGGAGACCAGATAAAAATACATACAATAATGAGAGACAAAGATTGGATATGTTTAAAGGTGATCTGAGGGGCAGGTTTTTCACACAGAGAATGGTGATTATATGGAACGAGTTGTCAGAGGAGTTGGTGGAGATAGATACACTAGAATGTTAAATACATTTGGACAAGTACTTGGCTAGGAAAAGAGTGGAGAGATATGGGATAGAACCTTTCTCCCAGGATGGAAATGTTAAAGACTAGAAGGCATGGCTTTAAGATGAGAGAGGCAAAGTTTCATGGAGATATGTCTGGTACATTTTTTACACAGTGCCAGTGATGTGCTCCCAGGAAAGGTGGTGGAGGCAGATACGATAGAGGCATTTAAGGGGCTTTTAGATAGGCATATGGATATGCAGATAGAGGAGGGAAATGGATCATGTGCAGGCAGAGGAGATTAGTTTATCTTGACATTGTGTTTGGCACAGACATGGTGGGCCAAGGGGTGCTGTACTTTTCAATGTTAAATGAAGCCAGAGTAGAGTCATAGAATCAAGAAAACTGTACTTCCTAGAAATGGGCTAACTTGTCCATGCTGACTGTAATGCTATAGAGTCATAGAGCCATGAAGCATAGAATCAGACCACTTCAGTCCAACTCATCCATGCTAATCAAGTTGCCTACCAGAGTGAGTGCCATTTGCCTGCGTTTGGTCCATATTCATCTAAACCATTCTTATTCATGTACCTGTCCAAATGTCTTTTCAATGTTGTAGTCGTACCTTCCTAAACTACAGTACTTCCTCTAACAAAAAATAGACACAAAGTGGTGGAGTAACTCAGCGGGTCAGGCAGCATCTCTGGAGAAATAGGACAGGTGACTTTTCGGGTCAGGACCCATCGCCTATCCTTGGGAAAACCAGTATTAATAATTCGTTGTTTTTACTTCCCCTCACAGCTTGTTTAACTTCAAACAGGTTTAGAGGGATATGGGCTAAAAGCAGGTGTGGGACTAGTATAGATGGGATATGTTGGTCAGTGTGGGGAAGTTGGGCCGAAGGGCCTGTTTTCACACTAACACTCTATGACTCTATAACCACCATTCTGTGTGTGAAAATACTGCCCCGCAGATTTGCTTTAAATCTTTCTCTTCTCACCTTAAATCCATGCTTTCTGGTTTTAAAATATCTTACCTTAGGAAAATGGAGGTGATGATTCACCGCATCTATGCCCCTGCTGATTTTACATTTTTACACATCTGTCAGGGCAACTACGCACCAGGGAAAAAAGCTCCAGTATATCCAGACTCTCCCTGTAACTCAAGCCCTTCATTCACACACACAAGTGGTCTCACCTACTTCTTGTATAGTTGTAACATAATGTCCCAACATTTGTACTCAATGATCTGACGAGTGAAGGCAAGAGACCCAAATGCTTTGTTCACCACAATGTCTACCCGTGTTGCCACTTTCAGGAAACAATGTCCTACCACTATCGACTTTAATCCTCTTCATCTACGTAAAGCCCATATTCTTCTCACTCCTTTCCAATACAAGTACCTGTCCAAATGTCTTTTGATATCTATACATAACTAAAACTCTGATCTTGTGCTCTTCCGGTTTGCGTTTTATCTCTTTGTGCAAAAACGGTAAACGATAGTGCTATGATTTTGTCACCTTACTCACCATTCACCTGTGCTCAAGTGTACCAAGTTTTGTTCCAATCGATGGTATAGTTTCAAAGTTATTAAGGTTTGAAAATCTTTAAAAACGCGCATGCGCAGATTGGTCTCTTCTGTCAGAGACTGGCACACAGATTGGTCTCCTGTCCTGTCATTCACCGGCGGGGCCCGCCTCGCCCAGCGTTACACGACCACAGGTGCACAGCCAGTTGGCCAGAAGCGGCCGGAGGGGACGGCCACAGCCGCCGCGGGCCACAGCCACAGCTGCTCCGGGGGAAAGGAGCGGCAACCTCGAGATCCTGGGGAGGTGAGGAGGGAGAGTGGAGGAGAAGGGGGAATAGAGGGAGAGGAGTGGAGGTAGGGAGTGGGGAATAGAGGGAGGGGATGGCAGTGGGGGAGGTGAGGAGGGTGGTTAGTAGGAGGTGAGGAGTGGGGGATAGAGGGATAGGAGGGGGGTAGAGGTGTTATGGAGGGAGGGAGGGGTGAGGGAGGGATTGGGGAGGGGAGGAGGAGAGGGGAAAGAAGAGGAGGGGGAGGGAGTGCTAGGGAATGAGGGGAATGAGCCACGCCTGCACCGTTGGGAGCTATGGGTGAATGGTGGAATATTGCGTTGGGGAATGGGTTGCGTTGGGGGACCAGGCCTCCCGTGTGACAGGGACCCAACGGGTCCCACTTAGTCTAGTTCTAATTAATCCTGCCTTCACCACCTCCTTTGACCATTTCCATATAACCACTGCCAGCCCATGTAACATGCCCCTCAGATTTCCTCTCTCCTTCAGCTTATGCCCTCTAATATTATACCCACCAGCCTGGGAAAAACACTCTGATATCTGCCATCCAGTCCCAAAAAGTTGCATGCCTTCCAGAAATGCTGGCTGACATGCTGGGTTACTCCAACACTTTGTGTTCTTAGCAGGATTTTGGCATCTGCATAGATGGCATCCTAGTATTTACCGTCCTTATGATTCTCATAATAATATAACGTCTGCCAGGTTACCATTTAGTCTCCTGCACTTCAGTGAGAACAATCCCAGACACACCAATCTCTCCTTGTAACTAAAGTCCTCCATTCCTGGGAACATCCGGCTGAAACTCTTCTGCCCTCTTTCTAACACTACAGCTTCCTATCTGTACTGTTGCAACCAAAACCATGCATGATACTGCAAGTGAGAGTTAACCAACACCATGTCCAGCTGTAACATGATACCTCAACTCTTGTGCTGAAACTCAGCATATGAAGGCAAGCATACCAAACCCTTTATCACTACCCTGTCCAACCTTGAAAATTGGAAAACTACTGAAAACATCCTCTCGACATTCACTCTATCTAGACCTTTCATTATTCGGTAGATACGGTATTTACTTCCATAGTAGTTTAGTTTACTTCAGAGATACAATGTGGAAACAGCTGCTTAGACCCACCAAGTCCCCGCTGACCAGCGATCCCCATACACTAGTTCTATCCTATACACTGGGGACAATTTACATAATCCAATGAACCGACAGACCTGCACGTCTTTAGAATGTGGGAGGAAACCGGAGCAGCCAGAGTAAACCCACGTGGTCACTTGGAGAATGTGCAAACTCTGTACAGACAGTACCCGTGGTCAGGATCGAATCCAGGTCTTTGGCGCTGTAAGACAGCGAGTCTACCGCTGTGCCACCATGCACTGTACTGCATTGTAGTAACAGTCGGCCCTTCTCCCTAATCCAGGTTCACTTCATCCCTTGGGCAATGAAGCAGAAGCTTTGAAGCAAAGCCACCAGCCACTGCTTCACCGCCCCAGTCACTTCCATTATTGCTCAGCCGCTGCTGTCGGCTCTGTCAAGGCACAATCTTTCAGCTGCAGTTCATACCTTCAAATCAGTGTCACGATTTACCGACCGAGATTAATGAACCATTTTATCCCATAGTCCGTGTTTGTTCTCACTGTCTCTGAGGAAGAACAGTATCATTGCCCATACTTAGCTATCAGTCAAACTCACAATACAAATGGTGTGGTGATTACCACAGAATTGTGGAAGCTTGCTCTGCACAAACTGGCAAAAATGTCGCCTACACGTGTTGCTTATAGTGTCACGTAGACTATTTTCTAAATGGGATAAAATTAACAAAACGGAGGTGCAAAGGGACTTGGGAGTGCTGGTGCAGGATTCCCAAAAAATTAATTTGCAAGTTGAATTAGTAGTAAGGAAAGCAAATGCAATTTGCCTTGAGTGGACTAAAATATAAAATCAGGGATGCAATGCTAAGGCTTTATAAGCCATTGGCCAGACCGCATTTGGAGTATTTTGAGCAGATTTGGGCCACATATCTGAGGAAGAATGTGCTGGTGTTGGAGGTTTACGAGAATGATCCCAGGAATGATTGGGTCAATGTAAGATGAGCATTTGACGGCACTTGGCCTATACTCGCTGGAGTTTAGAAGGGTGAGAGGAGACTTCATTGAAACTTACCAAATAGTGAAAGGCTTGGATAGAGTTCATGTGGAGAGAATGATTCCATTCGTGGGGAAGTGTAGGACCAGAGACCATGGCCTCAGAATAAAAGGACGCACCTTAAGAAAGGAGATGAGGAGAAATTAGGGTCAGAGGGTGGTGAATCTGTGGAATTCATTGCCACAGGCTGCGAAACCCCAGGAGAATGGGGTTGAGAGGGAAAGACAGATTAACAATGATTGAATAGTGGGGTAGACATGATGGGCCGAATGGACTCATTCTGCTTCTATGAATTTCTGACCCACAGCAGATTGAGGTCCAATACTATTTCATTGGCTGTGAAGTGTTTTAAAACATAGAAACAAGGAACTGCAGACGGGGAGCAGTGAGAGAGGGTCTTGCTGAACTGCTATCAAAGAAAGGGGAGAACTACTTCAAAGTAGGCATAACTTGAAAAGAATTCACAGTCGAACAGACAAAATGTAATAAAAAGGAACTGCAGATGCTGGTTTATACCAAAGATAGATTTTATACCAAAGAATATCTTTTTTTTAAATTTATTTTATTTTATTTTTATTTTTATTAGAAGTAAGTACAATAATATGGTACCATAGGTACCAGTATATATTGGCATGTTAGAATTCATGTACAGCTTCTTCTTATTTTTATTTTAACAATAAAAAGGAGACAGAAGAAGAATAGAAAATAAATAGAGAAGTGTGTGATATCAGAAAGTGAGAAAAGGAAAACGAGAAAAGAAAGAAAATGAAGAAAAAAGAAGCAGAGGTAGAAAGCAGAAGAATAAAGGAGAGATAGCTATTTGTTATTCTTGACCACCATTCACCCAGTCCTGAAACAGATCATTTCTACGTTTGCATTGCACCATATGCTTCTAAGAAGTCGAAAAATGGAGATCAAATCCTTTGGAATTGGTCTACTTTGTCTGTTAGGAGGAATCGCATTTCTTCAAGATGTAGGGTTTCCAACATGTTTGAAATCCACATTTTAAGCGTTGGTATCGATGTATTTTTCCAAAATGTCAGTATAAGTTTTTTCTGCCATTATTAAACCATAATTAAGGAATGATTTTTGAAACATATTCAATTTATTCTCGTCTTCCAGTAATCCAAATATAATCAATTCAGTGTTAGGATCAAGTTTTATCTTAAGTAATTTTGTGAAAATTTCAAAGATACCAAAGAATATCTTTTCCCTGCACATAAGGACTCTAATACGTACCAGCTCTGCTTCATGATAGGATCCTGTCTTTGAATGCAAACATGCTTATGGGATGGCTTAATGGCGCAGCGGTAGAGTTACTGTCTTACTGCATCAGAGACCCAGTTTTGATCCTGGCAGGGTGCTTGTCTGTACGGAGTTTGTACATTCTCCCCGTGGCCTGCCTGGGTTTTCGCCGGCTGCTCCAGTTTCCTCCCACATGACAAAGGCATGCAGGCTTGTAGGTTAATTGGCTTCTGTAAATTGTCCATTCTTTGTAGGATAGAACTAGCCTGCGGTAATCACTGGTCAATGCCAATTGTACATTATACAAGTATGCTGAATTACAAATAAAAACATACACAGTGCAGGAGTAATAATAATAATAATAATAATATATTTTATTGTCATTGCACGTCAGTGCAACGAGATTTAGTATGCAGCTTCCAACCGATGTAAAAGAAAAGTAAAATAAATAAATAAGCTGTGTGACGTGACCATCCGAGGGAGACAGTCCAGGGGGGATGGGGGGCACTCAGCAGGTCCAGTTCAGAGCCGCTATAGCTCTGGGAATAAAGCTGTTTCTGAGTCTGGAGGTTCGGGCGTAGAAGGCCTTGTAACGTCTGCCGGAGGGAAGTAGTTCGAACAGTCCGTTACAAGGGTGTGAGGAGTCTTTATGGATGCTGACGGCCTTCCTGAGGCACCGTGTGTGGTAGATGCCCTCCAAGGCTGGTAGCTGTGTCCCAATGATCCTCTGCGCTCTGTGGACGACGCGCTGAAGAGCTCTCCTCTCCGTCTCCGTGCAGCTGAGATACCACACAGAGATGCCATACGTTAATATGCTCTCTGTGGTGCAGTGGTAGAATGTTGTCAGCAGCTGTTGGGGCAGCCCAGTCTTTTTTAATGTCCTCAGGAAGAACAGTCGTTGCTGTGCCTTCTTGACCACTTGGTGGACCATGTGAGGTCCTCAGAAATGTGAGTGCCCAGAAACATTAAGCTGGACACTCTCTCCACACTTTCCCCATAAATGGAGATTGGGGCGTATTCTCCATTATGGGACCTCCTGAAGTCAATAATCAGCTCCTTGGTCTTGGAGGTGTTTAGTGACAAGTTGTTACATACGCACCAGTCCGCCAGGTTCTGCACCTCCGCTCTGTATTTTGTTTCATCACCGTTGGTGATCAGCCCAATCACTGTTGTGTCGTCTGCAAACTTCACGATGGTGTTGGTGTCGAATTCAGGAACACAGTCGTGAGTGAAGAGGGAGTAGAGCATGGGGCTTAGTACACAACCCTGTGGTGTGCCGGTGCTCAGGGTGATAGTGGAGGACAGGTGCGGGCCCAGTCTTACTGCCTGCGGTCGCTCCGTCAGAAAGTTCAGGATCCAATCGCATATCGGCGAGCTGAGGCCTAGCTGGTGCAGTTTGGTGGTGAGCTTGGTGGGGATGACCGTATTGAATGCAGAGCTATAGTCAATGAAGAGCATCCTCACGTACGTGCCCTGTCTGTCCAGGTGAGTCAGGACAGTGTGAAGAGCCAAAGAGATGGCATCCTCTGTTGATCTATTTGCCCTGTATGCAAATTGATGAGAGTCCAGTGAGGCAGGAATGCTGGATTTGATGTGAGAGAGGACCAGCCTTTCGAAGCACTTCATTGGGATTGGAGTTCGGGCAACCGGGCGGTAGTCGTTCAGGTTGGTGACTTTAGACTTTTTCGGCACCGGCACTATGGTGGCTGTTTTCAGGCAATTGGGGACCGTCGCCAGAGATAGAGACAGATTGAAGATTCTCGTGAATACCCCCGCCAGCTGTACAGCACAGTCCTTTAGTAACTTAGCGGGATTGGCAGCATCCCTGGAAAACAAGGAATGGCTCTGTTTCGAGAAGGATATAAAATTATGAGAAACACAGATCGGGTAGACGGTCAACCTTGTTCTCAGGGAAGAAATGTCCAACACTAGCTATAAGGTGAGAGAGGGAAAGTTTAATGACACAAGAGACACAACGTGCTAGAGTAACTCAGCAGGTCAGGCAGCATCTCAGGAGAGCGTGGATAGGCGATGTTTTTGGTCGGGACCCTTCTTCAGGCTGAAGAATACTTGTGTGACAATGTCTGAGAAGCGATAGGTGGATTCAAGTGAGGGAGGTTCTAGGTTGGTAAATGGTTGTACAAAGAACTGAGATGAAAAGGCAATAATGTGTGAGATAAGGAGATAAGGACAGAAGATGTGCAAAATGTGATGCCAGTGAAAAGAATATAGGTGGAAGGGAGGGGGGAGGGGGAAAGGGAGAAATAGGTGCACATCTGAATGGGGCAAATGGAAGAGAGGAGGTAATCGTAAATTAGCTACCTGAAATCATAGAATTCAGTGTTCATATCATTGCTACCCAAGCTACCCAAGCAGAATATGAGGTGTTGTTTCTCCAGTTTGTGTGTAGCCTCACTCTGGCAACGGAGATGGCTCAGGACAGAAAAGTCCATAAGGAAATGGAAAGGGGAATTTAAACGGCTAACAACGAAGCGATCCAGTAGGGCTCAGCAAATTTAGCACAAGTGTACGGCAAAATAGTCACCTAGTTTACTGGTGGCACGGTGGCGCAGTGGTAGAGTTGCTGTCATACAGCACCAGTGACCCAGGTTCAATCCTGACTACGGGTGTTTGTCTGTACAGAGTTTTACATTCTCTTCATGACCTGTGTAGGTTTTCTCCTGGATCTCCGGTTTACTCCCACGCTCCAAGGATGTATAGGTTTGTGGTTAGTTGGCTTGGTATAATTATAAATTGTCCCTAGTGTGTGTAGGATAGTGTGAATGTGCAGGTAGTGTGTGTAGGATAGTGTGAATGTGCAGGGATCGCTGGGCGGCGAGGATTCATTGAAGGGCCCGTTTCTGCGCTGTATCTCTAAACTAACCTAAACTAAACTAGGCTACACTTGGTCTAGCCGATGTAAAGGAAGCCACATTAGGGGCAAACAATGCAGTAGATGAGGTTAGAGGAGGTGCATGTCAACCTCGTCTCACTTGGAAGGGCTGCTGGGATCCCTGCATGGATGTGAGGGAGGAGGTATAGGAATGGGCGTTACACCTCATGAGGGGGCGGTTTGGGTGGAAGGGATGTGAACCAATTATTTATTTTTATTTTTTTTAAACTCACAAATTGCTGGAGTAGCTCAACCTGCACACTACTCCAGCAATTTGTGAGTTTTTAAAAAATAAAAATAAATAATGGAAATGAGCAAAAAAAAATCAGAATTGATAAATGAGTAGCAACAACATTATATAAAAAGTATTGGATTGCAAAATAATCAGAGACATGGAAAATATTCACCTGTCAAAGCTTTGAGAAAAGTCCAATGTTAACACCTTCCATACAAATGGGCCCCATCTCTGCTGCACCCTTATACACGTGAGTCCACAGTGGAGTTGCTGCCTTACAGCATTGGACCAAGGTCCGATCCTGATCATGAGTGCTGTCTGTACGGAGTTTGTATGTTCTCCCTGTGACCTGTTTCTCCAGGTGCTCCAGTTTCCTCCCACACTCCAAAGACATACTGGTTTGTAGGTTTAAGAAGGAACTGCAGATGCTGGAAAATCGAAGATAGACCAAAGTGCTGGAGAAACTCAGCGGGTGCAGCAGCATCTATGGAACGAAGGAAATAGGCAATGTTTCGGGCCGAAACGTTGTCTATTTCCTTTGCTCCATAGATGCTGCTGCACCCGCTGAGATTCTCCAGCACTTTTGTCTACCTCTGGTTTGTAGGTTAATTGGTATTGGTAAATTGTCCCTAGTGTGTGTAGGATAGTGTTAGTGTATGGGGATTGCTAGCCGGCACGGACCTGATGAGTCTGTTTCCGCACTGTATCACTCAATCAAAGTAAACAAGGTGCAGCTTTAACAAAGCCGGAGATCACAGGCAGAAGTACAGCATTTCCTGTACATCTCTCAACACTCTTTGCTGCAAAAGCTTGTGATGGTGCAACATGTTTTTTACAGTTTCCATGACTTGCTGAACTTTTCTGGAAGCCTGAAACGTGAAACCAGAAAGTATTAACACCGACAACAGTAAAACCTCAACCCATGGATTAGCAGCTTTGAAATATGTCCAGTGTTTCTAGCCGTTCCTGACTACACCGCAAGCAAATATGGTTAAATCTTTGTTTTATTTACTCTGATGCTTGAAGAATTTGCATGTGAAGCACCAAACATTCTGTTTAAAGCAGCAACAAATATTTGATAGACACAAAATGCTGGAGTAACTCAGTGGGTCAGAAAGCATCAAACACCCCAAGAAGGGTCTCGACCCAAAACATCACCTATTCCTACTGAGTTACTCCAGCTTTCTGTGTCTATCTTCGATTTAAACCAGCATCGACAGTTCTTTACAGAGCAAATATTTGATATGTTCAGACCATCTACTGAGTTTGTCTATATAGGCAGGTACTATCACAACTTTTGAGAAACATTTAGCCAGGCACATGGATAGGACAGGTTTAGAGGGAATGCAGGCAGGTGGGACTAGTGTAGATGGTTCATGTTGGCTGATGTGGACAAGTTGGGCTGAAAGGTCTGTTTCCCTGCTGTAATACTATGACTGTGACTCCATGACTCTATCACAGCAGATTAATTTTAATTTTATTTATTTCGCATGCAATACATTTCATTTGATGATAGTATTTGCCCAAAGGAGCGGCCATTTTGACAACCTCATCCTGTGGCTAGCTGTACCTTGGACCATAAATGAACCTATTTACTGTACTTTGAAACATCGTTTAAAATTAGCCCAACCTGAAACAGCGATTCCCTTCATTTACTTAGGAGGGTCAAGTTCTGGTGATTTGAACTGAATGACGTCTCTTATTCAGAAGGAAGTTTATTTAGGTTCGGGATATACCAGAAATAGACCAAACCCAAACCTCAGGGAAAGCACATAAACTTACTTAGGTGCTAACTTCTACAATAAATACTTACAGATAAAAAAAAGAGTAGACTACAAAAATCAACGTATTGAATGTATAGAGTTTAACGACTCTGTTTATTGAGTTGAGAAAAGACCAACTGGAATATTTAGTAATGGGTCAAATATTATCTTAGCGTGCAGACAGCAATTATGTCACTTTCAGAGAGGGAATGACAGAAATTACATTTAATGGTTATTTAAGTTTGTTTGGAGACATAATTCCCAAAGGGATGTTGTCAAATCTCCTTCATTACTCAAAGGTTCTGGCTTGGTAGCTTGGCCACAGAACTAATATTAGAGTGTATTTTACAAACCATGTGGATCTCCTGACTGTAATCACTGTTCTAAAACAACCGTGAGGTAATCAGGTGGTCTGGGTGCGTTGGAACATTTTGAGAGGTGTTGTAGAGTAGGGGGGGGGGCTTAGCTTTTTACCTGCGATTCTCAAGGTGTTGAGAGCTCTGGCCCCACCAGTGAGACAGACAGTGAAAGGAAGTCTGGGAAGATGGACACAAAAAGCTGGAGTCACTCATCGGGTCAGGCAGCATTTCTGGAGAAAAGGAAACGATGACAGTTCGGAGCAAGACCCTTCTTCAGACGTCTCGGCCCGAAACGTCACCTATTCCTTTTCTCCAGAGATGCTGCCTGACCCGCTGAGTTACTCCGGTTCTTTGTGTCCATCTTCGGTGTAAACCAGCTTCTGAAGGTACTTCCTACTCATCTTCAGAGAGCTCGCAATGTCTTTCACGGTGGCATGGTAGAGTTGGGGGTTTGCGTCTTTGCACCTGTACCTCTTGCCTGATGGGAGAAGGGAGAAGAGGGAGTGCCCAGAGTGAGACTCATCCTTGATTATGCTGCTGGTCTGGACGAGGCAAGGATCAATAGATGGGTGGTTGGTGTGTGTGATGGTCTGGGCTACGCCCATAGTTCTTTGCAATTTCCTGTGGCCTTGGATGGAGCTGTTCCCAACCTTCTCTTTGCCCTCTGTGTTGCACTTGTGCATGGCTTGATTGTACTCATGGACATTTTGATTTGAGTGGATAACTAACAAATATAGAAACATAGAAACATAGAAATTAGGTGCAGGAGTAGGCCATTCAGCCCTTCGAGCCTGCACCGCCATTCAATATGATCATGGCTGATCATCCAACTCAGTATCCCGTACCTGCCTTCTCTCCATACCCTCTGATCCCCTTAGCCACAAGGGCCACATCTAACTCCCTCTTAAATATAGCAGTAGAGTTGCTGCCTCACAGCGCCAGAGACCCGGGTTCGATCCTGACAGTGGGTGCTGTTTGTATGGAGTTTGTAAATGGGCTTAGAACAGAATATTACGATGGGTTTCCCCCACATCGCTCCACTTCCCCCACATCCTGTAGATTGATAGATAAATTGGATATTGTAATTGCTGTAAATATAGGTGGGCGATAGGAAAATAGGAGGGAGCACATTAATGAGCACGTGAAAATATGTGTTAGAGGGAAATCCATGGGGGTAAGAAGGGCTAGCATTGACTAACTAGAATGGATTGAATGGCCTCCTTTGTCTTGAGAGTGCAAAGATTCATTTCAATACACCTTTTATGAAGATCATTGTGCCAACATTGTGAAGCACATAGACTGTGTAGTGCGGCACAGTTGCGCAGCAGTAGAGTTGCTGCCTAAAGGCCCTGTCCCACTTTCCTGAGTTATTTACGAATTCTCCCGAGTTTTCCCCTTGATTCAAACTCGGAGAATGTCCATAACGAGTCCGTAGCGAGTCCGTAGGAGTCCATAGATATTTTGTAGCGGCTCGTAATGCCAGCCGTAGGTACTCGGGGCATCAGGTAAGTCGGGACTTTTTTTCAGCATGTTGAAAAATGTCCACGAGTAAAAAATATAGCCCCGAGTACCTACGGCTGGCATCTCCGAGTTTGAATCAAGGGGAAAACTCGGGGGAATTCGTGAGTAACTCGGGAAAGTGGGACAGGGCCTCTACAGTGCCAGACACCCAGGTTCGATCCTGACTACTGGTGCTGCGTGCACTGAGTTTGTACATTATCCCTGTGACCATGTGGGTTTTCTCCGGGTGATCCGGTCTCCTCCCACACTCCAAAGACGTACAGTTTGTAGGTTAATTGTCTTCTATAAATTGCAAATTATCCCTATTGTGGAGGATAGTGCTAGTGTAAGGGGTGATCACTGGTCGGCGCGGACTCGGTGGGGCAAAGGGCCTGTTTCCACACACTATGTCCAAAGTCCAAAGTGTAGGTGAGGAAATTGGAGCAGATAAAGCAAGGCACAACTAAATACATTCACCAGAGCTGCCCAGAAGAAAATAATGTTTCCACAACACCTTAGCTGGTGAAACCATGGTAAGGCACAAGTGCTTGGAGCTAAAGGAACATTTGCATTTACAGAGCATCACTATCTCAGGAAGCGCCAAACCTTTGTGTAGCCGATGAAGTAGTTTTTGAAGTGTCGTCACTGTGGAAAATGCCGTGGTAGGTTCAGAGCTAGTGAGCTGCAGTGGTGTTGTTGATCTGTTTCCGTGAATTTGTACAAGGCCTCCTATCCTCAGACCCTCCCAAAGAGTTCGGTCGTAGACCTGAGGCACCAGGCGTCAGTGTGAGGTTTCACCCATCAGGCCTTCAGTGCCGCACTCCAAGACCACTGGATGACACAAAGCTGGGCGGCAGTGTGAACTGTGAGGAGGATGCTATGAGAATGCAGGGTGATTTGAACAGGTTGGGTGAGTGGCAGATGCATGGCAGATGCAGTTTAATGTGGATAAATGTGAGGTTATCCACTTTGGTGGCAAAAACAGGAAGGCAGATTATTATCTAAAGAGTGTCAAGTTGGGAAAAGGGGAAGCACAATGAGATCCGGGGGTCCTTGTTGGCCTTCATAACAAGATGAGTTGAGTATAGGAGCAAAGCGATCCTTCTGCAGTTGTACAGAGCCCTAGTGAGACCACACCTGGAGTATTGTGTGCAGTTTTGAGGAAGGACATTCTTGCTATTGAGGGAGTGCAGCGTAGGTTTACAAGGTTAATTCCCGGGATGGCGGGACTGTCATATGCTGAGAGAATTGAGCGACTGGGCTTGTATCCTCTGGAATTTAGAAGGATGAGAGGAAATCTTATTGAAACATAAAGATTATTAAGGGTTTGGATACGTTAGAGGCATAAAATATGTTCCCGATGTTGGGGGAGTCCAGAACCATGAGCCACAGTTTAAGAATAAGGGGTAAGCCATTTATTGGTGGGTGAATATGGATCATGAACCGACATGGTTAAATATAGAAAAGGAGGACTGTCTTCCTTTCAATGTAGGTTCGATAATTTTTGCACCAACGGAAGTACAAAAAAAATATTATAAAGACAACCTAATAATATATAATAATAGACGTATTTGGAAACAAATAGTTAAGACTCTACACTTGGATAATCTCTCATTTAGATTACCAATTATGAATAATCCATCGTTTAAACCTGCTATATTAGATGGGGGGTTTAAACAATGGGATGATTTAGGAATTACAAGGATAGAACACCTGTATAGAAAAGGAAAATTTCTTTTATTCCAGGAGTTACAAGATATTTATGGATTGTCTCCACAACATTTATTTAGGTATTTACAAATTAGAGATTATATTAAATCCAATACACAAGATTATAAAAATAAAGAAGCAGGATTGTTAGATGAACTGTTTAATTTATATCCAAATACAGAAAAATTAATAGCTTATATATATAACATCATTTTGGATAAGGAGAATCCAATAACGGAAGTATATCGTCAAGCATGGGAAAATGAAATGGGATTGGCTATAACAAAAGAAAACTGGGAAGAAAGTCTACAACGAATACACCGGTGTTCATTAAACGCCAGACATATATTGATACAATTTAAAGTATTATATAGGTTACATTATTCGAAAACTAAATTAAATAGTATTTTTCCGAATCTCTCCGCTATTTGTGATAAGTGCAAGAAAGCAGAGGCAAATTTAATACATAGTTTCGTTACATGTCCTAAATTGAATTATTACTGGACAGAAATCTTTAAAGTTATTTCTGAAGTTATCAAAGTTAAATTGGACCCTAACCCAAAGCTAATAATATTTGGAATTCCGGATTTACATCTATCACTTACAGTAAATCAAAGAAATTTCTTTGATTACTGTTTAATAATTGGAAAAAAAATCATATTGAAATTTTGGAAGGGAACATTATCCCCCACAACCAAAATGTGGGCAACAGAGATGATGGAGACGTTACATCTGGAAAGAATTAGATTTGTCCTATTGGACAAGTATAATTCTTTTGAACAGATATGGTCTCCATATATACAGTATTTAGAGAAGTAGCTGTTCTTGGCAACACAGCTCGACGTGCACCCTGCGGGATTTGGTGAGAATAATTCATTTTTATATTGGAATTACATATATGTCTTTATTGATACTATCACTTGTAGTAGTGTTATTAATAATACATATTGTGGTTACTAAAAATTTTTTTTTTTTTTTTTTTTTTCGTTTCTCTTTTCTTTCTTATATATAATCAAATTATTATTTAATCACTCTCTTAATGATTTATAACTGTTCTATTCTTTCTCTATCATTATTTCTAAAAAAATAGTAGATAAGTATTACTAGTGTTTTACTTAATGCAAATTGAATTAATTTGATATAAAGTTGTTTGAAGCATTGTAATTGATTACCTTTAATAAAAAAATATATTAAAAAGAATGGAGATGAAGAAATACTTTTTCACACAGAGAGTCATGAGTCTGTGGAATTCTCTGCCTCAGAGGGCGGTGGAGGCCGGTTTTCTGGATGCTTTCAAGAGAGAGTTAGATAGGGCTATTAAAGATAGTGGAGTCAAGGGGTATGGGGAGAAGACAGGAATGGGGTACTGATTGTGGATGATCAGCCATGATCACATTGAATGGCGGTGCTGGCACGAAGGGCCAAATAGCCTGCTCCTGCACCTATTGTCTATTGTCTATTGTCTATAAACTAAATCTGCCTTTAGTTGTATCAACAGAAATCATGACGACAAACATCATCCTGAGGTCAAGAGTATTTTCTTGTCATATATCCCAGATAGGACAATGGCATTCTTGCAGCACAACAGAGTATGTAAACCTACAACATAGTAAACAATAGAGTAAACAAGAAAAAAAGGTTAGTGTGTGTTATAGAGATGTACACATATATGCAGACACATGTGCAACTAAACAAACACATATGTGCATCTAAACACACACACATACTTACATCTAAAAAGCAAAAGATAATTGTGCAAAAAGACCAAACCAATGGCCTAAATTTGTAGTTCAGAGCTTATTTATAGTGTTTAATAGCCTGATGGCTGTTGGGAAGAAACTGTTCCTGAACCTGGACGGTACAGTTTTCAGATTCTTATACCTTCTTCCCGATGTCAGGAGTAGAATGAGAGTGTGGCCAGGGTGGTGTAGAAACATAGAAATTTAGAAAAATACATGCAGGAGGAAGCCATTCGGCCCCTCAAGCCAGCATCGCTAATCAATGTGATCATGGCTTATCATCTAAAATCAGTACCCTGTTTCCTGCTTTCTCCCAATATCCCTTGATTCCGTTAGCCCTAAGACCTAAATCTAACTCTCTCTTGAAAACATCCATTGAATTGGCCTCGTTGCACCTCCCCTTTTCCTAATCTGACACCATTCAGATAATAATCTGCCTTCCTATTCTTACCACCAAAGTGGATAACCTCACATTTATCCACATTATACTGCATCTGCCATGCATCTACCCACTCATCCAACCTATCCAAGTCACCCTGCAGCCTCACAGCATCCTCCTCGCAGCTCACACTGCCACCCAGCTTTGTGTTATCTGCAAACTTGCAGTTGTTACATTTAATTCCTTTGTCTAAATCGTTAATATAACCATATAACAACCATATATATATTGTAAATAACTGGGGTCCAGGCACCGAGCCTTGCGACACCCCACTAGTCACTGCCTGCCATTCTGAAGGGACCCGTTAATTCCTACTCTTTGCTTCCTGTCTGCCAACCAGTTCTCTATCCATGTCAATACCCTACCCTCAATACCATGTGCTCTAATTTTCCACACTAATCTCTTGTGTGGGACCTTGCCAAAGGCTTTTTGAAAGTTCAGATACACCACATCCACTGGCTCTCCCTCATCCATTCTACTTGTTACATCATCAAAATATTCCAGAAGAATAGTCAAGCATGATTTCCCCTTCATAAATCTATGCTAACTTTGACCAATTCTGTCGCTGTTTCCAAATGCGCAGTTATGACAGCTATAACAATCGACTCAAGCATCTTCCCCACTACCGATGTAAGTCTAAATGGTCTATAATTCCCCATTTTCTCTCTCCCTCCTATCTTAAAAAGTGGAGTTACATTGGCTACCCTCCAGTCCACAGGAACTGATCCAGCGTCGAGAGAACATTGAAGAATGATCACCAATGCATCCACGATCTCTAGGGCCACTTCCTTGAGTACTCTGGGATGCAGACCATCTGGCCCTGGGGATTTATCTGCCTTCAGTCACAAGTTTACCTAACACCATTTCCTCACTCGACCCTCGGTCCCCTAGTATTTCTGAGTCTCTAATGATGCTGGCTGCCTTTTTGAGGCAATGATTCCTATATTCGATGGTGGGGAGGTCAGAGCCCAGTGATGGACTGGGCAGTGTTCACCACTTTTTGCAATCTTCTTCGCTCCTGGGCCTTCAAGTTGCCAAACCGGGCGGCCACGCAACCAGTTACATGACGGATCCACGACACAATTTTCCCTCCATCAGCTCATCATTTTGTCCAGCCTTCAGCTTGGATCCCAGGACAGGGATTGGCAATGGAACCCTAAACCGTGTTTATTCTCAGTCTCAGGCTCGTGGGTGCTAAATCTGCTGTAGTATCTCTCCCCCCCCCCCCCCCCCATTGACAGCGGGTAAACGGATCAGACACGAGTTAAGAGCCAAAGTTGAAGCTTGATCGTTTCAGAGAACATGGAACAGTACAGCAAATGAACAGGCCCTTCGGCCCACCATCTCCATGTCAACTATGATGTCCAACCTTGGGTAACCCCATCTGCCTGCACATGGTCCATATCCCTCTATTCCCTGTCTGTTCAAGTACCTGTCTTAAACATTACTGTAGTATCGGCTTCTACTACCTCCCCCTGCTGTGCGATCCAGCCACCCACTACTGTCGGGGAAAACAAAACTCACCCCGCATATCTCCTTTAAACTTTACTCCTCTGTTAAACCTATGCCCTCTTGTATTTGACATTTCCATCCTGTGAAATAACTCTCACAATGTTTAAAAGAGATATGGACAGATACACGGGTAGGACAGGTTTAGAAGCATATGGACCAAATGTAGACACCCAGGCTGAGTCAGCTTATTTCAGTTCTGGAAAGGAGAAGAAAGTTGCATTTTAGTAAATTAGTGATTTGGGAATCGAGGAGAGGAATATGACGACTTCAGAATTAAGGGACAGAAGTTTAGGGGTAACATGAGGGGGAACTTCTTTACTCAGAGAGTGGTAGCGGTGTGGAATGAGCTTCCAGTGGAGGTGGTGGCGGCAGGTTCGTTGGTATTGTTTAAAAATAAATTGGATAGGCATATGGATGAGAAGGGAATGGAGGGTTATGGTATGAGTGCAGGCAGGTGGGACTAAGGGAAAAAAGTTGTTCGGCACGGACTTGTAGGGCCGAGATGGCCTGTTTCCATGCTGTAATTGTTATATGGTTATATGGTTATATGAATATTATTCCACCTCCTCTGTCCTCTGCCAATCTCCAAGAGTACACAGCATACTTGGTGTATGGAACTGGCTGAGTTAATGTTTAACATGACTCAGCGACCGCTGGGCAGAAGAAACAAGAAAAAGGAAAGTAAACTGATGAGGAGAAGAAAAAAACAGTAATAGTAGCATAACCTGACCAGTGGCACAGTTACATCACTGCTACTACAGTAACCCCTTGTTATTATGGGCCTCTTTATAATGGATTTTGTTTATAGCGGACTATCTCTTTAAGAACACGGCCTGCTAGTTACCCTGCAGAGGCTTATAAAATTGACAAGGCATTGAAACTGACAAGTCATTGAAATTAACGAGCTATTGCTTAGATTGACACTTAACTATTAAACGATGTAACAATCTTTAGTATTTGTAGCTTGAGTAATAAAAAAACATTTTTTGCTGTTTAAAAATAACTTTGTACACTCAGCAAGTTAGGCAGAGTGTTTGGAAGGAGAAACTGAGTTCACATTTGGTTCAGTTTAATTTATTGTCACATGTACTGAGGTACAGTGAAAAGCTTTGAGGTCAATGTCCTTTTACCCTGAACTATGGGTATGAACCATTACACTGGCACCACAAAGACCCAGACCTTCTGTTTTGCTCCAAATTAACGAATGTGGGAATCAGCACCGGTGAAAGCAGCGGAGCCATCGGATGTGGCCACTGCAGTGGCTGCCTTGCCAGCAGCTCGTCAGTCCTTAAGCCTTTTTTGCTATTTTTAGTGCGTTTAAATGTATGTTTTAATGTTTCTCAATATATCTTATGTGGTGGTGGTGGGGGGAATAAGGGGAAACCGTTTTTCAGTCACTTACCTGGACGGAGATGCGTCTTTTTTATGTGTCGCATCTTCGCCCCCTACCAATTAGATTGGTGCAGCCTTTCTGACCGGAGACCGGCCCAGAGCTTCAGCAGCTTCAGCAGAAGGCGTAACGCGGAATTACCATGGGAGGAAACCGAAGATCTTTGAGAAAACCAACGCGGTCAGCACCTGTAGTCGGGATTGAACCCGTGTCTCCGGCACTGCAAGAGCCGTAAGGCAGCAACTTTACCGCTGCGTCATCGTGCCACCCATTGTAGTTTAGTTAAGTTTAGTTTATTGTCACGTGTACTGATGTACAGTGAGAAGCCTTTGTTAATGCTAACCAGTTAGCGGAAATACAGCATCTCTCCAGTGATGATGCCTGTCCCGTTGAGTTACTCCAGCATTTTGTGTCTCCCTTCGATTTAAACCAGCATCTGCAGTTATTTCTTATGCATTTTGTCCACTCCACTGCAAAATTTCCTCGAGGTATGTCTACTTTGAAGAAGTTCAGCAACATCCTCTCTCATAGTCATTCACTTTGGGAAAAAAAATGATAGGGCAAGTTATTTTCTAAATGAGGAGGAGCTGCGTTGTAATGCAACGCAAAGGGATCTAGGGGTATTAGTACATGAATCACTAAAAGTCAGTATGCAGGTGCAGCAAGCAATCAGGAAGGCCAATGGAGTTTTGGCCTTTATTGCTAGGGGATTGAGTATAAAAACACGGAGGTCTTGCTGCAGCTG
Source organism: Amblyraja radiata (assembly GCF_010909765.2). NCBI lineage: Eukaryota > Metazoa > Chordata > Chondrichthyes > Rajiformes > Rajidae > Amblyraja > Amblyraja radiata. The sequence continues at coordinate 2,206,144 of NC_045984.1, forward strand.
TACACAGTATTAGTGAGACCACATTTGGAATACTGTGTACAGTTCTGGGGTCCATACTTAAGGAAGGATGTACTAGCCCTGGAGGCAGTGCAGCGAAGGTTTACAAGATTAATTCCTGCAATGAGGGGATTGACATATGAGGACATATAAGTAAGCTGGAACTCTACTCTTTGGAGTTTAGGAGAATGAGAGGCTATCTCATTGAAACATATAAGATCGTGAGGGGCCTTGATCGGGTGGATGCACCGAGGATGTTCCCAATGATCGGGGAAACTAGAACTAGGGGACATAGTTGCAGAATAAGGGGGGGCTCTTTTAAAACTGAGATGAGGAAGAACTTCTTCACCAAGAGGGTGGTTAATTTATGGAATTCACTGCCCCAGGGAGCAGTGGAAGCAGAAACGTTAAATATATTTAAGTCTAAAATAGATGGTTTTTTAGCTGCCGAGGGGATAAGGGGCTACGGGGAGAGGGCAGGGATATGGACCTAGGTATGGTTAGTATAGTAAGACCTGAGTGATCTCCTGGACAAGTGTCGATCGCCTGGATTGGGGTCGGAGAGGAATTTCCCGGATTTTTTTCCCGAATTGGACCTGGGTTTTTATCCGTTTTTTTGCCTCCCCCAGGAGATCACGCGGTTCTTGGGGTGGAGAGGGGTGATAGCGGTATAAAGGGGAGGGTAGTGTCTTGTGTTCTGTGTCTTGTGTCTACTGTTTGTGGGTAAGTGTGTCTGTTTAGTGTTCAGCCATGAGCGAATGGCGGTGCGGGCTCGACGGACCTGGTGGTCTACTCTCGCACCTACTTTCTATGTTTCTATGTTTCTATAGTCTGAAGAAGGCCCATTCTTAGTCACGTGTGTGACCAAAAATATGAACATTTGTGGAATACATCTCTTCTAATTCTGAAACCATTACAAGTATAATGTTTTGTACTGTACATATGATTCTTTTTTTTCAAGCTATATCAAGTTAATGTGTGTTTAATGTCAGAGGTCACATATTACTGGTCACATATGTGACCTCACACGGAAGCAATTTTTTCATATCTCAGTTTTATTTTACAAACCCTGTGAATTTTAAAAAGCTAAACTGTTCATATCTTTACTAAACATGCATTATAGTTCTATAGGTATGAAAATAGCAATGAATAAGATTCAACTCTCACTAGAATTTTTTTAATGTATTACTTTATGTGATGCCATCTGGTCACGTGTGTGATATTTCGGTTCATTTTCCAAAGGATGGCCCAGAAGGGTCTCGACCCGAAATATCATCCATTCCTTCTCTCCAGAGATGCTGCCTGTCCTGCTGAGTTAATTCAGAATTTTGTGTCTACCAGCAGAAATACAATACATGATTGCAATCGAGCCACCAACAGCCTATAGATACACGATGAAGGGAATAATGTGTTTTACGTTTAGTGCAAGATCAAGTCCAGTTAAGTCCGAACAAAGATAGTCTTGTTAGATAGTAGCTCAGGACTGCTCTCTAGTTGTTGGTGGGGTGGTTCAGTTGTAACATGTGCTGGAAGGCTTCTGCTAGTTCTATTAAAACAAACCAGGGTCATAAGGAAGAAAACAATTCATATTTCTTTGGAACAGCCCTGTTGCATGAAACTAAATAGTGCAGCAAAAACAACTTGAGGCACTCTGAGTCACGATGAGTCTGAACGAAACATAAATAGAATCCTGCCCGGTGTTGAGAGAGTATTTATGAAAGGTCACCAAAGAAGTAATAGCCTCAAATGAAAACATGTTGTACAAGGAACACTTCAGTAAAATAAATTTATAGCATCTGTAAAAACAGAATATTTAAAACCAGCGGGAGCATTCAAGGGTCTGTGTCTGGGGCAAGGGCTTAGCAGAGAGCTCTTTGGTACAGTATTAGGCTGCAGCCCGAATCATACAATATGGAAACGGGGCCCACCTTGCCCACCCCGGCCAACATGCCCCATCTACTCTAGTCCCACCTGCCTGCATTTGGCCTTTATCTCTCTAAACATGTCCTATCCATGTACCTGTCTAATTGTTTCTTAAACATTGCCATAGTCCTTGCCTCATTTACTGGTAGTTCATTCCATACACGCACCACCCTTTGCGTGAAAAAGTTACCCCTCAGGTTCCTATTAAATCTTTTCCCCTTTACCTTAAACCTATGCCCTCTATGGTTCTTGATTCCCCCGCTCTGGGCAAGAGACTCTCTGCGTCTACCCGATCTATTCCTGTCATAATGGTATTCACTTCTATAAGAGGTACGGACAGGGGTTTCTGCGGCAACAGACGGGATGCGAGGATGGTGTGCTGCCTTCCTGGTGCCAGGATCCAGGATGTCACGGACAGAGTGCAGAAAATCCTCAAGGGCGAAGGTGAACATCCGGAAGTGGTAGTGCATGTCGGCACAAACGATGTCGGAAAGAAGGGGATGAATATTCTGCAGCGTGACTTTAGAGAGCTCGGAAAAATGCTGAAAAGCAGGACCTCCAAGGTTGTTATCTCCGGTTTGCTTCCAGTTCCTCGTGCTGGCGAGAGCAGGAACAGGGAGATACGGGACCTGAACGTGTGGCTGAGGAACTGGTGCACGGGGCAGGGATTTAGATTCTTAGATCACTGGGATCTGTTTTGGGGTAAGGGGGAACTGTACAAAAGGGACGGATTGCATCTTAACAGGTGTGGGACCAGCATTCTGGCAGGCAGGTTTGCCACTGCTACACGGGTGGTTTTAAACTGAATAAGGGGGGTGGGGTGTCGAATGGGCTAGTGGAGGATGGAGTTAAAGGGAAAGGGTTTCTTAAATGTGTGAGCGTAGAAACAGAGGGGTGTAAAATGAGGGTAGAAGCAATAGGTAGCAAGGTGAAAAGTAAAAGTGGCAGGCCGGAAAATCCAGGGCAAAATTCAAAAAGGGCCACTTTTCAACATAATTGTATAAGGGGTAAGAGTGTTGTAAAAACAAGCCTGAAGGCTTTGTGTCTCAATGCAAGGAGCATTCGTAATAAGGTGGATGAGTTGAATGTGCAGATAGCTATTAATGACTATGATATAGTTGGGATCACGGAGACATGGCTCCAGGGTGACCAAGGCTGGGAGCTGAACATCCAGGGATATTCAATATTCAGGAGGGATAGAGAGAAAGGAAAAGGAGGTGGGGTAGCGTTGCTGATTAGAGAGGAGATTAACGCAATGGAAAGGAAGGACATTAGTTTGCAGGATGTGGAATCGGTATGGGTAGAGGTGCGAAACACTAAGGGGCAGAAAATGCTGGTGGGTGTTGTGTACAGGCCACCTAACAGTAGTAGTGAAGTTGGAGATGGTATCAAACAGGAAATTAGAAATGCGTGCGACAAAGGCAAAACCGTAATAATGGGTGACTTCAATCTACATATAGATTGGGTGAATCAAATTGGCAGGGGTGCTGAGGAAGAGGATTTTTTGGAATGTATGCGGGATAGTTATCTAAATCAACATGTAGAGGAACCAACGAGAGAGCGGGCTATTTTAGACTGGGTATTGAGTAATGAGGAAGGGTTAGTTAGCAGTCTTGTTGTACGTGCCCCCTTGGGCAAGAGTGACCATAATATGGTTGAGTTCTTCATTAGGATGGAGAGTGACATTGTTAATTCAGAAACAATGGTTCTGAACTTAAAGAAAGGTAACTTTGAGGGTATGAGACGTGAATTGGCCAAGATTGACTGGCAATTAATTCTAAAAGGGTTGACGGTGGATATGCAATGGAAGACATTTAAAGACTGCATGGATGAACTACAAAAATTGTTCATCCCAGTTTGGCAAAAGAATAAACCAGGGAAGGTAGTGCATCCGTGGATAACAAGGGAAATCAGGGATAGTATCAAAGCGAAGGATGATGCGTACAAATTAGCCAGAAAAAGCAGCATACCGGAGGACTGGGAGAAATTCAGAGACCAGCAGAGGAGGACAAAGGGCTTAATTAGGAAAGGAAAAATAGATTATGAAAGAAAACTGGCAGGGAACATAAAAACTGACTGCAAAAGTTTTTATAGATATGTGAAAAGAAAGAGATTAGTTAAAACAAATGTAGGTCCCTTGCAGTCAGAAACGGGTGAGTTGATCATGGGGAACAAGGATATGGCGGACCAATTGAATAACTACTTTGGTTCCGTCTTCACTAAGGAAGACATAAATAATCTGCCGGAAATAGCAGGGGACCGCGGGTCAAAGGAGTTGGAGGAATTGAGTGAAATCCAGGTTAGCCGGGAAGTGGTGTTGGGTAAATTAAATGGATTAAAGGCCGATAAATCCCCAGGGCCAGATAGGCTGCATCCCAGAGTACTTAAGGAAGTATCTCCAGAAATAGTGGATGCATTAGTAATAATCTTTCAAAACTCTTTAGATTCTGGAGTAGCTCCTGAGGATTGGCGGGTAGCAAACGTAACCCCACTTTTTAAGAAGGGAGGGAGAGAGAAAACGGGGAATTACAGACGTTAGTCTAACATCGGTAGTGGGGAAACTGCTAGAGTCAGTTATTAAAGATGGGATAGCAGCACATTTGGAAAGTGGTGAAATCATTGGACAAAGTCAGCATGGATTTACAAAAGGTAAATCATGTCTGACGAATCTTATAGAATTTTTCGAGGATGTAACTAGTAGCGTGGATAGGGGAGAACCAGTGGATGTGGTGTATCTGGACTTCCAGAAGGCTTTCGACAAGGTCCCACATAAGAGATTAGTTTACAAACTTAAAACACACGGCATTGGGGGTTCAGTATTGATGTGGATAGAGAACTGGCTGGCAAACAGGAAGCAAAGAGTAGGAGTAAACGGGTCCTTTTCACAATGGCAGGCAGTGACTAGTGGGGTACCGCAAGGCTCAGTGCTGGGACCCCAGCTATTTACAATATATATTAATGATCTGGATGAGGGAATTGAAGGCAATATCTCCAAGTTTGCGGATGACACTAAGCTCGGGGGCAGTGTTAGCTGTGAGGAGGATGCTAGGAGACTGCAAGGTGACTTGGATAGGCTGGGTGAGTGGGCAAATGTTTGGCAGATGCAGTATAATGTGGATAAATGTGAGGTTATCCATTTTGGTGGCAAAAACAGGAAAGCAGACTATTATCTAAATGGTGGCCAACTAGGAAAAGGGGAGATGCAGCGAGACCTGGGTGTCATGGTACACCAGTCATTGAAAGTGGGCATGCAGGTGCAGCAGGCAGTGAAGAAAGCGAATGGTATGTTAGCTTTCATAGCAAAAGGATTTGAGTATAGGAGCAGGGAGGTTCTACTGCAGTTGTACAGGGTCTTGGTGAGACCACACCTGGAGTATTGCGTACAGTTTTGGTCTCTAAATCTGAGGAAGGACATTATTGCCATAGAGGGAGTGCAGAGAAGGTTCACCAGACTGATTCCTGGGATGTCAGGACTGTCTTATGAAGAAAGACTGGATAGACTTGGTTTATACTCTCTAGAATTTAGGAGATTGAGAGGGGATCTTATAGAAACTTACAAAATTCTTAAGGGGTTGGACAGGCTAGATGCAGGAAGATTGCTCCCGATGTTGGGGAAGTCCAGGAGAAGGGGTCACAGCTTAAGGATAAGGGGGAAATCCTTTAAAACCGAGATGAGAAGAACCTTTTTCACACAGAGAGTGGTGAATCTCTGGAACTCCCTGCCACAGAGGGTAGTCGAGGCCAGTTCATTGGCTATATTTAAGAGGGAGTTAGATGTGGCCCTTGTGGCTAAGGGGATCAGAGGGTATGGAGAGAAGGTAGGTACGGGATACTGAGTTAGATGATCAGCCATGATCATATTGAATGGCGGTGCAGGCTCGAAGGGCCGAATGGCCTACTCCTGCACCTAATTTCTATGTTTCTATGTTTCTATCACCGCTCATCCTCCTGCGCTCCAGGGAATGGAGTCCCAGCTTGCTCATCCACTTCCTATAGCTCAGACCCTCGAGTCATGGCAACATCCTGGTAAATCTTCTCTGCATCCTTTCCAACTTAACAACATCTTTCCTATAACATGATGCCCAGAACTGAACACTGAGTGGATCTATGGAAATTCACTTCCTGTTATTCCTACAAGGTGCTCTGATCGCAATCAGAGTTACAGCTCCTGAGGATGAAAGCGACAAGTCACCACACATTACTGCTGTAAACCACTGGTTTATTGACTGTATATGGAATGTGCAGCTGGAGGAGGTAGTTGAAGCAGGTTCTCTAACAGCATTTGTACTATACTTGGACAGGTACAAGGCCAAACGTAGGAAAATGGGTAGGAAGGAACTGCAGATGATGGTTTATACTGAAGATAGACACAAAATACTGGAGTAACTCGGCAAGTCAGGCAGCAACTCTGGAGAAAAGGAATGAGGGACGTTTAGGGTTGGAACCCTTCTTCAGACTGGGGGACCGGAGGCAGGTAAATGGAACTAGTTTAGATGGGGCATCATGGTCAGCATTGACGTTGGGCTGAATGGCCTGTTTCCATGCTGTATGTCTCTACGACTCTATAATTCTAGTTGCAGTGCAAAGTGTCATTTGTCCTTGTTAATGGCAGCACAGAATGGAAAAAAATTAAATCCAGGCAACTAAAATGAAAGAAGATTATCTTTTACAGAGAGAAGCATTTTTTCTCTCTGCCTTTGAGCGAGACAACTGAAAACTGAAATGATTGCTGAGGGTTGTTTTTTATTACTTCAGTTGTCGTTGTCTATGTTACTGATAAGTGACACTTCCTGGTGACTGTTCCCGGCGATCAGGGTGCCGGGACTGTTCCTGGTGAGCAGGGTGCCGGGAGTGTTCCTGGTGAGCAGGGTGCCGGGACTGTTCCCGGTGAGCAGGGTGCCGGGAGTGTTCCCGGTGAGCAGGGTGCCGGGACTGTTCCTGGTGAGCAGGGTGCCGGGAGTGTTCCCGGCGATCAGGGTGCCGGGACTGTTCCCGGTGAGCAGGGTGCCGGGACTGTTCCTGGTGAGCAGGGTGCCGGGAGTGATCCTGGTGAGCAGGGTGCCGGGAGTGATCCCGGTGAGCAGGGTGCCGGGACTGTTCCTGGTGAGCAGGGTGCCGGGAGTGTTCCCGGCGATCAGGGTGCCGGGACTGTTCCCGGCGATCAGGGTGCCGGGACTGTTCCCGGTGAGCAGGGTGCCGGGACTGTTCCTGGTGAGCAGGGTGCCGGGAGTGATCCTGGTGAGCAGGGTGCCGGGACTGTTCCCGGCGATCAGGGTGCCGGGACTGTTCCCGGTGAGCAGGGTGCCGGGACTGTTCCCGGTGAGCAGGGTGCCGGGAGTGATCGCGGTGAATAAGGTGCTGGGAGTGATCCTGGAGAGCAGAGTGCCGGGATTCCAGCTGGCCCGGCTCACCACCGGGGATGGAAGACCCTCCATAGTGCAACTACCGAGACCGAGGTGGGCTGTCGGAGGGCCAGGAGGACTGAGGAGGGCCAGCGGAGAGTGAGGAAGGTCACCGAGAATGAAGGAGGTGTCGTAGGCAAATTTGTAAATTGAGTTGGATTGCTATTTGGCATCAAGGTCATGGGTATATAAGGAGTCATTAATGAAGGGGGCTGAGAACAAATCCCTGCGGGGCACCCATTATTAGAGTTTTATCCATTATCGCCGATCCCAGTGACCAAAACTGAACAAGTGACTCTAACTGCGGCCTCATTAACGTCTTATACAACTGCAACACGACCTCCCAAATGTGGGCCTGGGTGATACAGGCTTTCTCTTGGATAATAGGATAGTTAGTAGTCTCTTTACAGTGGCACCAGTATTCAGTACCACCCTGTAAAACAAATAACAAAAGAGGAAGAAAAGTCATTTAGCAATATCAATCTTTGGCAAATCTTTAGGTTTTCATGCTCGGGAATGTGCAATGCTACTGGAACTGTACACTTCAGCCAGATTTGATTTTTTATGCCTTTGCTCTGACATTTCCTTTCATTCTGCCTGCCTGTTCCATGCACGTTGCAGTTTCCACTCATGTGTAACCAGCAATTTCAGGGATAAGGGTTAAAACAACTGCCCAGCTGGAGCTTTGAAAATGATCTGCCAACGATATTTATTTTCATGACCTAACAAGTTGTATTCCCACAAGGAATAAAGTCCCATTTAACCCTGACTGACAGACTTATCTGAGTACAATGCACTAACACAATTACACTTGTAGATAAGCATGTTATGACTGATTTGCCATTCAAATTCTATGTTATTTACGTCAAGACTAGACAAGGTCTTTCCCAAGGAAGCTAGTCAATTATACCAGGGATCTATAAATGAAAAGCACAGTTTCGGATGAACCCATAAAATTATACTTTACTGACTTTTCATTTTTGTGACTTTGTAAGTCAGAGGATGGTAAATCTGTGAAATTCATTGCCAAAGACGGCTGCGGAGGCCGACAATTGATATTTTTGAGATTGACAGATTCTTGATTAGTACGGGTGTCAGGGGTTATGGGGAGAAGGCAGGAGAATGTGTTTGAGAGAGAAAGATAGATCAGCCATGATTGAATGGCGGCGTAAATTTGATGGGTCAGGCTGAGGAATGGTTGATGGAATTTAATACAGAGAAGTGTGAGGTATTGCATTTTGGGACGTCTAACAAGGGCAGGACCTACACAGTAAATGGAGTGTTGTAGAGCAGAAGGATCTAGGAGTACAGGTGCATGGTTCCTTGAAGGTCGAGTCGCAGGTAGATAAGGTGGCCAAAAAGGCTTTTAGCACATTGGCCTTCATCAGTCAGAGTATTGAGTATAGAAGTTGAGAGGTCATGTTGCAGTTATATAAGACGTTGGTGAGACCGCATTTAGAATATTGTGTTCAGTTCTGGGCACCATGTTATAGGAAAGATATTGTCAAGCTTGAAAGGAAGGGTTCAGAGAAAAGTTAACGGGGATGTTGCCAGGACCAGCGAGTGTGAAGTATAGGGAGATGTTGAGTAGGCTGGGTCTCTATTCATTGGAGTGCAGGAGGATGAGGAGTGATCTTGTCATGTATAAGATCATGAGAGGAATAGATTGGGTAGATGCACAGAGTCTCTTGCCCAGAGTAGGTGAATCGAGAACCAGAGGACATAGGTTTAAGATTAAGGGGAAAATATTTAATTGGGATATAAGGGGTAAGTGTTTCATGAAATGGAACAAACTACCAGAGGTGGTATTTGAGGCCTCCCCCCCCATTTTGCATAATCCGGATTTAAAACCCGGTGAAATCACCGCTCTCCGCGAGACAGTGGGGGTGGGACTGATGATTGAGGGTGCCGATTGGACGAGAGAGACGTCGATCAGCAGGCAATGGGGGCAGGATATGATGATCAGCACAATGATTGGACGAGGTAGGTGTTGGTCAGAGGCGGAAGTAGGGGGGTGGGACTGAGGATAGAGCGCGGTGATTGGAGGAGGGAGACGTCCTAGTGGGAACGACGGCCCAGGTTTACCGCCAGTGTGGAGAAGCAGCGCTAGCTCCACGGCTCCGGGCTGGTCCAGGCAGGGCTGTAGGTTATCCGGCGAGACAGGCAGAGTTGAGCTGCATTTAGCGCTGCTTCTCCACGCTGGCCATAAGCCTGGGCCATCGTTCCCGTAATTACTGTCCACAGGGCCCACGGCTCAAACCTCTGAAGCCTCGCGTGTGTGTGTGAGTGTGCGCATGCGCGTGCGGCCGCCAAGAAATTGTGTGTCCCCCCCGGTCCCCCCCAGGTTTTGATAGTGATTTCCGTGCCTGGCCGAAGGGCCTGTTTTTGTGCTGTACTGTTCTATGTTCTGTGTTCCATGTATACTTCTCCAAGTTGCACGTCACACTCGGGTACCTTGTTGAACCAAGTCTCTGAACTTCGTTGTTCCACTTGCTGTTGCCCCACCAACTTCAACCCCCCTCACCCCCAGCTGTCCTTTGGCCCAGTCCTCACGATCAGACTCTGGCACTCCTCCCCTCCCCCCACCCCGCCCTCACCACTGTGTGACCGACACCTGGCCACTCCTCACCCACCCCTCCACCACCTATCATTCCCCCACCCTCCACTCCCCATCCACATTTCCCACACCCATCTCTCTCCCAAATCACCCACCCACCCCTCTGCCGAAGTCTGAGGAATGGTCTCGACCGGAAACGTCACCCATTCCTTCTCTCCAGAGATGCTGCCTGTCCGGCTGAGATACTCCAGCATTCTGTGTCTATCTTCGATTTAAACCAGCATCTGCAGCTCCTGCCTACAACATCCCTCCGCCACCCTCTACTCTCCTGTCTCACCCCTCCCCCCCATGTCGACCCACTGCTCCCCATCCTCCGCTCCCCCTCCCACCCTACCTCACCCACTGCTTGTGACCACAAACACACACAGCGTCCTGCTGTTCTGCCTTTGCAGCCAGTAAACTGGGCTCGGGGAGGACATTAAACAAAGGGTGTGATTACTGTCTGTCCATACCGAGCTTGCAATCCTGCAGATGTTAATTGAGGACAGGGTGAAGTCTGGTGGCGAGGCCACCCTGGCCAATAGCTGACTCTTTGCAATTTTCTATCAGCGGAATTTAAAAAGGTTAAAATAATTGGGGCTGCATAAAATTAATGTTCATCTGCAAACTAAACCCCAATACTTACCCACAACTCCCCAGCCCATCTGTACCCCCTATACGTCCCTTCCCTACCCTCATCTCGCCCATCCCTCGCCCACCCCCACCCTCCTTTCTCCCCACCCACTCTTTCTCTTGCCCACCCTCCCCCACCCACCCCTCCCCTATCCACCACTCCCCTCCCCCTCCTCCACTCCCCCCCCACTGACCCATTCCCCATGCCACCCACCCCACCCACCCCACCTCATCTCCAAACCACCTCACTCTCCAGCCCACCCCTCTTCAATCTCCCTACTCACCTCACTATCCACCCACCCCTCCCTCACCCTCTACTCTCCCATCCACCCTTCCCCCACCTTCCACTTCCCACCCACTATCATCTATTCTTCAAGTATTAAGTACTGGCCTTTAGTTTTCCGATGAACATTGATTTCATGCAGCCCCAAATTATTTTAACCTTTTTAAATGATGTAGAGAGAAGATTGCAAAGAGTCAGTTATTGGCCAGGGTGGCTTCATCACCAGACTTCACCATGTCCTCATTTAACATCTGCAGGATTGCAAGCTCGGTATGGACAGACAGTAATCACACGCTTTGTTAAATGCCCTCCCCGAGCCCAGTTTACTGGCTCCGAAGGCAGAAGAGCAGGAACACTATGTGTGTTTGTGGTCACCATGTACAGGAAGGGTGTGACACCACTGCGCAGGGTACAGAGACATGTTACCAGGGCCACTGAGTTATACGCGGAGAATCAGCGTATGGATCACTTCCTTGTATTTAATGTCATGGCAGACTTGAATTGCCAAGTGCCTACTCCAGCTCCTAATGTTTTTATCTGTTCACTTGAAACAAAGGAGATACAGGTTGAGAGGTAGAGCATGGAAACAGGCCCCACGGCCCACCGAGTCCATTGATCACCCATTCATACTAATTCCGTGCGATCCCACTTTCTCGTCCACTCACTAGGGCCAATTGACCTGCAAACCCGTACGTTCTCGGGATGTGGGAGGAATCTGGAGCTCCTGGAAAAAACCCATGCTGTCACAGGGAGAAGGGTTGTGGGGAAAATGCAGGAGAACGGGGTTGATAGAGAAAGATAGATTAGCCATGATTGAATGGCGGAGTGGACTCGATGGGCTGAATGGCCTAATTAGTTTGGTTTATTGTCACATGTACTGAAGTGCAGTGAAAAACCTTCAGTTGTGTGCTATCCAGTCAGCGGAAAGACTATAGATGATTACAATTGAGCCATCCACGGAGTAAAGATACAAGGTAGATTACTTCCCACTACCCAATTGTGGACTAGTGTGGAACCATTCTCTGGGAAAAAATGATTGAACTTACTTCCATGTCTCTTGAGCTCTTTGTCACTATTAAATATCCCACAGCCTAAAAGAGCAGGGGGTTTTTTTATCTTCATTTTGCTTTTTTCTAAGAACAAAAGGCAGTCTCTGCTTTTTCAATTTCCCTTCTGAGGTAAAATCCAAGTTCCAAATGTAATCACAAGGAACTACAGGTGCAGGAATCTTGGACAAAATACAAAGTGCCGACTTGTAACGTCACCTTTCGATATCTGCCAGAGATGCTGCATGACCTGATGAGTTACTCCAGCACTTTGTGTTTTGTCCAAGTTCCAATTTAGTTTTAATTTTTAGTTTTAGAGATACGGCATGGAAACAGGCCCTTCGGTCCACTGAGTCCATGCCAACCATTGATCAAACATTCTCTATACATTATCACACTTTCAGTTGTAAGCAGGTTCTTACAGTTGCATCATTGGTGAATTCATGCCATACATAAAGGGGCCACTCAGTAACATAGCAGTAGACTCGCTGCCTTACAGCACAAGAGACCCAGGTTCGATCCTGACTACGGGTGCTGTTTGTATGGAGTTTGTACGTTCTCCCTGTGACCACGTGGATTTTCTCTAGGTGCTCCAGTTTCCTCCCTCACTCCAAAGACATACAGGTTTGCAGGTTAATTTGGTTCCTTCAAATTAAGGAACCAAATTTTAAATTGTAAATAGTTCCGAATACGATAGTGCTAGTGTACGGGGAATGCCGGTCGGTGTGGACTCGGTGGGCCAGTTTCCGCACTGTATCTCTAAAATCTAATGTCTACATCCCTTTTAAATTTCTCAGAATACAACCCAAACCCTTGGTATAATAATTATTGTCAAACATAAAGAAATGGTGTGCCCATAATGGGCAGCAACACAAAAATTAATTGTATTCTGAATTTTATTTACAACTTTAAAATGAGCCCAAGACTCATTTTTTATTTTAAAATGTTGGGAATGTGAGTAATAAACTGTTTAAAATGTCGCTATCTGATTGATTAACTAGTTATACACAGAGAGGTTCTGTGCTTTTACAGAATATAATGGCCACAGTGTGAAATTACTAAACCATGCATCAAAATATATGGGTTCATAAATTAATTAAAGCACTTACTATTGGCGCATGTTTCAATCATGTCTGAACTTCCCCCCTTCCTAATAACATAGGACCAGCGCACTACACACTGGAACCTCTATCCAAGTTGCACAAAGGGAACTCATAAAGGCTCCTGAGGGATTGATGGTAAAAGAATGTTAACATATTAGGTGACTCTCTCAAATAGTGACATTTAGTTTAGTTTTAGTTTAGTTTCATAATACAGCGCAGAAACAGGCCCTTCGGCCCACGGAGTCCATCGATCACCCTGTACACTAGCATTATCCTACACACGAGGGACAATTTACAATGTTACCAAAGCCTGTATGTCTTTGGAGTGTGGGAGGAAAGCGGAGCACCAGGGGGAAACCCATGCGGTCACAGGGAGAACGTACAAACTCCGTACAGGCAGCACCTGGTGACAGAATCAAACCCGGGACTCTGCAATTGTAAGGCAGCAACTCTACCGCTCACCACCGTGCCACACCTACTTCTGCTGCTCTGGCAGCACCTCCAGGAAAACCCACAGAGTCAATGAGAAAACGTGCAAACTCCACATAGTCAGTACTGAACCCAGGTCCCTGGAGTTATGAAGCAGCAGCTCTGTTAGCAGTCTGCTGCTTCTAACATTTCTGAACAGGAATGTCTTGTTTTGGGAGAAACAATATTTCAGTGCATGATTTCTCACATTTCTGATGCGTTTCAATTAACCATATAACCATATAACAATTACAGCACGGAAACAGGCCATCTCGGCCCTACAAGTCCGTGCCGAACAACTTTTTTCCCTTAGTCCCACCTGCCTGCACTCATACCATAACCCTCCATTCCCTTCTCATCCATATGCCTATCCAATTTATTTTTAAATGATACCAACGAACCTGCCTTCACCACTTCCACTGGAAGCTCATTCCACACCGCCACCACTCTCTGAGTAAAGAAGTTCCCCCTCATGTTACCCCTAAACTTCTGTCCCTTAATTCTGAAGTAATGTCCTCTTGTTTGAATCTTCCCTTTTCTCAAAGGGAAAAGCTGATCCACATATAACCATATAACCATATAACAATTACAGCACGGAAACAGGCCATCTCGACCCTTCTAGTCCGTGCCGAACACATAATCTCCCCTAGTCCCATATACCTGCGCTCAGACCATAACCCTCTGTCATCAACTCTGTCTATCCCTCTCATCATTTTAAAGACCTCTATCATGTCCCCCCTTAACCTTCTGCGCTCCAGAGAATAAAGACCTAACTTATTCAACCTTTCTCTGTAACTTAGTTGTTGAAACCCAGGCAACATTCTAGTAAATCTCCTCTGTACTCTCTCTATTTTGTTGACATCCTTCCTATAATTGGGCGACCAAAATTGTACACCATACTCCAGATTTGGTCTCACCAATGCCTTGTACAATTTTAGCATTACATCCCAGCTTCTATACTCAATGCTCTTATTTATAAAGGCTAGCATACCAAAAGCTTTCTTTACCACCCTATCTATATGAGATTCCACCTTCAAGGAACTATGCATGGTTATTCCCAGATCCCTCTGTTCAATTGTATTCTTCAATTCCCTACCATTTACCATGTACGTCCTATTTTGATTTGTCCTGCCAAGGTGTAGCACCTCACATTTATCAGCATTAAACTCCATCTGCCATCTTTCAGCCCATTCTTCCAAATAGCCTAAATCACTCTGTAGACTCTGGAAATCCTCTTCATTATCCACAACACCTCCTATCTTGGTATCATCTGCATAATTCCTAAATGTTATTGCGTCCTCAGCATCAAAACACAAAGGGTGGTGGGTAAATGGAATAAGCTGCCAGAGGAGCTTATTCCACATGTACTCTCGCAGTTTTGAACAGATTAAAGGAGTTGCCGGACCACCAGTTGCTGGATCGGTGGCTGGACCTGTACTATCACAGCATTTAAACGGCATTTGGACAGGTACAGATAGAAACGTAGAAATATAGAAACATAGGTGCTAGAGTAGGCCATTCAGCCTTTCGAGCCAGCACCGCCATTCAATATGATAAATTCAGGCCGATAAATCCCCAGGGCTAGATAGGCTGCATCCCAGAGTACTTAAGGAAGTAGCTGCAGAAATAGTGGATGCATTAGTGATAATTTTTCAAAACTCTTTAGATTCTGGAGTAGTTCCTGAGGTTTTGAGGGTAGCTAATGTAACCCCACTTTTTATAAAGGGAGGGAGAGAGAAAACGGGGAATTACAGACCAGTTAGTCTAACATCGGTAGTGGGGAAACTGCTAGAGTCAGTTATTAAAGATGGGATAGCAGCACATTTGGAAAGTGGTGAAATTATAGGGCAAAGTCAGCATGGATTTATGAAAGGTAAATCATGTCTGACGAATCTTATAGAATTTTTCGAGGATGTAACTAGTAGAGTGGATGAGGGAGAACCAGTGGATGTGTTATATCTGGACTTTCAGAAGGTTTTCGACAAGGTCCCACATAAGAGATTAGTATACAAGCTTAAAGCACACGGTATTGGGGGTTCAGTATTGATGTGGATAGAGAACTGGCTGGCAGACAGGAAGCAAAGAGTAGGAGTAAACGGATCCATTTCATAATGGCAGGCAGTGACTAGTGGGGTACCGCAAGGCTCAGTGCTGGGACCCAAGCTATTTACAATATATATTAATGATTTGGACGAGGGAATTGAATGCAACATCTCCAAGTTTGCGGATGACACGAAGCTGGGGGGCAGCGTTAGCTGTGAGGAGGATGCTAGGAGGCTGCAAGGTGACTTGGATAGGCTGGGTGAGTGGGCAAATGCATGGCAGATGCAGTATAATGTGGATCAATGTGAGGTTATCCACTTTGGTGGCAAAAACAGAAAAGTAGACTATTATCTGAATGGTGGCTGATTAGGAAAAGGGGAGATGCAACAAGACCTGGGTGTCATGGTACACCATTCATTGAAAGTAGGCATGCAGGTGCAGCAGGCAGTGAAGAAAGCGAATGGTATGTTAGCATTCATAGCAAAAGGATTTGAGTATAGGAGTAGGGAGGTTCTACTGCAGTTGTACAGGGTCTTGGTGAGACCACACCTGGAGTATTGCGTACAGTTTTGGTCTCCTAATCTGAGAGAAGACATTCTTGCCATAGAGGGAGTACAGAGAAGGTTCACCAGACTGATTCCTGGGATGTCAGGACTTTCATATGAAGAAAGACTGGATAGACTCGGCTTGTATTCGCTAGAATTTAGAAGACTGAGAGGGGATCTTATAGAAACTTACAAAATTCTTAAGGGGTTGGACAGGCTAGATGCAGGAAGATTGTTCCCGATGTTGGGAAAGTCCAGAACAAGGTGTCACAGTTTAAGGATAAAGGGGAAATCTTTTAGGACCGAGATGAGAAAAAAAAATTTCACACAGAGAGTGGTGAATCTGTGGAATTCTCTGCCACAGAAGATAGTTGAGGCCAGTTCATTGGCTATATTTAATAGGGCGTTAGATGTGGCTCTAGTGGCTAAAGGGATCAGGGGGTATGGAGAGAAGGTAGGTACAGGATACTGAGTTGGATGATCAGCCATGATCATATTGAACGGCAGTGCAGGCTCGAAGGGCTGAATGGCCTACTCCTGCACCTAATTTCTATGTTTCTATGATCATGGCTGATCATCCAAAATCAGATCCCCGTTCCTGCTTTTTCCCCATATCCCTTGATTCTATTAGCTTTAAGAGCTATATCTAACTCTCTCTTGAAAACATCCAGTGAATTGTCCTCCACTGGCTTCTGTGGCAGAGAATTCCACAGATTCCCAACTCTCTGGGTGAAAAGGGTTTTTCCTCATCTCAATCCTAAAGCCTACCCCTTATTCTTAAACTGTGACTCCTGGTTCTGGACTTCCCTAACATCAGGAACACTTTTCCTGCATCTAGCCTGAGCAACCCCGTAAGGATTTTATATGTTTCCAGCAGGTCCCTAAATTAGAAGATTCTATAGAAAAGGTTTAGAAGGATATGGGCTAAATGCAGGCACTAAATGCAGATGGGAATAGTGTAGATGGGGCATCTTGGTCAGCTTGGGCAAGTTGGGCCGAAGGGCTTGTTTCCATGCTGTATGACTACGACCCTTGAGAATTCAATACTGAGTCCAGAAATCTGCAATGTGCCCAATGACTATGTGATGGGAAAAAGACACTGGCACTGCATGCAATCATTTCTATGCTGGAATTGATATGGCTGTTGCAATCTGTATGTTCATCTGTGAATTACAAGTGGGAGAGGAAAGTCTGATTATCTTTGTGTTTGTGTATGTGTGGAGTCAGCTTGTATGTGCATGTGCTTAATATGCCAGTGTGCATGTGTCCATATGAATGAATGAATGAATGAATGAATGATTTTTAATTGTCACATGTATCTAAGGTACAGTGACATGTGTCGGAAGGAACTGCAGGTACTGGTTTAAACCGAAGACAGACACAAAGAGCTGGAGTAACTCAGCGGGTCAGAAAGCATCTCTGGAGAAAAGGAATAGGTGACACTTCCGGTCAAGACGCTTCTTCAGACTGAGAGTCAGGGAGGGGAAAGGGAAATGAGAGATATAGTTGTGATAGAGAGAAATATAGAACAAATGAATGAAAGATATGCAAAAAAGTAATGATGATAAAAGAAACCAGTTACAGACTATGAGACTCAACAAGACGACTGTGAAACTAGTGCAACTACTTAGGTGGGGGAGGGATGGAGAGAAAATGAAATGCTTTGTTTTGCATACACAAGTGTTGCCATGTGTTGGTGCCGACAAAGTTATAAAAGTACCGAGCAGTCCGGTATATGCTTGTGCACACTATGTCTACGTAGCAGAGCCTACTATACACTCTGGTCACCTTGGAACTCCTCAGCACTGGAGAAAGACCTCGCTCTGTGAAGGTGGATAGCCAGTGTACAGCTCCCGGTCCACTTTCAAATCTTTTACGCATAGGCAGCTTCCAGTCTTCAGTGAAGTAAAAACAAATCCTGCTCAATCCCAAGAGGCTTCCTAAGAAAAAGACGCAGAGGCTTAGAACCAGTAGGGCGGGTTGTTAAAGTAATCATGTCATTATAAAAATACTTGAGTTTCGTCTGACTTGATGAGTCCATGAGAGGTTGGAGTGTTATTGAGATGCTGTGAATGTATCCCTTTGTCGAATACCTATGAATACAATTTGCATTTTTGTCAAATACAAAGTGGTGAAACTATAGAAACAAATAACTGCAGATGCTGATTTACACAAAAGGACACAAAGCGCTGGAGTAACTCAGTGGCTCAGGCAGCATCTCTGGAGAACATGGATAGGCAACGTCTCAGGTAAAGACCCTTCTTTAGACCCTGAGTCTGAAGAAGGTTCCCAACCCTTCACATTTCAGGTTGGGGTCCCTTGTACAGACCCCATGTCCTCCTGAGATGCTGCCTGACCCACTGAGTTAATGCAGTAGTTTGTGTTTTTTGGTTGAGAAAATATTGATTTGCCAACATTCGGTGGCATTAACTATTTGTTAACCCTCTTTGTAACCAGTCCTGCCTGTTAGAAGGGAGGTTGGTCTAGTTGGGTCCACAACAGGAGACTGCCAAGATGCTGCACTCTTTTCAACAAATTCAACGATGAACGACAATGGACTTCAATGAAATTGAACAAGCAACATATCACCGATGTCTCACAGAGGCACAGCGGTGGCGTTACTGCCAAAAGGGCCTGTCCCACTGCGGCGACCTAATTGGTGAGTTCAGAAGAGTTTGCCCTCGACTCATACTCGCAGCATGGTCCACACGAGGTCCTAGGAGGTCTTTGTAACTCTCCTTCATGCTCGAGAGTAGTCACCGTGTACTCGAGGCCTCAGCTAGGTCGCGTCATATTTTTCAACATGCTGAAAAATGCCTGCGAGTATAAAAAGGTCGCCATGGAAAAAAATCGATATTTTTTTACTCGTAGGTTTAGTCGAGGTAGGTCGTAGTAGGTTGTATTGCTATCGTAGGTAACTGAAGGCCGAGGTAATCCAAGGTAGTCGAAGGAAAGCTCGTTGAGAAAAAAAAGGTGATTAAACCGACCGGTAATGTTAAATGCCCGCTAAACTTTATTAAAAGTTGTCCACTCCTTCTCCCCCCCTTCTCCCCCTTCTCTCCCCCTTCTCTCCCCTTCTCTCCCCTTCTCTCCCCTTCTCTCCCCTTCTCTCCCCTTCTCTCCCCTTCTCTCCCCTTCTCCCCCCCCCCCCCCCCCCACCCTGCTCTCTCTAAAGGACTTACCGTACACTGTGCAGCCGTCTTTTACCTTCTTCTTCATCGCGGGTGTGAATTTCAGACAGCGCTACCCCTCTTTCCCTGGCCCCTGCCTTTGTGATGTGTGTGTGTGTGTGCGTGCGTGCGTGCGTGCGTGCGTGCGTGCGTGCGTGTGTGTGTGTTTTCATCGCTGACGGTCTATCCATCTCGAGGTTTTTCAGGCGAGTACTCTCGAGCTTGGAGGTCGAAGACACTTCTGAACTCGCAGATTAGGTTGCCGCAGTGGGACAGCCCCTTAACTCTTCCCAGTGCCACATCCTATTCTCTCGCTAATCCTATCATCATGACCCTACGCCATGAAATAATCACAGAACCTGCTTCCCAAAGTAAAACTCATGAAGTTATAGAACTATACAGTATAGGAACAGGCCCTCCAGCCTAACCTATTCATGCTGACCAAGTTGCCTAACCAAGCGAGTTGCACTTACCTGTGCCGAGCCACATCCCTCCATACCTTTCGCTTCCAAGTGTCTTTTTAAATGTTGTAATTGTTCTGCTTCCCCTGGCAGCGTGTTCCACACACCCACCAATCGTTAATATTTACTGCACAGGTGGCCATTCCACCCATCGTCTCTGTGCTAGCTGAAGAAGATGTATCCAGTAATGTAATAAGAAGGAGCTGCAGATGCTGCTTTGTATCCAAGATAATCATGGGTCCAGATGGGGCACACATGAGGGGGTGGGGAAGAATGTAGTGGGTGTGGGGGAGAAAGGGGAAGGTGAGGTGGGGATTGAGTAGTTGGAGCATTTAATGTTCATACTGTTGGGTTGTAAGCTACCAAAGCGGAATATGAGATGCTGTTCTTCCAGTTTGCATGTGGCCTTACTCTGGCAATGGAGGAGGCCCAGGACATAAAGGCCAGTAACGGGAAGGGGAGTTAAAATGATTAACATTCCCTTATGTAAACCAGCATCTGCAGTTCCTTGATGGTATTCAGATTTGCCATTCTTTCCTTATATCTAAAATGTGTAACTTCATAAGTTAGAGGAGGAGAATTGGACCATTGGGCCATTGGTCTACTCCACCAGTCAATCATGGCTGATCTATCATTCCCTCTCAACCCTATTCTTTTGCCCTCACCTAATAAGCCCTGACACTCATACTAATCAAGGATTTGGCAATCTCCACCTTAAAAAGTTAGTTTAGTGATACAGGCTCTTCATCCCACCAAGTCGGTGCCAAACAACGATCACCCTAACACTAGTTCTATCCTACAAACTGGGGGCAATTTACAGAAGCCAATTAACCTACAAACCTGCACATCTTTGAAACGTGGGAGGAAACCAAAGCACCCAGAGGAAACCCACGTGGTCTCAGGGAGAACGTACAAACCCCGTACAGACCGCAATTGTAGTCAAGATGGAACCCGGGTCTCTGGCGCTGTAAGGCAGCAACTCTACCGCTGCACCACCGTGACGCCGGTGCCATTCTCTAGCTCTGGCCAAATTAGTGTTTCCAACATACCTAGCAGTCTTCTCGTTCTTATATTTTTAAGCTTTAGACAAAAAGGGATGTATTCTGTGTGCCTTCTCAAACACTTGTCACACAGCCGTCTGTACGTAAACACTCCAAGATCTCTCTGTACCTCCACACTTTCTCAGTATATCCTACTATCTATATTACAAAAAGTCTGATCTTGACCACTTCCTGGTGTTCTGTATATTGATTTTAGATAAAACGCTGCCATTTACGGCTGTGATTTTTAGCCATCTTACTTAGAGTCCCCCTCCGTTGCGCAGGACAAGAGGATTTTCCCCATCGATGAAAAATAAAAGAGTTATTTAAAAAATGTTGAGATTCTCTCTCCTGAAGGCCACGCCCCTTCCGGAGGGACTATAAAGCCCGGAAGTGTTGAGTGCCTCAGCCAGTCTCTGAAAGATGGGGGAGCGAGAGGGCCACGTCTCTCAGTCTGAGCTGTGAATAACACTGAACACATGTCAACTAAACTGTGAGTGTGGTTTTATTGACCTTGCGTGTCCTTAATGGGGTTTGAAAATGAAAATGTGGTTGGTTTGAAATAAAGCACAGCAAATGGTTGGTGGTGGTGGTGGTTGGTTTGAAGTAAAGCACAGCAAATGGTTGGTGGTGGTTGGTTTGAAATGGCAAATGATTAAAAGTCTAAACTTGACTACTACCTGTTTGCACTGCATATTGACTTTAGATAAAACACTACCACTTACGGCTGTGATTTTTGGCCATCTTACTCAGCCCCCATCCACTCATCAGGTGCAGAGGATTCTTCCCATCAATGAGAAATAAGTGTTATTAGAGTTTTAAAAAAATGTTGAGAATCTCTCTCCTGTCAATCACGCCATGAAGTCCAAGCCCCTTCTGGTGGGAGGGGGAGGGATGATAAAAACCGGAAGTGGGTGTGGCTCAGTCTCTGCAAGATGGGAGAGGGAGAGGTCATGACTCTGTCTGAGCTGTGAATCAACTGAACACACTGAATGTCTACTGAACTGTGAGTGTGGTGTTCATGTTGTGTTTATGTGGTGTTTTGTGTGGTTTTATGGTGGTTTAATGGTGGTTTCACCCTGCTTGAAATGGTATGAAACTGCATTTGAATGTGGTGGCCATGCACCCTGCATGAAATGGTATGAAACTGCACTTGAATTTGGTGGCCTTGCACCCTCCTTGAGTGGTCAGAAACTGCACTTGAATTTGGTGGACCTGCACACTGCTTGGTGGCATGAAACTGCACTTGAATTTGGAGGCCTTACACCCTGCTTGAAGTGGTAGGAAACTGCACCTGAATTTGGTGGCCTTGAACCCTGCTTGAAGTGTTATGAAACTGCACTTGAATTTGGTGGCCTTGCATTCTGCTTGAAATGGATTTTCAAGGAATAGCCGTGAGTCAACTGCCAGCCCACCGGCCGTGAGTGAGCTGCCAGCACATCAGGCTTGAGTGACTGAGCTGCCACCCCAAGAATCCATTTGGCCCACAATGTCCATACTAGCCCTCTGGAAACCAGCTCATTCAGCCCACAACACCCATACTAGCGTTCCAGAAAGCTGTGGAGAGAAGAGGACAGACGACGTTTCGGGTAGGAGGGAGAAAGCTAAGTTGCCGCTCAGCCCTCTACACCATGAGTCTGAACGTTTCCGACTCAAAGCATTGTTCGTCCTTTCCCTCCACAAATGTTGCTTGATCTGCCGAGTTCATCCAGCACATTGTGATTTGCTCAAGATTCCAGCACCTGCAATTCCTGGTGTACCCGTTTCCCACTGATATTTTCTTTGTTCTGAACTGTGCAACTGTATCATTTCCAGATACTTCTCTCAGCTCACTTTACCTTCCTGGAATCACAAAATAATTACACCACATAAGGAGATTGTTCGGCCCATCTTATCCCTGTCAGCTTTCCACCAGAGCACCTCACTTGCTCTAACTCCCAGTCCTTTTTGGACAGCCTTGCCAATGTTTCTTCAGCGTATATTTATCCAGTTCCCACCGCCACATCTGCAGGCAGTACATTCTATATCCCAGACATGCTGCGTAAAATTAATTTTCCCTGTGTCACTCTCAATTCCTTTCTTGTTCTCAACCATGTGGAACACTCTGCCAAGTCTGCACAGGCAACGCCTCAAGAAGTGATGGAGGAAGGTTATCTCACACCATTTGAGCAGCAACAAAGATTTGGCTTACTTTAGTTTAACTAAACTAGAGATACAGTGCAGAAACAGGTCTGCACACCGGGTCCGCGCCGACCAGCGACCCCCCCCCCCCCCCCCTACACTAACACTATGTTGCACACACTAGGAACAATTTTACAATTTTACCAAACCCAATTAACCTACAAACCTGTACGCCTTTGGAATGTGGGTGGAAACGAGCACCCGGTGAAAACCCATGGGGTCACGGGGAGAACGTACAAACTCCACACAGACAGCACCCATAGTCAGAATCGAACCTGGATCTCTGGCTCTGTGAGGCAGCAACTCTACCGCTGCGCCACCGTGCCGGGACAAGGAGCTCAGTGGGTTGAGCAACATCTGTGGGGGACTAAGATTTAAGAAGCAGCTGGATTGGCAGGACAATGCTGGTGATAGACCAAATGCTGGTAAATGGGATGGATGGTACACCAGTCATTGAAAGTAGACATGCAGGTGCAGCAGGCAGTGAAGAAAGTGAATGGTATGTTGGCATTCATAGCAAAAGGATTTGAGTATAGGAGCAGGGAGGTTCTACTGCAGTTGTACAGGGTCTTGGTGAGACCACATCTGGAGTATTGCATACAATTTTGGTCTCCAAATCTGAGGAAAGACATTCTTGCCATAGAGGGAGTACAGAGAAGGTCCACCAGACTGATTCCTGGGATGTCAGGACTTTCATATGAAGAAAGACTGGATAGACTCGGCTTGTATTCGCTAGAATTTAGAAGATTGAGGGGGGATCTTATAGAAACTTACAAAATTCTTAAGGGGTTGGACAGGCTAGATGCAGGAAGATTGTTCCCGATGTTGGGGAAATCCAGGACAAGGGGACACAGTTTAAGGATAAAGGGGAAATCCTTTAGGACCGAGATGAGAAAAACATTTTTCACACAGAGAGTGGTGAATCTCTGGAACTCCCTGCCACAGAAGGTAGTTGAGGCCAGTTCATTGGCTATATTTAAGAGGGAGTTAGATGTGGCCCTTGTGGCTAAAGGGATCAGGGGGTATGGAGAGAGGGCAGGTACAGGATACTGAGTTGGATGATCAGCCATGATCATATTGAATGGCGGTTCAGGCTCGAAGGGCCGAATGGCCTACTCCTGCACTTATTTTCTATGTTTCTATATGGATAGGTACATGATATCAGCATGAATAACAACCTGTGCTCTATGACCCTATCATACTCATAGTATTATATCAAACCTCCTCTCAGCCTTCTTTCCTCTCGTGGAAAGGACTAGAATATAAAAGCAAGGATGTAATGTAAAGGCTTTTTAAGACACTTGTAAGTATGTGCTGGTGTTGGAGAGGAGGTTTACGAGAATGATCCCGGAGATTATGGCGTTAATGTATGATGAGCGTTTGATGTCTCTGGGCCTCCACTTGCTGGAGTTTAGAAGGATGAGGGTGGGGTCTTATTGAAACCTACTGAATAGAGTGGATGTGGAAGGGATGTTTCCAGTAGTGGGGGTGTCTAGAACCAGAGGCCTCTGAATAAAAGGATGCACCTTTATAAAGGAGATGAGGAAAACATTTATGTAATGATCGAGTGGTGAATCAGTTGCCACAGATGGCTGGGGCGCCGTCAATTTTTAAAGCAGAGATTTAAAGCAGAATAAGGGCATCAAGGGTTACAGTAAGAAGAGAGGTGAATGGGGTTGAGAGGGAAATATAGATCAGCCACAATCGAATGGCGGAGCAGACTTGATGGGCCAAATCACCGAATTCAGCTCCTACAACATGATCTTATGATCTAAGGAGAATAATCCCATCCTCTCTGATCTTGTAATTTTAATCCATTTTCTCAGGAACCAGCCTCAAAAATCCAGACCTAAAATGCCCTCAAGTCCTTCCTATAATGTGCTGACCAGATTAGCACAAATCACCAATTGAGACTGAACCAACACATTATAACAAATCGGCATAACTTCCCTTCTTACACTCCCCATCTTTCTACATGGGGAAGGCTTCAACATTTGTTCCTGTTTCTCAAAATTCTGACAGAAACTTTTCAAACTTGCTTCTGCATCAGTACAAATATGGTCTTGGGCAGCACAGTGGCGCAGTGGTACCACTGCTGCCTCATGGTGCCAGAGACCCGGGTTCCCGGGGATGATAGGGTTAACCTTTGATGAGCGTGTTGACGCCTCTGGGCCTGTACTCGCTGGAGTTTAGAAGGATGATCATTGAAACTTACTGAATAATGGAAGGCCTGGATAGAGTGGATGTGGAGAAGATGTTTCCACTGGTGGGAAAGTCTAGGACCAGAGGGCATAGCTTCAGAATAAAAGAACGTACCTTTAGAAAATAGATGTGGAGGAATTTATTTAGCCAGAGAGTGGTGAATCTATGGGATTCATGGCCACAGACAGCTGTTGAGGCCAAGTCATTTGCGAATTTTAAAAGAGACTAGACCAAGTGCAGACCCTCGCGGGGGGGGCTGCAGCTTCACACGCACACTAACCCCCTCCCATACACATGCAGGGGGGAGGAGGAGGGGGGTAGGGGGAGACGATGTGTGGAGAGGGGAGGGAGGGGTGAGGAAGAGGATGGGGAAGGGGGGGAGAGAGAGGGGAGAGAGGGGGGGAGGGGGGGGAGAGAGGGAGAGAGGGGGGAAAGAGAGATGAATAGGTTCATGATTAGCATGGGTGTCAAAGGTTACAGGAAGAGGGCAGGAGAATGGGGTTGAGAGGGAAAAATAGATCAGCTATGAATGAATGGCAGAGTAGGATGGGCCGAATGGCCTAATTCTACTCCTGACTTATGAATGTGCTGGAGTCTGAAGAAGAGTTCCGACCCTATCCATGTTCGCCAGAGATGTTGCCTGACCCGCCGAGTTACTCCAGCACTTTGTGTCTTTTTGTAGTTCTGTAGTTCCTTGTTTTTATATGCTGAAGGAACTCATCAGGTCAGACTGCATCTGTGGGGGGAATAGACAGACGACATTTCAGATCAAGACTCATTTTAAGTCTGATCAGTCTGGGAGACCTGATAGAACTATATAAAAGGATAAGAGGCATAGATAGGGTAGACAGGCGGAATTTATTTCAAAGGATGGAAATGTCAAGTACTTGAAGGTGCAGCTTTAAGGTGAGAGAGACAAAGTTTCAAGTAGATGTTTGGGCTAATTGTTTCATACACACAGTGTGTCTGAAACATGCTGCCGGGGGTTGCAGATACGATAGGGGTATTTAGATAGGCACATGGATGTGCAGGGAATGGAGGGATATGGATCATGTCAGGCAGATGGGATTAGTTTATCTTGGCATCTTGTTCAGCACATACATTGTGGGCCAAAGGGCCTGTTCTGTTATTCGCTTTATCATGTATCTGTACACTGTGGATGGCTTGTTATAATCATGTATAGTCTTTCCGCTGACCAGTTAGCACGCAACAAATACTTTTTACTGTACCTCGATATACGTGACAATAAACCAAACAAAACTAAATTAAACTACACTTTAACTAAACCTTGGTACATGTGACAACAAACTAAACTAAACTAAACTAAGCTGTGTGGGGAGGACATGCACATGATCTTTTAAACTGAAGACAGACACAAAAAGCTGGAGTAACTCAGCAGGTCGGGCAGCATTTCTGGAGAAAAGGAATTGGTGGCGTTACAGATCGAGACCCTTCTTCAGACTGAGAGTCAGGGGAAAGGGAAACAAGAGATATTGATGGTACTTAGGACAAATGAATGGAAGATAACTAAACTGTGCTGCACTGTTCTATGTTCTGTGAGAATGGGGAGGAAAGGCATGGAATTAGGACTCGTGTTTCTCCCTCCTGAGAAATAGTCAGCTGTATTATGTGCCAGGACAGCTGTCTATCCTCTTGTTTGATAGGAAAGAGATACAATTTTGTAGGGATTCACACCTCATTTCCAGTACACAACTGAATGTCCCAGTGATGCTGTGATTAAAAACATTATTCAAAAATACAATGGAAACTATTTTAACATAAATGCTTTACTTGCACAGGAACAGTATTTGAGCAGGAATTAGTAGTTATTTACTGCAGCCAACAACCATCAGACTGTTGAGCACTGCAAACTCTACTCTGAACTACCAACTGCCTTGATTGCACCAGCGACTTGGGGCTTCGACTTTTTCTTGGCTCTATATTGTTTGTTTATATCTATATTACTAAAACTCTGTTCTTGACCGGTTTTGGCTTTCTGTGCTGCGGTTTCCGAGAGTACGCCGCCACCTACGGCTGTCATTTTTGGCAACCTCGCTCAGAGCCCCCCTCCGCCGCATGTGTGCCGAGGATTTTTCCCGTCGATGAAAATTGACAGAGATATTAATGTTTTTACAACATTCCCCATTCTCTCTGCTGCCCCCGCTGGAGGGAGGGGGATGGACTATAAAACCAGGAAGTGGTGTGCCTCAATCAGTCTCTGCAAGTGGTGTGCCTCAATCAGTCTCTGCAAGTGGTGTGCCTCAATCAAAGCTTTGAATGACACTGACAAATGTCTACAGCACTGTGAGCACCCTTAATTTGGTTTGAAAATGAAAATATGGTTAGAGGTAAAAAAGCACTGCCTGCAAATGGTTGTTTGGGTTTGGGTTGAAGTAAAAAGGCACTCTCTCTCCCCCCCCCCCCCCCCTCCCTCTCCTCCCCCTCCCTCCCTCTCCTCCCCCCCCCCCCCCCAATCCTCCATCTTCTCCCCCCCCCTCCCTCTCCTCCTCCCCCTCCCTCTCCTCTCCCCCCTCCTCTCCTCTCCCCCCTCTCCTCTCCCCCCTCTCCTCTCCCCCCTCTCCTCTTCCCCCTCTCCTCTGCCCCCTCTCCTCTTCCCCCTCACCCCCTCTCCTCTCCCCCTCTCCTCTCCCCCCTCTACTCTAACCCCCCTCTCCTCTCCCCCCTCCCTCTCCTCTCCCCCTCCCTCTCCTCTCCCCCTCCCTCTCCTCTCCCCCCTCCCTCTCCTCTCCCCCTCCCTCTCCTCTCCCCCTCCCTCTCCCTCTCCTCTCCCCCTCCCTCTCCTCTCCCCCTCCCTCCTCTCCCCCCCTCCCTCTCCTCTCCCCCCTCCCTCTCCTCTCCCCCTCCCTCCTCTCCCCCTCCCTCTCCTCTCCCCTCCCCCTCCCTCTCCTCTCCCCCCCTCCCTCTCCTCTCCCCCCCTCCCTCTCCTCCTCCCCCTCCCTCTCCTCTCCTCCTCCCCCTCTCCTCTCCCCCTCCCTCTCCTCTCCCCCTCTCCTCTCCCCCTCTCCTCTCCCCCCCCTCTCCTTCCCCCCTCCTCTCTATCTCTCCTCTCCCCCCTCCCCTCCCCTCCTCTCCTCCCCTCCTCTCCTCCCCTCCTATCCCCCTCTCTTCTCTCCCCCCTCTCCTCCCCCCCCCCTCCTCCCCCCCCTCTCCCCCTCCCCCCCCTCTCCTCCTCCCCCCCCTCTCCTCCTCCCCCCCTCTCCTCCTCCCCCCCCTCTCCTCCTCCCCCTCTCCTCCTCCCCCTCTACTCTCCTCCCCTCATCCTCCTCCCCCCCTCTCCTCCTCCCCCCTCTCTCCCCCTCTCCTCCATCCCCCCCTCTCCTCCAATCCCCCCCTCTCCTCCTCCCCCCCTCTCCTCCCCCCCTCTCCTCCCCCCTTCATCCCCACCGTCCCTCCCCTAAACCCCCCTCCCCTCCACACACCCCTACCCCCTCCCTGCTCCCCGCCCCTCATCTCACCCCCCTCTCAACACCCCCTCTCTCTCCCCCTCTCTCTCTCCCCCCTCTCCTCCTCCCCCTCTCCTCCTCCCCCCCTCTCCTCCTCCCCCCTCTCCTCCTCTCCCACTCTCCTCCTCCCCCCCTCTCCTCCTCCCCCCCTCTCCTCCTCCCCCCTCTCCTCCCCCCCTCTCCTCTTCCCCCCTCTCCCCCCCTCTCCTCCAATCCCCCCCTCTCCTCCAATCCCCCCCTCTCCTCCTCCCCTCTCCTCCTCCCCCCTCTCCTCCTCCCCCCCCTCTCCTCCTCCCCCCCTCTCCTCCCCCCCCTCTCCTCCCCCCCTCTCCTCCCCCCCTCTCCTCCCCCCTTCATCCCCACCGTCCCTCCCCTAAACCCCCCTCCCCTCCACACACCCCTACCCCCTCCCTGCTCCCCGCCCCTCATCTCACCCCCCTCTCAACACTCCCCCTCTCTCTCCCCCCCTCTCTCTCCCCCCCTCTCTCTCCCCCTCTCTCTCCTCCCCCCTCTCTCCTCCCCCCCTCCCTCTCTCTCTCTCTCTCTCTCTCCCCCTTCCTCCCCTCCATTAGCGTGAGTGCGGGAGGGGGGAGGGGGGTAGTTAGTGTGTGATGCTGCTTGCCACCTCCCCCCCACAACCGCACGTTGGGGGAACAGACCTAACGGGTCTGCACTTGGTCTAGTATTTTAATATATTTTGCTTGTTTATTATGATGTCTACTGAGTATCTGTTGTGCATTTCTGTTGTGTTGCTGCAACTTGGGTGGCACGATGGCGAAGTGGGAGAACTTCATCAGTCTGAAGAAGGGTCTCGACCCGAAACGTCACCCATTCCTTCCCTCCAGAGATGCTGCCGGTCCCACTGAGTTGCTCCAGCATTTTGTGACTATCGTCGGCACAGTGGTAGAGTTGCTGTCTCAGCATCTGTAGTTCCTTGTTTCTATCTGCTGGAGGAACTCATCAGGTCAAACTGCATCTGTGGGGGGAATAGACAGACGACATTTCAGATCAAGACACATTTTGAGTCTGATCAGTCTGGGAGACCTGATAGAACTATATAAAAGGATAAGAGGCATAGATTGGGTAGACAGGCGGAATTTATTTCAAAGGATGGAAATGTCAAATACTTGAAGGTGCAGCTTCAAGGTGAGAGAGGCAAAGTTTCAAGTAGATGTGCAGGTTTGATCCTGACCACAGGTGCTGTCTGTGCAGAGTTTGTACGTTCTCCCTTTGGCCGCGTGGGTTTTCTCCGGGTGCTCTGGTTCCCTCCCACACTCCAAAGATGTGCAGGTTTGTAGGTTAATTGGCTTCCATGAATAGCCCACAGTGTGTAGGATGGGATAGCGTACATCTAGTTTACGGGTGATCAATAGTCGGCGCGGACTCGGTGGGGCCAAGTGCCTGTTTCCACGCTGTATCTCTAAACTAAAACTAAGTAAGAATTTCATTGTTCCTTTTCAGAACATATGACAATAAAACACCCTTGACTCTTGACTTCACTTGCGTGACATTGGTGAAATAAGCTTGCAGCAATTGGGGGGAAATTGAAATGTTACAATCAGCTCGACATGCCAATTTTGTATTGTTCTTATAGTTTAGTTTAGTTTAGAGATACAGGCCCTTCAGCCCACCGAAACCGCACCGACCAGCAATCCCCGCATATCCTACACTATCCTACACAAACTAGGGACCATTTACATTTATACCAAGCCAATTAACCTACAAACCTGTACGGCTTTGGAGTGTGGGAGAAAACCGAAGATCTCGGAGAAAACAAATGCAGGTCACGAGGAGAAGATACAAACTCCTGGAGAGATAATGAAGTGTTGTAGGTTTGATTTATCATGTTTTCAGATTTCCTGAAGTTTCTGAAACAGAAAAATGTAATTTCTGATGATGCAATTAAACCTAATCATCTGCTCATCTAAACCTCAGGAATGAGTAGGTTAACCTATGATGAGCATTTGTCAGCACTGGGCCTGTACTCGTTGGAGTTTAGAAGAATGAGGGGAGACCTCATTGAAATGTACTGAATAGTGAAAGGCCTGGATAGAGTGGATGGGGAGAGGATGTTTCCACAAGTGGGAGAGTCTAGGACTAGAGGACAGCCTCAGAATTAAAGAATTAAGGAAAGGAAGAGAAATGTCTTTAGTCAGAGGGTGGTGAATCTGTGGAATTCTTTGCCACAGAAGGATGTGGATGTCAAGTCAGTGAACATTTTTAAGGCAGATTTAATATATTCTTGATTAGTACAGGTGTCAGAGGTTATGGGAAGATGGCAGGAGAATGGGGTTAAGAGGGAGAGATAGATCAGCCATGGTTGAATGGCGGAGTAGATTTGATGGGCCAAATGGCCTAATTCTGCTCCTATCACCTATGACCCTATGATGTGTATCCACCTATCTCTTACCTGGCTTTGTCCTACCTCACCTCTCTCTGCAGCTTTCCCCACCAGCTGTTGCAACCAATCTAAAGAAAGGCCCAGACCTGAAATGTCGCCTGTCCATATTCTCCAGAGATGCTGCCGGACCTGCTGAATTATTCCAGTAACAAAAACAGAAAATGTTGGAGATATTCAGCAGAACAGGCAGCATCTGTGGGAAAAGAAACAGAGTCAACGTTTCAGATCAGAGACCCTTCGTCAGAACTGTATTTGATCAAGGTGATTCAAGGGCCTATTCTGAGCTGCATGGCACTATGATTCCATTATTCCACAAGTAAATATCCAGCTCGAATCCAACTGAACCCACCTGATCCAATGAATGAATGAATACATTATTGTCACATTGGACAAGCCACAGTGAAATCCTTTGCTTGTGTACCCAAGGTATTCAAATAGTCGCCCATAAAGGGTGCATACAAAGTTACAAGTATTCGCACCTGGTCGCCTTTATGGTCCTTCCACGCCGGATCTTCCTTTGTTCCTTCCCCCAGCAGCGGCGTCCTCACTTCCACGTGTCCATCCTTGTCTGTCGGTTGGCGCCGTCATCGACCGCCGCAACGACCTTTCCACTTCTGCAGGCGCCTCCGCGGCGCCGACCCAGGCCCCAGCCACGGGCTCCGCAGACCCAGGAGCCGTCGGCTTTATCACCATTTGCACCTCGTGCTGCTTCGGCAAGGCCAGCAGCATAATCAAGGATGAGCTGCACTCTGGCCACTCCCTCTCTCCCCTCTCCTATCGGCAAAAGGTACAAAAGCGTGAAAATGCACACCTTAGACAGTTTCTTCCCAGCTGTTATCAGGCAACTGAACCATCCTACCAATAATTAGACTGCAGTCCTGAGATATTATCTACCTCATTGGCAACCCTCGGACTTTCTTGGATCGAATTTTACTGGACTTTATCTTGCAAGATATGTTATTCATGTTATTCCTTTTTTTCATGTATTTGTACACTGTCGATGACTCGATTGTCATCATGTACTGTCTCTCCGCTGACTGGTTAGCACGCAACAAAAACTTCACTGTACCTCGGTACACCTGACAATAAACTAAACTAAACTAAACTAATCTTGGAAGTATGATAGTGAGAGTTCAGGGTATACGTGTTTCTTTTAGAGTGATGGGCGAGGCAGGTAAGAAACGATGAGGAGAGAAATTGAGGATCTGGCCACAAAAAAGGTGACATGGGTTAAGTACAGGCAGTCTACAGGAAGACTGGGGAACATGAGCAAGTGAATGGACATGTACTGAGGGAACTTGGCATCCAGGTCCACAACACCCTGAAAGTGGCAACACAAGTCAATAGAGTGGCAAATAAGGTATATTGTCTGCTTGCTTTTATAGGTCAGGCATTGAGTAGAAGGTTTATAGGACTTTGGTTAGGCCGTGTTTGGACTTACTGTATGCGTTTCTGGTCACGCCATTACAGGAATAATGTGGAGGCTTTGGAAAGGTTTACCCCAATGATGCCTGGATTAGGGGGTATTAGCTACAGGGAGAGGTTGACAGACTTGGATAGTTTTCCCTGGAACGCCGGAGGTTCCAGGGAAACTTGTCAGTTGCATATAAAGTTATGAGAGGCATAGATAGGGTAGACTGATCTTATTGAGGTGTGTATAACCACGAGGTGGAATAGATAGGGTGAATGCACAGTCATTTCCCCAGGGTAGAGGAATCGAGAACTAAAGTTATGAGTTTTCTGTGAGAGGAGAAAAATGTAACATATTCTCACCACAAATGGTGGTGGGTATATGGAACGTGCTGCCTGAGGAAGCAACTGAGGCAGCTGCCTAACTAAATTTAAAATATATTTGGACAGGTACATGGATAGAAGGTAGAACACTATAGCACAGGGAGAGGATATTCAGCCCACAATATCCGTGATGCTGACTTATTTCCTCTGCCAATACATAATCCATACTGTTCCATTCCCTGCGTAACCATGTGCCTATCTAAAAGCCTTTATAATACCACTATCGCATCTACCTCCACCACCACCTGCAGCAGTGCATTCCAGACACCACACTCAAGGAGATGATTAGATGGCCCAAATGGGGCCACAAATTGGCTTTAGTGATTTGGGTTAAAGAAAATCCAATTTTTTTTTATACCTACATTAAAAATAAGGGAAGGTAGGACTGCTCAAGTATAAAGGAGGGAACTTGTGCCTGGAGTCAGGGGATGTAGGTGACACGGTAAATTAGAAGTTTGCATCTGTTTTTACCAAGGAGAAGGACATAGAGGACAGTGAGGCCAGCGTGGAGAATACTAATATGCACGGGCAGTTTGAGATTAAGGAGGAGGTGTTGGGGCTCTTGAAGAGCAATAAAATGGATAAATCCCCAGGACCTGATGGGATCTATCCCAGATTATAGAGACAGAGGCAAGAAAGGAGACAGTGGACGTCTTGATGAAGGTTTTTGCATCATCTCTACTCACAGGCGAGGTCCCAGAGGACTGGAGAGTAGCGAATGTTGTCCCTTTGTTCTAGAAGGAAATAACAGAGAATAACCTTTAAGAGATATTTGGACAGGTACGTGGATATGATAAGTTTAGAGGGTTATGGGCCAAGCGTGGGCAGGTGGGATTAGTGTAGATGAGGCATGTTGGTTGGCATGGGCAGGTTGGGCTGAAGGTCTGTTACCACACTGTATGACTCTATGACTCTAATCCAAGGAATTATAGGCCGATGAGCATCACGTCAGAGGTATGGAATTTATTGGAGAGGATTCCTCAGGATAACCTTTACTCCCATTTGGAAGAGAATGTATTATGTAGGGGCACTCAGCATAGCTTCGTATGGGGCAGGTCATGAATTAGTACCTTGATCAAGTTGGTGTAGTTAATTGGTCAGCGTAGGGTGATCAATGTCTACATGGATTTTGGTAAAGGGGCGGCACGACGGCGCAGCGGTAGAGTTGCTGCCTTACCACGCCAGAGACCCAGATTCAATCCTGACTACGGGTACCATCTCTACAGAGTTTGTATGTTCTCTGCGTGACTACATAGGTTTTCTCTGGATGCTCAGGTTTCCTCCCACACTCCAAAGATATGCAGGTTAGTAAGTTAATTGACCGGTAAAAATTGTAAATTGTCCCTAATGTGCAGGATAGTGTTAGTGTACAGGGATCATTGGTCGGCACGGACTCGGTGGGCTAAAGGGCCTGTTTCTGTGCCGTATCTTTAAGCTAAGCTTAATTAAAGTCCACTTTGGTACACTGATCCAGAAGATTAAAATGAATGGCACTAACAATGATTTGGTCGAATGGATTGAGAACTGGTTTACTGACAGAAGACAGGGGGTTATAGTGGAATGACACAAGGTCTGGAGGTCTGTGGCCAGTGGAGTTCCACAGGGATCTGTGTTGAGACTCTGTTGTGTGTGCTATCTGTAAATTACTTGGATATATTAAGTATACAGATGAGACTGACATTGCTGGGGTGGCAGACTGAGAAAGACTTGTTAATATACAGCGGCATATAGATCAGCTACAGAAATGGGTGGAGAAATAGCAAGCGGTGCTTAATTCGAGGAAGGTTGTTTCATACATCCACCACCATTTGTGTGAAAAAGTTACCCCTCATATCCCTATTGAATCTTTTCCCCTTGACCTTAAACTTATGTCCTTGATTCACCTGGGCAAGAAATTCTGTGAAACTCATGATCTTATGCACCTCTATAAGATCACTCTTCATCCTCCTGTGCTCCAAGGAATAGAGTCCCAGCCTACTCAACCTCTCCCTATAGCTCAGACCCTCTAGTCCTGGCAATATTCTCGTAAATCTTCTCTGTACCATTTCCAGCTTGACAACATGTTCCTGTAACACGGTGCCCAGAATGAATGAAATGAATAAAAGATATGCAAAAAGTAACGGTGATCAAGGAAAGGTGGAGCCCACAATGCTCTATTCTTTGCTGTGGACTAGGTGATAACGAGTTATATAGACAATGAAACACAACAGGTCGACAGTGAAACTAGTGCAACTACTAAGGTGGGGGAGAGGCGGAGCGAGAGGGAATGCAAGGGTTACTTGAAGATAGAGAATTTAGAGATACAGCGCAGTAACAGGACCTTTGGCCCACTAAGTCACACTAGTGACAATTTACAATTATACAAGCCAATTAGTCTACAAACCTGGAAGTTTTTGGAGTGTGAGAGGAAACCCACGCATGTTGCAGTGAGAATGTACAAACTCCGTACAAGCAGAACCTGTAGTCTGGATCGAACTCGGGCCTCTGGCGCTGTAAGGCAGCAACTCTACCGCTGCACCACTGTGCCACAGCTGGTAGAGCTGCTACCTGACAGTGTCAAAGACTTGGATCTTGGGTCTGATCTTGGGTGTTGTCTGTGTGGAGTTTGCATGTTTTCCCTGTGAACACGTGGCTCTCCTCCCACCTCTCAAAGACATGTGGGTTTGTAGGTAAATTGGCCTCAGTATATCGCCTCTAGTGTGTAGGGAGTGGATGCAAAAGTGTAATAACATAGAACTAGTGTGAACAGTGGTCAGCGTGGACTCGGAGGCCCACAGGTCTGTTTCTATGCTGCACCTATAAACTAGGCTAACGTGTGAGGTGTTGCACTTTGGGAAGTCAAATCTAAGGAGGAAAATATGCAACTAATGGCATGACCCTTAAGAACATTGAGATACCGAGGGATCTTGGGGTCCATGTCCATACCTCCCTGAAATTGGCAACACAAGTAGATAGAGTGTAAAAGAAGGTATATGGTTGACATGTTCACAAGTTCACAAGTTATAGTAGAATTAGGCCATTCGGCCCATCGAGTCTACTCCGCCATTCAATCATGGCTGATCTCCGCCTCCTAATCCTATTTTCCAGCCTTCTCCCCATAACCCTTGACACCAGTTCTAATCAAGAATTTGTCTATCTCTGCCTTAAAAATATCCACTGACTTGGCCTCCACAGCTCTCTGTGCCAATGAGTTCCACAGATTAACTACCCTCTGACTAAAAAAGTTTCTCCTCACCTCCTTTCTAAAAGAGCGCCCTTATGGTAATATGGTATGGTAAAGTGGAAAATATGGTATGCTTGCCTTCATTAGTCGGGCTATTGAATATAACAATCAGGAAGTCATGATGCAGCTTTATAGGATTTTGGTTCGGCCGCATTTGGAGTATTATGAACGTTCTGATCATCTCATTCATTACAGGAAGGATGTGGTGGCTTTGGAAAGGGAGCAGAGGAGTCTCACCAGAATGATACCTGGATGAGAGGGTATCAGCAACAGGGGGAGCTTGGACACTTTGATTGTTTTCTCTGTAGTTGAGTGAGGACCTGAGAGAAGTATATAAAATTATGAGTGGCATCGATAGGGTAGACAATCAGAACCCTTTTCCCGAGAGGGCATAGCTTTAAAATCAGAGAGGCAAAGATGTGCGGGGCAAGTGTTTTACACAGAGGGCAGTGAGAGCCTGTTACACACTACCAGAGGTGTTGGCTGATGCACATGTGACAGTGGTATTTAAGGGACTTTTGGATAGGCATGTGGATGGATATGCAAGGAATGGAAGGATATGGATCATGTACAAGCACATAAGAGTTAGTATTGGCATCATGATTGGCACAGTCATTGTGGGCTGAAGGGCCTGTTGCAGGAATGTACTGCTCTGTTAGAGTTAGAAGGTTTCCGCCCCGAAACGTCACCTATATCTTTTCTACAGAGTTGCTGCCTAACCTCCTGAGTTACTCCAGCATTAGACGTCTTTCTTCATGTACTGTTCTGTGTTTTATGTTTTAAATGCTGCTTGACTCAGCAGTTTTGATATATCTAGCTCTGTCAAGAATTGATAGTAAACTTTCATTTGAATAATTCACAGAATGTATAAGGTCATAAGTGATAGGAGTAGAATGAGGCCATTTGGCCCATCGTCTATTTCGCCATCAATCATGGCTGATCGATCTCTCCCTCCCAACCCCATTCTCCTGCCTTCTCCTCATAACCTCTGACACCTGTAGTAATCAAGAATCTCTCTGTTTCAGCCTTAAAAAATCGACTGACGGCCTCCACAGCCTTCTGTGACAAAGAATTCCACAGATTCACCATCCACTGACTAAAGAAATTTCTCATCATCTCCTTCCTAAAAGAACGTCCTTTCATTCTGAGGCCATGACCTCTAGTCCTAGACTCTCCCACTCATGAAAACATCCTCTCCACATCCAAGCCTTTCACTATTCTGTAAGTTTCAATGAGATTCCCCCCTCATTCTTCTAAACTCTAGCGAATACAGGCCCAGTGCTGAGAAACGCTGATCATAGGTGAACCTATGTATTGAGACCTGGATGCTGTATTGTATTGTATTGTTGAATTGCTGAAGAGACTAACATTGATCACCCATCGCTAATTGACCCCGGCAGGATAGTGTTGTGCCCCCTTCACAAAATGCCGCTGTGTGTTTAGTGAATGTTGTTCCACGGGTCTAGTCAATGGGGAGCTTGAGGATTCTGATCCGAATGGCAAAATGGTGAAATTTCAGAAGGAACTTGTGTTCTCCAGCCTGGGGTTCAACACAATGCCTCACAATGCCAGAGGCCCGGGTTCGATTCCGACCTCAGGTGTTGTCTGTGTGGAGTTGGCATGTTCTGGCTGTGACTGCGTGAGATACCTCTCGACATCCCCAAAAAATCTTGGAGTCATTGAGTCAAAGAGTCATAGAAGACATATAACATAGCATGGCACACAGTCATAGCATAGGGTCACAGTGGAGCAGCGGTAGAGTTGCTGCCTTACAGCACCAGAGACGCGGGTTCGATCCTGACTACTGGTGATGTCAGTACGGAGTTTGTACGTTCTCCCTGTGAGTGCATGACTTTTCTCTGGGTGCTCCTGTTTCCTCCCACACTCCAATGACTTACAGGTTTGTAGGCTAATTGGCTTTGGTTTAATTGTAAATTACCCTGTGTGTAGAATAGTGCTCGTGTACGGGGGTGAGTGATGGTCAGCACAGACTCAGTGGGCCTGTTTCCGCACTGTATCACTAAAGTATAAAGTCTAAAGTAAGGAAACAGGCCCTTCAGCTCAACTTGTCCATGCTGACCAAGATGCCCATCCTTTACCTGTACACCATGTGTAGCTCGATTGTAATCAAGTATAGTCTTCGATTGGATTGGATAACATGCAAACAAAAGCTTCTCACCGTGCTATGGCACACGTGACAATAATAATCTAAACTAAACCATCTTTGCTAGGCCCATTTGCCCACGTTTGGCCAGTATGTCTCTAACTCTTTTTGATCCATGTACCTGTCTTTAATTTGTTAAATCCATATACCTGCCTCAATTACCTCCTCTGGCAAGCTGTTCCATATACTCACTACCCTCAGGTTCATATTAAATCTTTCCCTTCTCAATTTAAACCTCTGTCCTCTGTTACTTCTTTCCCCTACTCTGGGTCTATTTCAGAGGGGAGATGCAACGAGATCTGGATGTCATGATACACCAGTCATAGAAAGTAGGCATGCAGTTGCAGCAGGCAGTGAAGAAAGCGTATGGCATGTTAGCATTCATAGCAAAAGGATTTGAGTATAGGAGCAGGGAGGTTCTACTGCAGTTGTACAGGGTCTTGGTGAGACCACACCTGGAGTATTGCGTACAGTTTTGGTCTCCTAATCTGAGGAAGGACATTCTTGCCATAGAGGGAGTACAGAGAAGGCTCACCAGACTGATTCCTGGGATGTCAGGACTTTCATATGAAGAAAGACTGGATAAACTTGGCTTGTACACGCTAGAATTTAGAAGATTGAGGGGGAGACAGAGAAGTTATAGAAACTTACAAAATTCTTAAGGGGTTGGACAGGCTAGATGCAGGAAGATTGTTCTCGATGTTGTGGAAGTCCAGAACAAGGGGTCACAGTTTAAGGATAAGGGGGAAGGAAATCTTTTAGGACCGAGATGAGAAAAACATTTTTCACACAGAGAGTGGTGAATCTCTGCAATTCTCTGCCACAGAATGTAGTTGAGGCCAGTTAATTGGCTATATTTAAGAGGGAATTAGATGTGGCCCATGTGGCTAAAGGGATCAGGGGGTATGGAGAGAAGGCAGGTACAGGATACTGAGTTGGGTGATCAGCTATGATCATATTGAATGGCGGTGCAGGCTCGAAGGGCCGAAAGGCCTACTCCTGCACCTATTTTCTTTGTTTCTATGTTTCTATGTTTCCCTGATGATGTTAAGCACCTCGATAAGATCACCACTCCTGCATCCAAGGAACAAAACCTAGCCGACTCAACCTCTCCCTGAAGCTCAGGCCCTTGAATCTTCCCTGCACTCTTTTTCACTTTAATGGCATCCTTCCTACAGCAGCAGGAAAGAAACTGAACACTACACTCCAAATGCTCACTAACATTTTGCACAACTGTAACATAACATCGCAACTTCTACACTCAATACCTGTCTGATGAAGGCCTAGCAAAAACCCTATTGATCCTCCCACGCTCCAAAGGCATACAGGTTTGTAGATTTAAACTTCCAGCATCTGCAGTTCCTTCTTGAACACAGGTTTGTAGGTTAATTGTCTTTGTTAAATAAAACATTGTAAATTGTCGCTAGTGTGTAGGATAGAGCTAATGTGTGGGGATCGCTGGTTGGCGTGGACTCGGTGAGCAGAGGACTCGTTTCCACGCTGTATCTCTAAACTAAATAAAAAAAGCCCACCCCACCCTGTGACGCAATTTTCCTGGAACTACAGTATGTACCTGTACTCCAAGATCCCTTTACTCTCTAACACCCCACAAGGACCATGGTTCAGATTGATAGGTTTTAGCATGGTTCCGCTCTGTGCAGGTTTGTAGGTTATTTGTCCTCTGCAAATTGCCCCCAGCATCTACGGAGTGGATGAGAAAGTGGGATAACATGAAACCAGTGTGAACGGGTGATCGATGGCCGGCGTGGACTTGGTGGGCCGAAGGGCCTGTTTCAATGCTGTCTCTCGAAGCTAAACTAACTGAAGTCTGCAGTTAAGGGAGGTTTTGGCAAAGAAACCTTGGTGAGGCTGTTGCAAACCTGGCAGCCACACCACCATTTGGCGGGGCTGTTCCCATTCAACCGGCTGCTTTGTCCATACGTTGGCCTTGATCAGTTTCCTGATCGTGCAGCTGCAGAATGTTCTGCTTCATGCTTCATGGTGCTGGAAAGCAGCTTTAGCTTTAGGTTTATTATCGTCACGTACACTGAGGTACAGTGAAACGTTTGTTTTACAAGTGTAGGAAGGAACTGCAGATGCTGGTTTAAACTGAAGATAGACACAAAATGCTGGAGTAACTCAGTGGGACAGGCAGCATCTCTGGACAGAAGGAATGAGTGACGTTTCGGGTCAAGACTCTTCATCAGACTGTTAGGAGAAACAGGACAGTGAACATTCCCACAGGACCTCTGACACAGTTATGCCAAGTCAATTAGTCGTCCCGACCCGAAATGTCACCCATTCCTTCTATCCAGAGATGCTGCCTGTCCCGCTGAATTACTTGAGCATTTTGTGTCTATCTTAGTTTTGTTTTACATGTTATCCATTCAAATCAGATAATACTATACATAAATCAATGAGGCCAATCTCAATTACAATAGATAGAGCAAAGGGAAAGATACAGAGTGCAGAATACAGTTCTCAACATTGTAGCACACCAGTTCCATAGACAAAATCCAATGTCACCCTAGCTTGTGGAAGGACTGTTCAGAAGCCTGATAACAGAGGGGAAGAAGCTGTTCCTGAGTCTGGTGGTGCGCACTTTCAAACTTCTATATCTTATGCAAGGAGAAGAAGGAATGACTGGGCTGGGACAAGTCTTTGATTATGTCAGCTGCTTTCCAGGAAAGCTTGCGGAATAGATGGAGTCAATGGTGAGAAGTCAGGTCTGTGTCATAGTCTGGGCTGCATCCACAACTCTCTGCCATTTCTTGTGGTCTTAGGCAGAGACGTTCCCAAACCCATACTGTCGTGATGCAGCCCAACAGGATGCTTTCTGTGAGGAGCCACCTGCCACAGGGTACCCACTCATTCCTACCCCCACAGTATGTACATGGCTGATACACTTAAGTGTTAGTTCAGGTGTCATCCCCTGGGGCATTGATGGTGTTGCATTGTACAATGGTAAATTCATTGGTTGTTTTGACAGGGTAGTTATACTTCCCCTTGTCTGAGTTCATAAGTTGTAGGAGCAGAATGAGGCCATTCAGCCCACCAAATCTACTCGCTATTCAATCATGGCTGATATATCTCACCCTCCTAACCCCATCCTCCTGCCTTCTCCCCATAACCCCTGACACCCGTACTAGTCAAGAATCGACCAATCTCCACAAATGTTACAAATATCCACTGACAGCCTCCACAGCCTTCTGAGGCAATGAATTCCACAGCTACCTGCCATTTCCTGCTATTTGTGCAATTGATTATCCTACAATTTGAGCAGTTCAAACATTATATGCCAGTTAGTGAATATTCCTGCATGTAAGGCAAAACTCATTCTCTGACAAATGATAAGTTAAATATAGTATAGAATTAACCAATCGGACCTCTGACTTTGAAGAATAGATGGTAGACAAAAATGCTGGAGAAACTCAGCGCGTGAGGCAGCATCTATGTAGTGAAGGAATAGGCGACGTTCTTCAGACTTATGTGGGTGGGGGGGGGGGGGGGGGGGGGGGGGGGGGGGGAAAGAAAGATAGAGGCGGAGACAGTGAGCTGTGGTAGAGTTGGGAAGGGGAGGGGAAGGAGGGAGAAAGCAAGGACTACCTGAAATTGGAGAAGTCAATGTTCATACCGCTGGGGTGTAAACTATCCAAGCAAAATATGAGGTGCTGCTCCTCCAATTTGTGGTGGGACTCACTCTGCCCATGGAGGATGCCCAGATCAGAAAGATCCTATTCGGAATGGGAGGGGGAGTTGAAGTGCTGAGCTACCAGGAGATCAGGTTGGTTATTGCGAACTGAGCGGAGGTGTTGGGCGAAGCAATCG
Organism: Amblyraja radiata; assembly: GCF_010909765.2. Classification (NCBI taxonomy): domain Eukaryota; kingdom Metazoa; phylum Chordata; class Chondrichthyes; order Rajiformes; family Rajidae; genus Amblyraja; species Amblyraja radiata. The sequence goes on from NC_045984.1 coordinate 2,248,111, forward strand.
GCAAGCATGCACTTGCTCTCACCCATGTAGAGCAGTTGACACCTATGAAGAATAGATGGAGTCAATGGTGGGATGTCTGGTCTGTGTGATTGTCAGAGCTACATCTACAACTCTCTGCAACTTTAAAGTTTGAACAGGGCAGCACAGTGGCACTGTGGGAGAGTTGCTGCCTTACAGCTCCAGAGACCCGAGTTCGATGCTGACTACAGGTGCTGTCTGTACAAAGTTTTCCAACTTTCTCCCCGTGAACATATGGGTTTTCTCCGGGTGCTCCGGTTTCTCCCCACATTCCTAAGACATGCAAGCTTCTAGTTTATTTGAGCTCTGTAAAAGTGCCCCTAGTGTGATGTGTATAGGTGATCATTGGTCGGCACAGGCTCAGTGGGCCAAAGGGCCTGTTTCCATGCTGTATCTCTAAAATAAATAAACTAAACTAAACTAAACTAAAAGTAATTGTTGCCCATTGATAACCTGGCCCCGAGGAGAATGAGGAGAAATCCGCCATTGTTGTTTCATCATATTTGGGCAGCTTACAACCTCGTGGTACGGATATTGATTTCTCTAACTTCAAGTAAACCTTGCATTCCCTCTCTCTTTGTCCCTGCCCCACCCTAGTCACCGTACTAGTTTCACTGTTGGCCGGCTAACTTTCACTGTTTGTTTTAAAGTTATCACCTTTCCCACAACTAACAATACACCTTTGTGGACTTACCTTGTCTGTCTTTTTGCATATCTTTCATTAATTTGTCCCATGTGCCGTTTCATATCTCTCGGTTCCCTCTCCCCTGACTCTCAGCCTGAAGGATCTCGACCCAAAACATCATCTATTCCTTTTCACCAGAGATGCCGCCTGACCCGCTGAGTTACTCCATCTTTTCATGTCTATCTTCGGTGTAAACCAGCACCTTCCTATACATCGTTTCCTCTGGATTCGATAAGTTAGCAATGATGTGCCCTCCACATTAAATAAATCACATTTACTTGGCTTCTGCAATCGCAGAAAGTGTTCAGGAGCAATAACAGTTATTGCACTTTGTCTCATCTGCACTCGTTAGTCTTGCTGATGTTCAGAAAGGATGAGGAAGTGCTCTGACGCACTTGTGGTTAAATGTGGTGAATCTTGCCAGCCCGTGATGAACCTGACGGATAATTGACCTCTGAACATCTCTTTACCATCCCAGCCCCACAAGCTATCAGGCATAGGATGACAAAGGGAAGTCCATGAGCCACATGGCCTCGCCCAGTGTTTGCAGTACAGATGCAACCATTCAGCAGCCATCTTGAACAAAGGAGAAACATTTAGCCCAGTAGAATTACGTTTGTTAAAGCAAACAAATTCACGCAACACATCAAAGCCTACTAATAACATTTTACAGTTGTAAATCTTTATAAGAAACGTTACTAAAACATTACTATCGCACCATTTAAGAAACATTTAGACAGGTACATGGATAGACACAAAACGCTGGAGTAGCACAGCTGGACAGGCAGCATCTCTGAGGGAAGGAATGCGTAACGTTTCGGGTTGAGACCCTTCTTCAGTACAGGTTTAGAGAGATATGGGACAAATGCAGGCAGGTGGGACTAGGGGCAGCACAGTGGTGCAGCGGTAGAGTTCCTGCCCTACAGCACTAGAGACCCGGGATTGATCCTGACCACAGGTGCTGCCTGTAATGAGTTTGTACGTTCTCCCTGTGACCGTGTGGGTTTTCACATCTACTTGTACTTGTACACGATCCATTTCCCTCTTTTCCCTGCACTTCCATGAGTCTATCTAAAAGCATCTTAAACGCCACTATTGTATCTGCCTCCACCACCACCCCTGGTAATGTGGTCCAGGCCACCGCCACTCTCTGGGTAAAAAACACCCCCCCCCGCACATTAAACTTTAAAATTTAAACGTCTTGCAATGCCAGAGACCCGTTTTGACCCTGACAATGGGTACAGTCTGTACAGAGTTTGCACGTTCTCCCAGTGACCACGTGTGTTTTCTCCGCATGCTCTGGTTTCCTCCCACACTCCAAAGACGTACAGGTTTGTAGGTTCATCAGCCGGGAAAAAATGAAAATGGACTTTACTATTTCGGATAGTTTAGTATACGGGGATCGTTGGCCGGCACGGACTCGGTGGGCCGAAGGGCCTGTTTCCACACTGTATCTCTAAACTAAACTGAACTAGGTGTGTAGATGGCACATGCTGGTTGGTGTGGGCAAGATGGGCCGAAGGGTCTGTTTCTACACTGTATGAAAAGTTGTGAAAGAAGCTTTCTCTCTTTATTTTTAGTTTTAGCGCGGTAACCAGCACGGTAACAGGTCCTTCAGCCCATCCAGTCCGCATTGACCACCGATCCCCCGTACACTAGTTTTAGTTTAGTTTATTGAACGGGAGATACAGTGAAACACTTTTTGTTGCGTGCTATCCAGTCTGTGGAAAGACTATACAGTACATCATTATAATCATGCTGGCCACGGTGTACAGATACAGGATAAAGGGAATAACGTTTAGTGCAAGATACATCCAGAACAGTTGGATTAAGAGTCCAAGAGGCATCAATAATACTATCCTACACACTATGGCCAATCTACAGAAACATTAACCTACAAACCTGCACGTCTTTGTGATGTGGGAGAAAACGGGAGCACCCGGACAAAACCCACATGTTCAGAGGGAGAACGTACAAACTCTGCACGGACAGAACCTGTAGTCAGTATCGAACCTGGGTCTCTGGTGTTTTAAGTCAACAGCTGTACCGCTACATCACTGTGCTGACTTCTTCCCACGAGGAGTTTAACCCTCTATACTTGAGACGTTCATATTCCTACATCATTCATGCGTTTGTGCTGATGTTCAATAATTTCGTCACTTTCTCACTGTTGCAATGCAGTTGGTACTCATTTGACTGATGTAGTACAAAGACAATAATAAGATACATTTGTACTGATGGAAGGCAATCGACAGACAATGTCCCCCATTGAGGGCGGCACAGTGGCGCAACGGTAGATCTACTGCCTTAGTTTCATGTTTCATGTGTTTTATGAGTGTTGGCAGACCAATGACTCTCCTGGGATAAATAAAGTTCTATCGTGTCGTATCGTTACAGTGTCAGAGACCCAGGTTCAATCCGTTCTCCCTGTGGAGAAGGGTTTCGGCCTGAAACGTTGCCTATTTCCTTCGCTCCATAGATGCTGCCGCACCCATTGAGTTTTGTCTACCTTCGATTTTCCAGCATCTGCAGTTCCTTCTTAAAAACTCCCTGTGTCCATGTGGGTTCCCTCCACGTGCTCTGGTTTCCTCCCACACCCCAAAGTTGTGCAGGTTTGCAGGTTAATTAACTTCTATACATTGTCCCTGGTGTGTAGTATAGAACTACTATAGGGGTGATCATTGATTGGCCCAGACTCGGTGGTTTAGAGATACGGTGATACCACACTTTTAAACAAAACTCATCTGAACTAAACTAAATTAAAATAAATTCTTCCTATACATGATGGAGTTACCTTCTACTAAAAAATGGAGTTAAATCTGAGTTAATGTGACCCTTATCAGATTGAGATCACTGTCTCCTACATTTACAAACATTGTTAGTCACAATGTGGGCAGCCACTGTAATCCTCCCTCTGCTCTTTCTGTTCCAGGAGGCACAGAGGACTATTCAGGTCAAACGTCTTGTATAATAACTTTTACTTGGAGGTGGGTGGAGGGAATGGCAAAAGTGAGAGAGCGGGAAGAGCCAGAGTCTTGTTATTCTTGCGAATGAAACATAAATAAACCAAAGGAATAGTTAGATCTCAAGCCGGGTGTTGAGCAGCCACAGAGAGAGAGAGAGAGAGAGAGAGAGAGAGAGGGGAAAGAGAGAGGGGAAAGAGAGAGGGGAAAGAGAGAGGGGGGTGAGCTACTCTCTTTCTCTCTCTCTTTCTCTCTTTCTCTCTTTCTCTCTCTCTCTCTCTCTCTCTCTCTCTCTCTCTCTCTCTCTCTCTCTCTCTCTCTCTCTCTCTCTCTCTCTCTCTCTCTCTCTCTCTCTCTCTCTCTCTCTCTCTCTCTCTCTCTCTCTCTCTCTCTCTCTCTCTCTCTCTCTCTCTCTCTCTCTCGCTCTCCTCTCTACTCTTCGTCTCTCTCATCTCTCTCTCTTCGGCTCTCTCCCTTTTTCTCTCTTTCTCTCTCCCTCTCTCTCGCTTTGTGCGTGTGCGTTGTCCTCTTCTGCGGGAGACGAAAGGGAGAGAAGTTTAATCAGAGCCAAAATGCAGGAGTTCAATAAAAAAGGACACTGGAGTAAATTGCTGGAATAACTCAGCGGGTCAGGCAGCATCTCTGGAGAAAAAGGATGGGTGACGCTTTGGGTCAGGACCCTTCTTTCTCCAGAGATGCTGCCTGACCCGTTGAATTACTCCAGCACTCTGTGTCTCTCTGTGCTATATACCAGCATCTGCAGTTCCTTTCTACACACAGGATAGGAGTCTGTTTTACTGGTCTCTAGATTTTTGTGCAGTGAATATTCTGCTATTATGTTAGCTTTGCATTCCACCAATCTGCACCATTCACTGGGATCCTGTAAAGGCCTCTCTCCCCAGACACATACCTCTAGAATCAGTCAATAGAAATAGTTAATCAAATCAACGTATAAATAGAACATTTGCTGCAGTTAATCAAGTCAAAGGTTTGATTATCATTGGCAACTTGTTATGTTGTCAGATGTGAGCTGCTCCTTGCTACTGATTACCTCCGATGGTTGACCACAAAATCTCCCCATAATGTACTTTTCATACAATGGTTTGATAAAGGTAAAAGTGGCTGCAGAAGACATGGAACATTTAGAAAAAGCCCACAAGGGGAATAATCAACGCCAATCATTGATAAAGTGCAGCACCAACCATTTCTTGATATTCAAAACAAACCATGTATCCATGTGGAAACAAAGAACTGCAGATAAAGTGGAACTGCAGATGCTGGTTTATACCACAAATGGACACTGAGTGATGGAGTAACTCAGCGGGTCAGGCAGCATCTCTAGAGAAAAAGAATGGGTGACGTTTTGGGTCTGGACTCTACTTCAGGCAGGTCCTGACCCAAAAAGTAAGCCATCCTTTCTCTCCAGAGGTGCTGCCTGACCCACAGAGTTACTCCAGCACTTTGTGTCTATCGTTACTCTACCTGTTAACCAGCTATCTGTTAACAGGTTAACCGCTGCTTGCTTGTCTCCTGGTCCTGATATTTCCTCATATCTCGGGTCCGGCAGCATCTCTGTAGATGAAGGATAGGTAACGTTTTGGGTCAGAACCCTTCTTCAGACCATTTGTTATAAGGAATTGGACAAAGAGGGGAATAGGATGGAAACAAAATATGTGGAGATTTTCGGGAGGAGATAGAAGCGGGACGTGCGGGTCTGGGGAACGATAAGGTTGGAGGCTGGGGCAAATCACCAGATAGTCCATAAATGTGCCATTATTTTAGTCTCGCAACATATTAATTCTCTATTGCCCAGATTTTGCACTAAGCGAGCACGTTCATACCTGTAGCTTGCACTGTGGTTCTCTCACCCCATTTTCTGCATTTCGCTTGCAGAAACAATGCTGCTGATTCATGTTTTACAATGAGATTCCATTCCTTGATCTCCCACATTCCTTCCCGTGCACTTTTCGCCGAGCAGAGAGACTGAAAAAAGAAGGTGAAGCAAGATTAATCAAGCAAGTATAGTAATATTTAAACAGTCTAATTCATGCCCAGACTTAACATTCAGAAAAAAAGCACTTATAAAAGACACCTCGCTCAGAGAGACCTCAAGAATCAAAGCTTGAATTTTCATATTTTATTTTTTCCTTTTATTCCTTTTTCCTCTGTTCCTCTCTCCCCTTGTCTCTATCTCTCTATTTTCCACTCTCCAATGCACTCTGTTTACTCTCTGATCCTTTTTCACGTTCCCTCTCCCCGTCCATTATTCTCGCACAAACTCACACAAAAACGCAGACAACCTTTTTCCCACTTTACTGACGACCGATTGAAAGCAGTGCTTCTTATACCAGCTCCGTTCATGTGATCAGCATGTGAAGAAAAACCTTAACAATTCCAATTAATTTGGGATCTCATGACTTGGAAGGATGTCTGTCTTAAGACTTATCCCATGATCCAGAAGAAGCCAAACAAATTCATCAATAGGACCTTTCTCCTCCACTTCATGGCAGTTTAATCTCCAAGCTTGTCGTGACCCTTTGATTATTTTATGATTTTTGCTCTGCTGCAATTCTGTTGCATTTTCCTTTTACTATCCAATGAATCAATATCCTACATGTAACATGCAGCACACATTTGTTTTTACTTGTATGTGTGTGGTAATTCTATTGTAAAGGCTCCCTTCAATAATAAAACACGTTGATCAACATCAACATTTTGCTTTCGGTTGAAGGCAAACAAACACTTTCAAAATTTCTACTTAAAGGACATTGGTTTGTCATATAATTGAAAATAAGTATAATTTCTGTTCTGTTATTTGCTTCATTGCACATATTAAGTAGCTCCCCAAATAAAACTATTCTTTCTTCAAACTAAAATGGTGTGTTAAAGAATGCATTCAAAGGAGAAAATTGGAACATTTACTGAAAACATCAAATGCATTTCATGCTGTGCGGCATAACATTAATTTGATATGCTTCTGTACTTTGATGATTGGTTTTTCTGCACTGTATCTATAACTGAAATAAGACATCTATTGAGATATCTCATGCTTTATCATGCGTCTCTGATTCATCCATGTTGTGTTCAGTGTTACACTAAGACCCGGAGATCAGCTGCTTGATAGAAAAACATGAAGGAGATTTGGACAAATGAAAGTTCTTCACAGAATAACACCGTAACAGCTTTTAGTTTAGTTTAGTTTAGTATAGTGATACAGCATGAAAACAGGCCTTTCGGCCCACCGAGTGCACACTGACCAGTGATCTCCGCACATTAACACTACCCTACGTTAGGGACAATTTATTTTAACATTTATACCAAGCCTATTAACCTACAAATCTGCAAGTCTTTGGAGTGTGGGAGGAAACCGAAGATCTCGGTGAAAACCCATGCACTGGGAGAACGTACAAACTCCACACAGACAGCACCCGTAGTCAAGATCGTACACGGGTCTCTGGCACCGTAAGGCAGTAGCTCTACCGCTGCGCCACCGTGTCACCCTGGGTAAAGGGCGTAAATGGGTAAAGAGGGATAAAGATAGCATTTCTGAATTATCATTCATGTGGTGTAGTTTACGTGTATTTATTATTTACTCGTCTGTATCCAATTAGATGTTTTAAAATCTTCTGTCGTTCAAACCGGTACTTTAGAAGCATCTGTTGAGGCAAAGAGTGTCCATTTGCTGCAATCTGTGGTAGATGAATTTTGGGGAATTATCAAGAAATTCACAGTAGGGCCCTAGGGAGTGTTGTAGAGCAGAGGGATCCAGGAGTCCAGGCACATAGTCCCTGCGAGAAGCGTCACAGGTAGCTATGGTGGTCAAGAATGCTTTTGGTACATTTGCTTTCATAAGTCAGTATAAAAGTTGTGTTACAGTTCATTTAGTTTAGTTTAGTTTATTGCCACGTGTACCGAGGTGCAGTGAAAATCTTTTTATGATGTGTGCTATCCAGTCAACGGAAGGACTATACATAACCGGAAATAGTTCAGAAAAGATTTATGGGCATGCTGCCAGGACTTGAGGGGCTGAGATACAGGGAGAGATTGGGCAAGCTAAGACTATTCCTCGGAGTGCAGGAGGTTAAGGCGTGTTCTTATACAGGTTTTAAAATCATGAGGGAAATAGATAGAGTGAATGCACAGAGACTTTTAACTAGAGCAAGGAAATCAAAAACCAGAGGACAGAGGTTTAAGGTGATAGGGGCAAGATTTAATAGGAACCTAAGGGGCAAATTTTTCACTGATAGTGGTGGGTAGATGGAACGAGCTGCCAGAGGAGATACTATTACAGCATTTAAAAAACTTTTGGACAGGTACGTGGATAGGAAAGGTTTAGAGGCCTATGGGAAAAACATGGCCAAATGGGACTAGTTTAGATGATACATCTTGGTCGGCATGGATGGGTTGGGCTGAAGGGCCTGCTGTATGACTCTGTGACTCACATTAATTTAGATCTTACTGTCATCTCAAGGGATGTAAGATTCACTTCACAAAGCTGATTCCAGTGTTGCTCTATGTCCTGATCTGCAGTTGATTTAATATTTATAAGTTCAAGGAGCAGAACTAGGCCATTCGGCCCATTAAGTCTACTCCGCCATTAAATCATAGCTGATCTATCTCTCCCTATCAACCCCATTCTCCTGCCCTCTCCCATAACCCCTGGCACCCGTACTGATCAAGAATCTATCAATCTCACCTTACTTCTGCCCACTTAACATAGGATTCTTGCAACCTGGAACTCAAGTACCTGATGGTCAGGAAATGTAATAATAGGGAGAAATGGAGGGTGTAGCCAGTCTCTTCTCAATTGTTCTGAGCAAACATGTCCATTTTCCTCATTGCCCCAATGAACTGGGGTGGCACAGGTAGAGTTGCTGCCTTACAGCACCAGAGAATGCAGGTTAGATCCTGACTACGGGCGCTGTCTGTACGGAGACTGTACGTAACGTTCTCCCCGTGACCTGTGTGGGTTTTCTCCGGGATCACCGGTTTCCTCCCACACTCCAAAGATGTACACGTTTGTAGGTTAATTGGCTTTGTATAATTGTAAATTGTCCCTAGTGTGAATAGCGTAAGTGTGCGAAGATCGCTGGTCGGCGTGGATTCTGTGGACCAAAGGGCCTGTTTCCGCGCTGTATCTCTAAACTAAACTGGGTTGAGGAAAAGGCCATTCAGCCCCTTGAGCCTGCTCCACAACCCAACATGATCATGGCTGGTCTGACTGCAACCCCAATGACGCATCCTGACCTACCTGTGATAATCTCTCTCCACAGAAAGACACAAAGTGCTGGATTAACTCAGCGGGTCAGGCAGCATCCTTGGAGAACACGGATAGACAAGAGGTATATAAAATCATGAGGGGAATAGAAAGAGTGAATGCACAGAGCCTTTTACCCAGGGTAAGGGAAATGAGAACCAGAGTGGCGCGGTGGTGCAGCAGCAGAGTTGCTGCATTACAGCACCAGAGACCCTGGTTCGATCCTGACTACAGGTGCTTATCTGTAGGGAGTTAGCACTTTCTCCACGTAACCGGTGTGGGCTTTCTCCGGGAGCTCCGGTTTCCTCCTACAGTCCAACGACATACAGGTTTGTAGGTTAATTGGCTTGGTATAATTGTAAGTTTTCCCCAGTGTGTGTAGGATCGTATAAGTATGTAGGGATCGCTGGTTGGCACGGACCCGGTGGGCTGAAAGGCCTGTTTCCGAACTGCATCTCTAAACTAAACTAAACAGAGAACATTAGTTTAAGATGAGAGGGGCTAGAATTAATAGGAACCTGAGGGGCAATCCTTTCACTCAGATGGTGGGTATAAGGAATCAGGTTGGGGCCGTTCCTCAGACTGATTGTAGGGGAGGGGGAAAGAAAGCTGAGAGAGAGGAGGGGCAGGACAGAGCATGGCTGGCAATAGGTGAACAGGCAAGGGGGTTCTTTGATAGGCAGATCTTTGGACAAAGGCCAGAGATGAAGAGACTGGTGGGAGCCTGAAAAGGATAAAGATTTGCAAATTATTAAGGTCATGGATTGAAAAGTTGCGAATTGTGTATCCATTCGCTGGCCGGCGTGGATTCTGTGAACCGAAGGGCCTGTTTCCGCGCTGTATCTCTAAACTAAAATGGTGCGGGTGCAGGGGGCAGGGGAGAGGAGGAACCGGTGCAAGAACAGCCAGGGTTCGGAGAGGGGAGGGGGAGTCGAGGGGGGAAAGAAATGATGGGGGGAGTGGTTTTGGGGAAGAACATGGAGGGGGAGGGATATTTCTTGCCTTTCTCCTTCCTGTTTTATTTTTTTAAGTTTTCTCTCCCCTTTTTTTAAATCAAGAATCTACCTCACCCCAGGCTTAAACAAAAAATTCTAGAAGTCTGAAGAGAGGGTAGACTGCGGATGCTGGAATGCGAGAAACACAGTGCTGAAGGAATTTAGCGGGCCAGGCAGCAACCGTGGAGGGATATGTACAGTCTGAAGAAAGGCCCAGGGCCAAAATGTCGTTAGTCCATTAATAATCATTGCTTCCTCCACACTTTGAGGAAGAGAATTTCAAAAATTCAAGGGTCTCAGAAAAATAATTATCTCAGCTCTGTTCTCTTGCTCAAAATTCTCCCACAATGTGAAACGCCCTCTATACATCTGCCCAGTTAAAACCACCTGGAGTCATAGAGTCATACAGTGTGGACACAGGCCCTTCAGCCCAACTTGCCCATGCCAGCTACAGTAGTCCCACCTTTTGCCCCATATCACTCTAAAACTATCCTTTCCATGTATCTGTCAAAATATATTTTTAAGCCTTGTGATAGAACCTGCCTCAACTACCTCCTCCGGGTAGCTCGTTCCATATACCCATCACCCTTTGGGTAAAAAAGTCGCTCCTCAGTTTTCTTTCCACTCTCACCTTAAACATATGTCCTCTGGTTCTTGATTCCCCAACTCTGGGTAAAAGACTCTGTGCAGTTATCCTTTCTATCCCCCTCATAACCCTATATACCTCTATAAGATCCCTTATTTTCCTGCACTCTAAGGAATCGTCCTATCGTGATTTACAAGGTTCAAGCAAGCCAGGGTGGTATTTAACTAAATGCAAAATTCTGAATGCAGTCTTGATATTCACTCCCAACAAATGCAGTATTTTGAAAGGAAAATAAACATAAGGTTATATTAACCATTTTTTAAACCTTTAGGCAATCGCTACAATGCATGAACAGCTGGATATACTGCATTCAGCTGGAATTGTGTGCATTAACTGAGCTTGCCTTTGCAATCGTCCCGTCCATTTAGGTACAAACTTCTTGCCTACAGTTGAGTAAAGTCAAGAATTAATAGTGTTTTATGATCATGTGTTCTGAAACGGAACAATGAAATACTTACTTGCAGCAGCACAACAGATATGTAAATATAGTACTCTGTAAACACCGTCATAAACAACAAAAACAATCTGTATTTTATATATTTTTATACATTATATATATATAAATACACACAAACTAGATATATACTAGATATATAAATACATACATACAATATACAATATAATAATAATAATAATAATAATAATAATAATAATAAATACTTTATTGATCCCCTCAGGGAAATTCAGATGTCCAGAAGCTCCCAATCAACAAACCCACAGATTCAAAACGAACGCAGACAGAAAATACATAAAATACAATGTGGACACTACCTGAGAGCAATAAATACTTAAAGACCAATAATTAACAGTTAAAAATTAATAATTGCAAAATGCATCCCCCTACAGCCTAGCGGTCCGAATTATAAAATCTAATGGCTGCAGGGGTGAAGGATCTCCTGAACCGCTCCGTTCTACAGGGCAGGGAGAGGAGCCGGTTGTTGTTCCGAGTGCTCTTTTGACTCTCCAGAATTATATGGAGGGGATGCCCGGGGTTTTTCAGGATGACCTGCACCTTGTGCCTCATACGCCTCTCAAGCACCTCCATCCCAGAGTCTACTCTCCCCTCCAGCACTGAGCCAGCTCGATTAACCAGTTTGACCAGCTTCCTATTGTTTTTTGCACTAATGCTGTTGCCCCAGCAGACAACAGCGTAGAAAATAACGCTTGCAACCACTGTGTTGTAAAACATGTGCAGCATATCCTTACACACATTGAAGGATTTGAGCCTTCTGAGGAAAAAGAGTCTGCTCTGGCCTTTTTTGTAGAGGGAGTCAGAGTTGATACCATATATATATATGATACCATATATATATACTATATATTAACATGCATAGATATACATATTGATATGTATTAGTATATATTAACATATATTAAGTATATATACTTTTCAATCAATTTGCACCTGTTTGTTATATATAAGTTCAGTACGTATAATATATATATATACATTTGTGGAATTCCCTGCCACAGAGGGCAGTGGAGGCCAAATCGCTGGATGGATTTTAGAGAGAGTTAGATAGAGCTCTAGGGGCTAGTGGAATCAAGGGATATGGGGAAAAGACAGGCACGGGTTATTGATTGGGGACGATCAGCCATGATCACAATGAATGCCGGTGCTGGCTCGAAGGGCCGAATGGCCTCATCCTGCACCTATTTTCTATGTTTTATATATATATATATATATATATATATATATATATACTGAATTAATATTTAAAAAAACAAACAAGCACTAATAGTGCAAATTGAATGACTAGGTAAGTTTGTGGGCAATGTTTCAGATCAAGACCCTTCTTCAGACTTCAGAAGGGTCTCGACCAGAAACATCTCCCATTCCTTCTCTCCAGGGATGCTGCTTGTCCCGCTGAGTTACTCCAGCAATTTGCGTCTTCCCTCGATGTAAATCAACATCTGCAGTTCTTTCCTACAGAGACTAGGTAAGTACCACTGGTTAAAACAACAAAGTACCCAAATTGTTAAATCACAATTCTAATTATATGTGAGCCCATTCGGCCCATTGAGTGCATACTAACTCCCAATGAAGGAATTCCATTCACCCTGTAATCCATTCTCCCTTGCACATGTGCATCAACTTCCTTTTTTCATTATTTCTGCCATTAAGGGCTGATTTACAATAGACATTAAACCATTAGTTCATCTTTTGGGTGTGGAAAGAAACTGGAGCACCCAGGAGAAATCCACAAAACACAAAAACTCTGTATATTAGACTAGAGATGCAGTGTGGAGACGGGCCCTTTAGCTCACTGAGTCCATGGTGGCCAGCGATCACCCTGTACACAAGCATTATCTTGTATACTTGGGACAATTTACAATTTTTACCAAAGCCAATTAACCTACAAACCTGCACGTCTTTGGAGTGTAGGAGGAAACTAGAACACCCGGAGAAAATCCACGCAGTCACAGGAAGAACGTGCAAACTCCGTACAGACAGCACCCGTAGTCAGGATTGAACCTGTGTCTCTTGCGCTGTAAAGCGGCTTTTTCACGGGGCGACTTGACGCAAGAGTTAACCAGAGTTTAACATCGTGGGAACCTTGTGCGATAACAGTACGGCATTCGTGGACCACCGTGGACCACCGTAGCGCTAACGGCAGGTAATCGTGTAACTTGGTCACTCGGGAGAAAATTCAAGAAAGTTTGAATTTCTCCAAGAGTGACTTGTACACTTGTGGTTGAGCATTGCAACATTGTATGAACAAGTGGCCAGTGCGATATCCGTGCGATATCCTTAATAACTCTTGCGGGTACCGTGGGAACTCCTGCGAACGGTGAGTAACTGAGCAGTTTGACTTGTTTTACCTCATTGTGCTTGTTTTACCTCATTGTTAAATAAATATATTTTTTACTATCAGATTGATGTCTGCAATTCTTCATTAACACATCACTACGATGAATGTCTCTAATGTTATAATCCCTCTCATGCTGAAACACAAAATAGTTGAAGGGAGGTGAAATAATCACATTTTCATTCTTTTTCATTTTTGAGTGTTCAGGTACCTCACTTGCTGAGCTATTTTACTCGAGCAGTTTGTGTCTCTTTTTGTCTAAAGCAGTTTCTAAGACTGTAGGAACTCCGCGGGCCAGGCAGCAACTACGGAGGGAAATGGACAGGCGACACTTTCTTCAGGCTGCCTTATCTCTCTCCCCCCCCCCCCCCTCCCCCCTACTTCCACCCACACACACAAATGCTGGAGAAACTCAGTGGGTGCAGCAGCATCTATGGAACGAAGGAAATAGGCAACGTTTCAGCCCGAAACTTTGCCTACTTCCTTCGCTCCATAGATGCTGCTGCACCCGCTGAGTTTCTCCAGCATTATTGTGTACCTTCGATTTTCCAGCATCTGCAGTTCCTTCTTAAACACAAATGCACCGAGTTCCTCCAGCATTTCGTGTTTTGCTCAGTATTCCAGCATCCGCTGTCTCCCGCGTCTCCAATAAAACAAAACTACTGTCAAAAGGGTGAAGAATAGGGGCAGAGATAGATACATTCCTGATTAGTGCGGCTGTCAGGAGGTTATGGGGAGAAGGCAAGAGAATGTGGTTGAGAGGGAGAGATAGATCAGCCGCGATTGAACGGCGGAATGGACTTAATGGACCGAATGGCCTAATTTTGCTCCTATAACTAACAAAGATAGTAATTGTTAGGGAAATGTAGTTATTAAAGACGAGGGGGAGCAGAAATGGGCAGTCTGGGATGGCTCGCGAGATACTTGCATAGAGGCACAAAAGTTAAAGAAAGGGCAGATAAACAGAGAGGGGGGGGGGGACTTCCCTCAGTGCCCATCTGTTACCATTAATTGGACAGTTCGGTCTGTGAAACGCAACACGCCAGCCCCGACATCCAGCCCGGTGGTCAGTCCTTTGAAGATAGACACCAGTTGCTTGGAGCAACTCAGCCGGACAGGCAGCAACTCTGGAGAGAAGGAACGGGTGGCGTTTCGGGTCGAGAGCCTTCTTCAGACTGAGGTCAATCAGGAGTCCCAGCCAACACGACAATCGCCCGCTGCATAGTCTCGGAGCTTCCACTGCGAAAACGGTGCCTACATTTGAGCACTTATGTGACTGAACCATCCTAACACCAACCACAGAGCATTCCTGAACTGCTACCTACCTCATTCGACACCTTCGGAATGGGTGATGTTTCGGGACGAGACTCTGAAGAAGGGTCTCGAACCGAAACTTCACACATTCCTTCTCTCCAGAGATGCTGCCCGTCCCGCTGTGTTACTCCAGCATTTCGTGTCTATCTTCCGTATGCTCTGTGATGGTCATCTCGGAGTCAAGTGGCAACTCTGGTCTGTAGACACGAGGAACTGCAGATGCAGGAATCACGAGCAAAACACAGAGCGTTGGACGAGCCTGACCCTTTGAGTTCCTCCATCACTTTGTGTTGAAGTCAGGTCTGGACATTGCTTGGCTCAGTCTCAGGCGCCGGCTAACTAGGAAGGTCGAGTCAAAGTCCAGCACTAACACTCAAGAAATAACGTTTGCGGCCTGATGTTCCCAATATTTAATTGAAATCATTAATAAAGTAAATAAATAGATACCGGTCTAATCAGTATCTACGGGATTGGACAGGCTAGATGCAGGAAGAATGCTCCCGATGTTGGGGGAGTCCAGAACCAGGGTCCCAGTTTTACAGTCTACCGTGGGAACTCTTTAACTCAGTAAAGTAAAGTAAAGTAAAGTAGCCTTTATTGTCATATCAGCGCACAGGCAGCAGTTGATTGTTGCTCTATTCAGTTTCCCAGGGGGTCGGGACGGGACTGGAGTTGGGAGGGAAAGGTGGGGGAGTCGAGGGAGAGGAGGGGGAGACAGACGGGGGTGTCTTCATTTACTGGCGGCGGGTGTCTGTCACTGAAACAGGCAGGTGAGATTTCACATCCACCTTGTGTGTGCCTCTCTCCCTCCCTCCCTCTTACACAGGCTGAGAGACTCTGCCTCTGTGAGTGTACGTCTCTTTCTCCCCCTCTCCCACACACAGTAAGACCGAGGTACTGTGCTCAGTCCATCTGTGTCTCCCACATACACAGTAAAACATGTCTCCAAATGAGCCAATTCAACCAAGGGAGGATATTTATAGTGTGTGAAAAAAAAGTGACATCATTTGTGCCACGTGATGATTTAACAACACTTCACAATGTTCATTCAAGATTTAACGGGAAAGCTCGGGAGACGGACAAGTCACTCGCACAAATAACAGAAATGCCGAGTACCGTGGGAACTCTTTATCTACCCCCCCGTTATATCGTGTGATATCGTGCTAGACCACGACCACTTCACTCTGGTTACATCTTGCATCAAGTCGCCTCGTGAAAAAGACGCATAAGGCAGCAACTCTGCTGCTGAAACACCATGCCGCCCGTCAGGAAGGAACCAGGATTAGCAGAGATGTGAGGCAGTAAATCTGACTACTGTGCCACTATGCCAGGCTGCTCTGTAAGGTGTGGACCTCAGGACATTTATTATAGCACCAAAATTAAGTTGCATTAAACCACCAAAAGGTATCTGCAGGTAGAGTTTGATGATGTGAAGAATATATTAAATTCATGGTATTTAGGCTATTTACATACCTTTCTGAAAAATTGTGTGTATAATCTCATAGAGTCACGGAAACAGAAACAGGTATGAAAACAGGCCCTTCGGCCCATTGAGTCCATGCTGACCATCAACCCACTCATTTACTCCTAGATTAATCCCATATTTTAGTCTCTCCATATTCTCATCTACCACTCACCTGCACATCATCAACAATGTACAGTGGGCAACTAACCTAGCAACCAACATGTCTTTGGGATGTGGGAGGACATAAAACAGATCGGTGCAGCACAAGAATAGGCCCTATAGCACACAATGCCCATGCCGAACATGATGCCAAGACCATTTTCTTTAGAGATGCAGCGTAGTAACATGCTCTTTGGACAACTGTGTCTGCACCGACCAGCCATCACCTGTAAACTAATTCTATCCTACACACTAAGGACAAATTTACAGACACCAATTAACCTACAAAACTGCATGTCTTCGGAATGTGGGAGGAAACCGAAGCACCCAGAGAAAACCTACGCAGTTGCAGGGAGAACGTTCAAACACCATACAGACAGCAGCCATTGTTAGGATCGAACGCGGGTCTTACAATAAAATAGACAATAGGTGCAGGAGAAGGACATTTAGCCCTTCGAGCCAGCACCGCCATTCAATGTGATCACGGCTGATCATCCATAATCAGTACCCCATATAACCATATAACCATATAACAATTACAGCACGGAAACAGGCCATCTCGACCCCTCTAGTCCGTGCCGAACACATAATCTCCCCTAGTCCCATATACCTGCGCTCAGACCATAACCCTCCATTCCTTTCCCATCCATATAACTATCCAATTTATTTTTAAATGATAAAAACGAACCTGCCTCCACCACCTTCACTGGAAGCTCATTCCACACAGCTACCACTCTCTGAGTAAAGAAGTTCCCCCTCATGTTACCCCTAAACTTCAGTCCCTTAATTCTCAAGTCATGTCCCCTTGTTTGAATCTTCCCTACTCTCAGTGGGAAAAGCTTTTCCACGTCAACTCTGTCTATCCCTCTCATCATTTTAAAAACCTCTATCAAGTCCCCCCTTAACCTTCTGCGCTCCAAAGAATAAAGCCCTAACTTGTTCAACCTTTCTCTGTAACTTAGTTGCTGAAACCCAGGCAACATTCTAGTAAATCTCCTCTGTACTCTCTCTATTTTGTTGACATCCTTCCTATAATTAGGCGACCAAAATTGTACACCATACTCCAGAATTGGCCTCACCAATGCCTTGTACAATTTTAACATTACATCCCAACTTCTATACTCAATGCTCTGATTTATAAAGGCCAGCACCCCGTTCCTGCCTTCTCCCCATATCCCCTGACTCTGCTATTTTTAAGAGCCCTATCTAGCTCTCTCTTGAAAGCATCCAGAGAACCGGCCTCCACCGCCCTCTGAGGCAGAGAATTCCACAGACTCACCACTCTCTGTGAGAGAAAGTGTTTCCTCGTCTCCGTTCTAAATGGCTTACTCCTTATTCTTAAACTGTGGCCCCTGGTTCTGGACTCCCCCAACATCGGGAACATGTTTCCTGTCTCTAGCGTGTCCAAGCCCTTAACAATCTTATATGTTTCAATGAGATGCCCTCCCATCCTTCTAAGCTCCAGAGTGTACAAGCCCAGCTGCTCCATTCTCTCAGCATATGACAGTCCCGCCATCCCGGGAATTAACCTTGTAAACCTACGCTGCACTCCCTCAATAGCAAGAATGTCCTTTTTCAAATTAAGGGACCAAAACTGCACACAATACTCCAGGCATGGTATCACTAGGGCTCTGTACATCTGCAGAAGGACCTCTTTGCTCCTATATTCGATTCCTCGTGTTATAAAGGCCAACATGCCATTCACTTTCTTCACTGCCTGCTGTACCTGCATGCTTACTTTCATGGACCCCCAGATCCCGTTGTACTTCCCCTTTTCCCAACTTGAAGCCAGTTAGATAGTAATCTGCCTTCCTGTTTTTGCTACCAAAGTGGATAACCTCACATTTATCCACATTAAACTTCATCTGCCATGTATTTGCCCACACCCCCAACCTGTCCAAGTCACCCTGCATCCTCATAGCATCCTCCTCACAGTTCACAGCGCCACCCAGCTTTGTGTCATCTGGTAATGTTACTTTGAATCCCTTCATCCAAATCATTGACCTGCTGCAAAGTCGTTGGCACTGTAAGGTAGCAAATCTATCACTGCACCATTTAAGAAAGAACTGCAGATGCTGGTAAAATCAAAGGTAGACACAAAATGCTGGAGTAACTCAGCGGATGAGGCTGCTGAACAACTCACCCGCTGAGTTACTCCAGCATTTTGTGTCCATCACTGCACCACTATGCTGTCCTGATCTCTTATCGACCTGCTGCTGCAGTCATATCCCCACAGTCCCTGCATATCCATGTGCATTTGCAAAAGTCTCTTAATCGCCACTATCGTATCTACCTCCGCCACTACCCCAGACAATGGGTTTCAGACACACACCCTCTGTGTAAAAAACTTGCCCCACACATCTCCATTAAACATTGCCCTTCTCATTTAAAACTCTAGTAGTGACATTTTCCATTCTGGGAACATTTTAAATATATTTCTTCAGGTCTCTCCTTCCGCAACCTTCAGCGTTCCAGCCAAAACAATCCAAGTCTGTCCAACCTCTGACTGTAGCTGATGCCCTCTAATCCAGGCATCATTCTGGTGAACCTCGTCTGCACTGGGTTATTGTTACATTATTCCACTTTCTCATCCATTTCCTACACATTAGGAGCAATTTTGTTTTTGCAGAGTCCAATTAACCCACAAACCCACATGAGTTTGGGATGTGGAAGGAAACCAGAGCACCCGGTGGAAACCCACGGAGTCACAGAGAGAACATGCCAACTCCACACAGGCAGTAACCGGGGTCAGGTTTGAACTCAGGTCTCTGACATCTAATCTTATAATCTAAGCATGCAGTTGCTAATATAGAGAAAATTCAAAAGCAACAGAATTTATACTCTTCATAGTTTAGAGACTGTTCCATTGTTCCATTGGGAATATTTTAGAAGCAGTGTTAAATAGATGGATTAAAAGATAAAAAGTTCTAATCTTGGTCCCTGACCACCTATGAGAAATCCATCTACGCAGCGATTCCTCTCTTTTCAATGACCTAGTTGTCATTTTTGCAAAATGACAGTCAGCTAACCAATGATCTGTGTGTAGTTAACTATGAACACTGCCCAGTCTATCACCAGCTCTGACCTCCTCATCATCGAAGTGATTTACTGGAGTCACTGCCTCAAAAAGGCAGCCAGCATCATCAGAGACCCACACCACCCTGGCCACACACTCATTTCACCTCTGCTATCGGGAGCCTGAAAACTCTAATGTCCAGGTTCAGAAACAGCTTCTTCCTTACAGCCATTCGGCTATAAAACACTACAACCTCAAATAAGCTCTGAACTAAATAGATTATTATTGTTAATATTGCACTATTATTGTTTGTTTTTTGTGTGCACAAATGAGCACATACTCACAAATACACATATATATAATCTATTTTTTATGTGTATTTGTGAGCATGTGTATACTGTAAGTGTAAAATTGTTCCCAGTGTGTGTAGGATAGTGTTAATGTGCGGGGATCGCTGGTCAGTGCAGGCTCGGTGGGCCGAAGGGCCTGTTTCCGCGCTGTAACTCTAAACTAAACAACCTCATTCGGCAGTTCAACCCATTATGAAAAACTCCTTATTCCATTACTATTTAAGTTGAGACCAATGCTTGCAGCTGAAACAATGAATATCAGAAGTTAAAATCTTTTTGGTTCACTACCAAAATTCTGCCATTCCTCTAGTTTAGCTTAGTTTAGTGCGAAAACATGCCCTTCGGCCCACCCAGCGTGCCGCCAGCGATCCACGCACACTAACACTATCCTACACACCTTAGGGACAATTTACAATTTTACCAAGCCAATTAGCCGACAGACCTGTATGTCTTTGGAGTGTGGGAGGAAACCGGAGCACCTGAAGAAAATCCACGCAGGTCACGGAGAGAACGTACAAACTCCGTACAGTCAGCACCCGTAGTCAGGATCGAACCCGGGTCTCTGGCGCCCTAAGGCAGTAACTCTACCGCTGTGCCCACATACCACCACCCAATTCCCCAGAACTGATATCCACACACCATGACTTGATTGTAGCACTAAGGTGGAAGCCTTACTCACATCCTTGTTATCAGTTAGGAACTTGGACCATCCATGGTTCTGCCCTTGGGCCATAGTTCTGGACAAAGCCACACTAAAACACTGCACCTCTTTATAAGTTGTGCTGAAGGCCTAGATATTAACACTGACCGAATGGACCATGATGTCGCTGCCGTGGTCCTGCTCCTATTATGGGTCTCCCTTTTTTTTCACTTCCATCTCTCCTCTTCATCCCATCCTCTATCCTTCTATTAAGGTCTCAAAAGAGTGGCTGTGGAGAAGATGTTTCCAATAGTGGGAGTGTCTTGAACCAGAGCTCGTAGCCTCAAAATTACAGGAAGTACCTTTGGAATGGAGATGAGGAGGAATTTCTTTAGCCAGAAGGTAGTGCATCTGTGGAATTCATTGCCACTAATGGTGGTGGTGGCCAAATCATTGAGTATCTTTAAAGTGGAGGTTGATAGATTCTTGATTCAACTTTAGGCTTTAGAGACACAGAGTGGAAACAGGCCCTTTGGCCCACTGAGTCCGCACCGACCAGCGATCACCTTGCACACCAGCACTATCCTACGCACTAGAGACAATTTACAATTTTTACCAAAGCCAACTAATCGACAAACCTGTACATCTTTGGCGTGTGGGAGGAAACCAGAGCACACGGAGAAAACCCACGCAGTCACGGGAAGAACATGCAAACTCGTACAGACAGCACCCGTAGTCAGAATCGAACCCGGGTCTCTGGTGCTGTAGGGCAGCAACTCTACCACTGCGCCATTCACTGCCCTAAATCGGGTACCGATTAGTAAGGGAGTCGAAGGTTATGGAGAGAAGGCAGGAGAAGTGGGTTGAGATGGAAAAATAAATCAGCCATGACCAAATGGCAGAGTAGATTTGATGGGCCAAATGGCCTAATTCATCTCCTATATCTTAAGCTTACGGCCTTAAGGTCTATTGTTCTCCTCGTTTCTTTTTCGCACCCCTTCACTTTCTACCTCCTGATCGCATCTCTAGCATGGGACACTTCATTGGGTGGCACCGTCAGTGATGGCAGCCTCGCCTACAGTCTGTCTGTCTTTTCGTCTTTTTTGTTATTTATAGTGTGTTATAAAAGTATGTGTTAATGTTCTCTGGTTTGTCTTATGTGAGGGGGTCAGGGGAAACCGTTTTTCAGTCTCTTACCTTGCCGGAGATGCGGTTGTTCCGGATCGTATCTCTGGTCGCTCTGCGGCCTAACATCGTGGAGCTGGAATCCTTGCTCAAGACTGACTTTGACCCCCACCACGGGACCATGGACTTACCATCCCCTGCCTGGGATCGACGCTCCAACCACGGCGGCCTGTGGATTTCAACATCGAGGAGCTCGCAGTCTCGGGGAGAGACTGATATCAGGAAGTTCCAAAGTCACAGAAGACTCGACCAGCCCCAACCCGGGGTCCGATCGCTCGGCACAGGGGAGCTGAGATCCCACACATGCGGGAGCTTGATCGCCCCGATGCGGAGGGCTCGACCGCCGGTTGCAGGAGCCAAGATCATCCTGTCAACGGAAGGTTCGAGTGCAACAAAGAAGGGAAGAAGATTGAAGTTTTTTTGCCTTCCATCAGTGAGGAATGTGGGGGAGTGTTCATGTTAAAAATGTATTTGGGTGTCTTGTTGCTCTTTATTGGTATGGACTGTATGGTAAATCAAATTCCTTGTATGGTGCAAAACATAATTGGCTAATAAAGTACCATTATGATTACAATTATCTATACAATACTAAAACTCTTCCTTTTTTGTGGCTGTGTGTGGGAATCTGGTTAATTTTCCTATTTTCCTATTTTCTTCCAAACACTAGGCCACAGTCTTCCCATTTTCACACATCCTACTCGCATTTTTCCTGTCGAGTCGATAAACATCTTCCCGTCGCATTCCCACCTATATTTCCAAACCTTTTTATTATTTAAAGTTTTAAAAACAGTCCAAAAACTCACCCGAGTGACGTCAAAATGCACTCACAAGGCAGGACGGGACACTGCGGGAGGGATGGGCACTCCAACGCTCGCGTGGCAGCCACGGCTGGCGCCCAATGCCCAACGCCCGGTGGGGAGGGTGGTGCTGGAGCTGGAGTGAGGGCTGAGCCCAGGGTTTGGGATGGGGCCGTGACCGGGGCCGAAAAAGAAGCCGCCGCTGGAACCAAGGACGAGCCTGGGTCTGGGGTCAGGGACGAGACCGGAGATGAAGTCGGGGCCTGCAATGGAGCCCAGGCGGCGGCCGAGCTGACGGCTGGAGTCTACAGCCAGTGCCGGGCCAAGTACAAGAACCAGGCCCAGTTCCAGGCCCTGGCGCTGCTCTACAACCTGGGTAGGTGCTGGAGCAGGGAATGGGAGGAGGATGAGGGAAGAGGAGGAGGGAGATGGGGTGCGGAGTGGGGTGGTAGAGGGAGATGCCTCCTCCCTATCTACCTTCACTCCCACCCTCTCTACCCCCCTCCCTCTCAAACCCCCTCTCTCTCTACCCTCTCCCCCTCTCCCACTCTACCCTTCCTCCCCCACACTCTACCTCCTCCCTCTCCCTCTACCCCCTCACCCTCCCTCTCTATCCCCCTCCCTCTCCCTCTCTACCCCTCCTCCCACTCTACCCCATCGCCCCCCCCCCTCCCTCTCTACCCCACTCCCTCTCTGACCCCCTCCCTCTCTATTCCCCTCCCTCTATGCCCCCCCCCCCCTCCCTCTCTACACCCTCTCCTTCTCTAGGGATTGAAGAAGGAGGGTGAAGAGGAGAATGGAGTGCTGGTGGATGAAGGGAAATGAGCTGCGTCTGCGCAGTTGGGAGCTATGCGTGAGTGGTGGATATTGCGTTGGGGGAGCAGAGAAAATGGGTCTGCATGGTCTAGTTATGATTATGATTATGATTCATCACATTCGAATAGTCAGACTCATTTTTGACTGAATACATACTTTGAAGAGGGCTCCTGATTGCCTTGTGCATTATTTGCAACTCCGTTTCTTATTTCCCTTTGCAAAAAGTGGTGAAAGGATCGGAACTACCACAAGGAGCGGCAATCAAATCAGGGCGGCGTGAGGAACTTTAGTTTATGGAAACTGGCCCTTCGGCCCACCGAGTCAAATGTGAGAGGGGAAAGGATTCTGAGAGGCAACTATTTCACACAGAGGGTGGTGCCATACAGAACGAGCTGCCATAGGAGATTGTTAAGGCACAGTGTCACAGCGGTAGATTTGCTGTCTTCCAGAGACCTCGGTTTGATCCTGTCTATGGGTGCTAACAGAGTTTGTACATTCTCCCTGTGACCCTGGGGGATTTTCTCCGGATGTTCCAGTTTCCTCTCACATTCCAGAGATGTGCAGGTTTGTAGGTTGTTTGGCTTTGGTAAAATTTGTATCTTGTCGCCAGTGTGTAGGATAATGCTAGTGTATGGGGTGATCGTCAGTCGGCGTGGACCAAAGGATCTGTTTTGTCCAACCTTAAAGAGCACAGCCGTGCAGCAGTAGAGCTGTTGCCTTACATCGCCAGAGATCTAGATTCAAACCTGACTATCGGTGCAGTCTGTACACAGTTTGTACGTTCTCCCTGTGACCGTGTAGGCTTTCTCCAGGTGCTGCAGTTTCCTCCCACATGCCAAAGGCATGCAGTTTTGTAGGTTAATTGTCTTCTATAAATTGTCCTCAGTGAGTAGGATAGTGTTTGGATGTGCACTGGTCGACGCGGTGGGGCCGAAGGGCCTGTATCCATGCTGTATCTATAAACTAAAACAAAATGAAACTTCCCAGAGCAGGCAACATCCTGGTGCACTTTCCTCTCTGAACCCTCTCCACAGCCTCCACATTCTTCCTGTAAGTGTTTAGTGCTGCTGAGGCATTGGAGAGGCTCTTGAAGAAGTTTTGTAGTTTATTGATATTCTGTAATAACATGCATCGGTTAAAAGAAAATGCATTGAGTTTATAACAGATCTTAACAGAGGCATCATCAAACAAATCCGACCACGTAACAAGATCTTATGACCAAAAGCTCGATCAAAGCGGAACGTTTTAGAGAGAGTCTTAGATGAGAGAGCAAGGTGGGTCGGGTCAGTGGTGGTCCGGGAAGCTCCAGAATTCGAGGGTTAGATCAGCAGATGCAGAGCCGACATGAATGGAGCAACAAACAGGGAGAGGAGGGAGGTAGGGATCTTGGATAATGCCTGACGGGAATGGGAAAATGTAGGGCCTTGAAGATTTGGAAACAATCGTGAGATATTGCCTGACCAGGAGCCACTTCAGATGAGCTTTGGATTTTAACAGAGTGATGTATAGCTCTCAGTGCTACCCAGGTGCCTCTACTTGTTTATAAGGATAGAAGTTTTAGCTTTTAGTTTTAGAGATACAGAATGGAAACAGGCCCTTCAGTCCACCATGTCCCCACTAACCAGCACCAGTTATATCTTACACATGAGGGACAACTTACCAAAGCCAAATAATATACAAACCTGCACGCCTTTGGAGTGTGGGAGGAAACCAGAGCACCTGGAGAAAACCCACATGGTCACATAGAGAACGTACAAACTTGTTGGTACAGTCAACACCAGTAGTGAGGATCAAACCCGGGCTTCTGGCGCTGTGAGGCAGCAACTCCAGCACTGCGTCGCTGTGACACCTCAAGATACAAAGCCCTAGAGTGACTCAGCAAGTCAGGCAGCATCTCTGGAGAACATGAGTAGATGACGTTTCGGGTCGGGACCTTGTTCAGACAGATTATAAAGGTGTTGAGGGTGTTGGTGCTGGTGAAGGCTTGGAGGATGAGGTTTGAATGAACAATGCTGTGCGGTTAGTAACAGAAAGCAGAGTTTTGGATAAAGGGTCCCGACCCAAATGTCAACTATCCATTTCCCCCCTTCCCCCACAGATGCTGCTTGACCCACTGAGTTCCTCCTACAGTTTTTTTCCATTCAAATGCATTCAGTGGAATCTGCTGAGTCACCCACTTCAGGGTCAACAGTTTTCTCTGACAGAATAGAATTCTAATTCCCCACATCGAGTTGCAGGCAGCCGTGAATTGAAGCTGGAAGATCCAAATATGTAACGAATGAACATTTTTACAGCCTATTCCGCCATGCATCTAAGACTAGTGAAAGCTTCTCTTAGACTTCAGACTTTAGATATATAAAGCCTTAACAGGCCCTTTGACCCAGTGAGTCCACGTCAACCATCGATCACCCCGTACCCTGGCACTGTCCTACACACACCAGGGACAATTTATAATTTACAAATTTTACTGAAGGCAATTAACCTACAAAACTAAACATCTTTGGAGTGTGGGAAGAAACCAGAGCACCCGGAGAAAATCCACACAGTCACAGGGAGATAAACACAAAATGCTGGAGTAACGCAGCAGGTCAGGCAGCAATTCTGAAGAAAGGGAATAGGTTACGTTTCAGGTCGAGGCCTGTCACGGGGAGAATGTGCAAACTCCACACAGACAACACCCGTAGTCAGGATCGAACCTGGGTCTCTAGTGCTGTAAGGCAGCAACTCTACCGCTGCGCCACCGTGTCGCCCCAAATAAAATCCATATTAATACTGCCTGAAATTCAGCCAGAATAGATGAGCTTCAGCGACTCTGGAACGTAAATGGTTAAACCAGACCAACCGAGCCTTAAGGTATTAGCATGGTCTTCATGAAGGCAGCACATGACTAGCATTAAATCCAGATAACTCCATGTAAGTAGATTAAAGTTGTCACATGGCCCATTCCCTTCGGCATGAGAAACTTCTTTTAACCAGGACTGAATGTCTCTCTTCATAAGCAACTAATAAATTGAAGGCATGAACATAAAGCTCGTTGCGATTAAAATTATATACTGAGGCAAGATCATAGCTTTATTTTTACTTCATGCAGAAGCTCTCTGGCTTGTTCAGGGACATAGGGACCAAGTGTGAACAATGGTGCTTTTCAGATGACCAATAACTGGTTGTATGTTTACAGCAATGAGAATTATAAGTTAGTTTCTCATATCTTCCATCAGTAAATCAGTCCTGCATGACCCTCTCGGTTCCTGATTTAATTCTTGATCATTACTGAATTAACTGATCAAATCTCAATTGGTGATAGGGTCGATGAAATGGCATTCATTGTTTCTTGACTCCAGAGGTGAAAATGTACAGATTCATGACTGAATTTGTCTGTGTGTGTGTGTGTGAGCATATGTGTGTGTGTGTGTGTGAAGTTGTGTGTGTGTGTGTGTGTGTGAGGTTGTGTGTGAGGTTGTATGTGTGTGAGATGTGTGTGTTTGAAATGTTGCAATTGTGTGTGTGAGGTTGTGTGTGTGAGAGAGGTGTGTGTGTGAGAGAGGTATGTGTGTGTGTGTGTGTGTGTGTGTGTGTGTGTGTGTGTGTGTGTGTGTGTGTGTGTGTGTGTGTGTGTGTGTGTGTGTGTGTGTGTGTGTGTGTGTGTGTGTGTGTGTTTGAGGTTGTGTGTGTGTGTGTGTGTGTGTGTGTGTGTGTGTGTGTGTGTGTGTGTGTGTGTGTGTGTGTGTGTGTGTGTGTGTGAGTGTGTGTGAAAGGTTGTGTGTGTGTGTGTGTGTGTGTGTGAGGTACATAGATACGTAGACAATAGGTACAGGAGTAGGCCATTTGGCCCTTCAAGTCAGCACTGCCATTCAGTGTGATCATCCACAATCAGGACCCCGTTCCTGCCTTCCGCTAGCCCTAAGAGTGTTACCTAACTCCAGTGAATCGGCCTCTACTGTCTTCTGAGGCAGAGAATTCCACAAATTCACAACTCTCTGGGTGAAAAAGTTTTTCTAAATGGCCTACCTCTTATTATTAATCATCAGTCTCTGAGGCCAACGTCGGGCAGAGCCATAGTGGTGGGTCTCCATTGTCCGAGGTGCGGACAGGAGATTCTGTGGCGGCAGGCGAGACTCGTGGATGGTCTGTTGCCTCCCTGATAGATAGATAGATAGATAGATAGATAGATAGATAGATAGATAGATAGATAGATAGATAGATAGATAGATAGATAGATAGATAGATAGATAGATAGATAGATAGATAGATAGATAGATAGATAGATAGATAGATAGATATGCCTTTATTATCATTCAGACTGAAGTCTGAACGAAATTGCAGCAGTCATACATATAATACAATAAAAACAACAATAAACACATATTAACATCCACCACAGTGAGTCCACCCAGCATCTCCTCACTGTGATGGAGGCAAAAGTCTTAGGTCTGCAGTCTCTTCCCTCCTCTTCTCCCTCTGCGCTGAGGCGATACCCCCCGGGCGATGTTACAATCAGTCCCGCAGCTCAAACACCGCGGCCCGGGGTGGTCGAAGCTGCCGCCCACCAGTCCTGCAGACGCAGCCGCTGGCCCGCGGCCGAACCCCGGACTCAGGCCACCACCGCCAGAACACCGTCCCAGCCACCCTCACGTGAGTACCGTGCCGTCTTCAGCCTCGGGCTGGGCCGCCCCCGACATGGGCGCCGAACCTCCTCCGGGCCGGGCCGCCCCGACATGGGCGTCGCTTCTCCCCCCGGCCGGGCCGCCCCGACTTGGGCGTCGCTTCTCCCCCCGGCCGGGCCGCCCCGACATGGGCGTCGCTTCTCCCCCCGGCCGGACCGCCCCGACTTGGGCGTCGCTTCTCCCTCCGGCTGGACCGCCACGACATGGGCGTTGCTTCTTCCCCGGGCCGGGCCGCCCCGACTTGGGTGTCGCTTCTCCCCCCGGCCGGGCCGCCCCGACATGGGCGCCGAACCTCCCTCGGGCTGCAAGCGCCGCACCTCCCCGAGCTCGGCCGCTCCGACGGGAGCCTCGTTCCACCCTCGGGCTGGCCGCCCTCACAAGAGCGCCACAGCCTCTCACGGGAGCACTGTTCCAGCTCTGAGCCGGACCACCCTCACGGGAGCGAACTCAGGGCGAGTCCTGACGGGCTCTGCCTCCGGAGCCTCGAGGTCATCAGCTCCATTAGGCCTCAGCGCAGACGGAGGCAGAGAAGGGGAATACGACAAAAAAGTCGCATTCCCCCCGCAGGCCAGAGGCCAGGGTTCAAGATGTCTTGGACTGACTTCAGAACATTCTCGAGAGGGAAGGTGAGCAGCCGGCAGAAGTTGTGCACGTGGGCACAAACGACGTCGGGAAGAAGAGGAAGGAGGTTCTGCAATGCGAGTTTAGAGAGTGAGGAAGAAGATTGAAAAGCAGAACTTCTAGAGTGGTTATCTCTGGATTGCTTCCAGTACCTGGTGCTAGTGGGGGCAGGAACAGGGAGATAGGGATCTGAATGTGTGGCTGAGGGGCTGGTGCAGGGAGCAGGGATTTAGATTTATAGACCACTGGGATCTCTTCTGGGGTGGGGGTGACCTGATCAAAAGGGACGGGTTACACCTTAACTGGAGGGGGACTTAATGTTCTGGCAGGCAGGTTTGCTGGTGCTACACGGGTGGGATTAAATTAAACTAGACCAAGTGCAGACCTGTTGAGTCTGCTCCCCCAACCCAAGTTCCACCACTCACTCAATCCCCCAACGCAAGAGAGGGGGTAGAGAGGGAGGGAGATGGGTAGAGAGGGAGGGGGAGGGGACAGAGAGGGAGGGGGAGTAGAGAGGGAGGGTAGAGGATGGGATGGGGGTAGAGAGGGAGAGAGGCAGAGAGGGATGGGTGTAGAGAGAGAGAGGGAGGGGGTAGAGAGAGAGGGAAGGGGGTCGAGTGGGGGCGAGGGAGGGTAGAGAGGGCGAGGGAGGAAGAGGGAGGGGGTAGAGAGGGAGGATGGGAGTGAGGGAAGAGGGAGTGAGAGATGATATGGAGGGGGCCTCCACCCAACCCCACCTCCCTCCCCTCATTTCCCTCATCCTCCACCCCTCACTCCCAGTCCCTGCTCCAGCACCTACTCAGGTCATAGAACAGCGCCAGGGCCTGGAACTCGGCATGGTTCTTGTACTCGGCCCAGCCCTGGCTGTAGACTCAGCTCGGCCGCTGTCTGGGCTCCAGTGCAGGCCCCGACTTCATCTCCGGGCTGAAAGTTGGCTTACAGGTATAGCAGGCAGTGAAGAAAGCTAATGGAATGTTGGCCTTCATAACAAGAGGATTTCAGAATTGGAGTAAAGAAGTTCTTCTGCAGTTGTACAGGGCTCTGGTGAGACCACATCTGGAGTATTGTGTACAGTTTTGATCTCCTAATTTGAGGAAGGACATCCTTGTGATTGAGGCAGTGCAGCGTAGGTTCACGAGATTGATCCCTGAGATGGCAGGACTGTCATATGAGGAAAGATTGAAAAGACTAGGCTTGTATTCACTGGAGTTTAGAAGGATGAGGGGGTATATTATAGAAATATATAAAATTATAAAAGGACTGGACAAGCTAGATGCAGGAAAAATGTTCCCAATGTTGGGCGAGTCCAGAACCAGGGGCCACAGTCTTAGAATAAAGGGGAGGCCATTTAAGACCGAGGTGAGAAGAAACCTTTTCACCCAGAGAGTTGTGAATTTATGGAATTCCCTGCCACAAAGGGCAGTGGAGGCCAAATCACTGGAGGGATTTAAGAGAGAGTTAGATAGAGCTCTAGGGGCTAGTGGAGTCAAGGGATATGGGAAGAAGGCAGGCACGGGTTATTGATAGGGGACGATCAGCCAAGATCACAATGAATGGTGGTGCTGGCTTGAAGGGCTGAATGGCCTCCACCTGCACCTATTTTCTAAGTTTCTATTGGGGTTTTTTCCGAAATGGGTGAGTTTTCGGGCTGTTTTCGGGCTGTTTTAAGTTGGGCATGCAATGGGAAGATGTTTATCACCTCGTCGGGAAAAATATGCAGAGGATATGTGAAAATGGGAAGCCTAGTGTTTAGAAGAAGCTTGGAAAAGTAGATTGACACATCATCAGCACAAACACAAACAATATGAAGATTTTAGCATTATAGAGATAGTGGGGGGGAGAGAGGGATTGACAAATTGTGAGCATAGAGATGGAGTTAAAGGGGAAGTGAGTACAGGAATAGTTACAAATGACTCCCGAATTAATCGGAAGGAAAGTTCGAGAAGGGATAAGAGAGTACGGTCAGGGCCAATTGCGAGCGGTGTGAGGGGGGAGGTGAATACTGAGGTCAAATTGTTGTATATGAATGCGCGAAGTATAAGAAATAAAGTGGGCGAGCTTGAGGCTCAGTTAGAAATTGCCAAGTATGATGTGAGAATTACAGAGACATGGCTGTAAGAGGGCCAGGGCTGGGAACTGAATATTCAGAGGTAAATGAAAAGACAGACAGGTGGGCAGAGCGGGTGGGGTAACCCTGTTGGTGAGGAATGAAATTCAGTCCCTTGCAAGGGGTGACATTGAAACAGGAGATGTAGAGTCAGTATGGATAGAACTGAGGAATTGTAAGGGCACAGTCACAGAGGCCGACGTCAGGAAATCCTTCAGAGGGTTGAACCCCCGAAAAGCACCTGGTCCTGATGGTATACCCGGTCGTGTTCTAAAAACCTGTGCGGACCAACTGGCGGGAGTTTTTTCGGACATTTTCAACCTCTCACTTCTGAGGCCTGAGGTCCCCACCTGCTTTAAAAGGGCATCAATTATACCGGTGCCCAAGAAGAGTAAGGTGACGTGCCTCAATGACTATCGACCAGTGGCACTAACGCCGGTGGTGATGAAGTGCTTTGAGAGGTTGATCATGGAGCAAATCAACTCCTACCTCGACAAAAACCTGGACCCACTGCAGTACACTTACCGCCACAACAGATCAACGGTGGATGCGATCTCGCTGGCCCTCCACTCCGCACTGGACCACTTGGACAACAACAACTCATGTCAGGCTGTTATTCATCGATTACAGCTCGGTATTCAACACAATCATCCCCTCCAAACTGGTTACCAAATTCGCAGAACTGGGTCTTTGCGCATCCCTCTGCAACTGGATCCTCGACTTCCACATCCACAGACCACAGTCTGTTCGTATTGGTGGAAATGTGTCAGCCTCGATAACAATCAGCACGGGAGCACCTCAAGGCTGCGTGCTCAGCCCCCTGCTGTACTCACTCTATACCCATGACTGCGTAACCAACCACAGTGCGATCTCCATCATCAAGTTTGCTGACGACACCACTATTGTGGGGTGTATCACTGATGGGGATGAGTCAGAATATAGAAGGGAGATCGAGCAACTGTCCATATTGTGCCAGCGCAATAACCTGGCCCTCAACACAAGCAAAACCAAGGAACTGATTGTGGACTTTGGAAGGAGTAGAAGCGGGACCCACAGCCCTATTTATATCATGGTTGAAAGGGTCAAGAACTTCAAATTCCTGGGCGTGCACATCTCTGAAGATCTTTCCTGGTCCGAGAACACTAACGCAATTATCAAAAAAGCTCATCAGCGCCTCTACTTCCTGAGAAGATTACGGAGAGTCGGTTTGTCAAGGAAGACTCTCTCTAACTTCTACAGGTGCACAGTAGAGAGCATGCTGACCGGTTGCATCGTGGCTTGGTTCGGCAATTTGAGCGCCCTGGAGAGGTAAAGACTACAAAAAGTAGTAAACACTGCCCAGTCCATCATCGGCTCTGACCTTCCTTCCATCGAGGGGATTTATCGCAGTCGCTGCCTCAAAAAGGCTGGCAGTATCATCAAAGACCCACACCATCCTGGCCACACACTCATCTCCCTGCTATCTTCAGGTAGAAGGTACAGGAGCCTGAAGACTGCAACAACCAGGTTCAGGAATAGCTACTTCCCCACAGCCATCAGGCTATTAAACCTGGCTCGGACAAAACTCTGATTATTAATAACCACTTTCTGCTATTTGCACTTTATCAGTTTATTTATTCATGTGTGTATATATTTATATCATGGTATATGGACACATTTATCTGTTTTGTAGTAAATGCCTACTATTTTCTGTGTGCTTAAGCAAAGCAAAAATTTCATTGTCCTATACAGGGACACATGACAATAAACTCACTTGAACTTGAACTAAAAAGACCCTAATGGGAGTTATCTACAGGCCCTAAACTGTAGCCTGGATACAGGGTGCAAGTTACATCTAGAGTTAAAATTGGCATGTAGTAAAGATAATGCTATGGTGGTTATGGGAGATTTCAACATGCAGGTAGACTGGGAAAATCAGGTTGGTACTGGACCCCAAGAAAGGGGGTTTGTGTAGTGCCTCCGAGATGGATTCATAGAGCAGCTTGTACTGGAGCCTACAAGGGAGAAGGCAATTATGGATTTAGTGTTGTGTAATGAACCAGATTTGATAAGGGAACTCAAGGTAAAGGAGCCATTAGGAGGTAGTGACCATCTATCTATATTATTAAATCTCTGATCTTGACCACTTTTGGCCGACTGTGCTGCAATTTCCGATAGAACGGCGCCACCTACGGCCATCATTTTTGGCCACCTCGCTCAGAGCCCCCCTCCGCCATATGAGTGCGGAGGATTTTTTCCGTCGATGAAAGATGAGAGTGATATTAATGTTTTTACAAAATTCCCCATTCTCTCTGCTGGCAGCAGGGGGAGGGACTATAAAACCAGGAAGTGTCGTGCCTCACTCAGTCTCTGCCAAATGAATTTTGGTTGTCGGGTGTCTGCAGCCCAATTGTTTGCCTCGCCTTTTTTTAACAAGTTTGTGTTCACAAAATGAATTTTGGTTGTCGGGTGGCTGCAGCCCAATTGTTTGCCTCGCCTTTTTAAAAATGTTTGTGTTCACAAAATGAATTTTGGTTGTCGGGTGGCTGCAGCCAAATTGTTTGCCTTGGCTTGGCTTTTAGAATCGTTGCAGCATTTGGCTGCCAGCCCAAGAATCCATTCAGCCCACAATGTCTATACTAGCCCTCCGGAAAGCAGTACCTTCGGCCCGCAACACCCATACTAGCGCAACAGAAAGCCCCACTGGCGAGCAATATTGGAATTGGTGGAGAGGTGGAATATTGCCTTGGTGACCAGCCCTCCTGTGTGATGCTGGGACCCAATGGGTCCCACTTAGTCTAGTAATATGATAAGTTTTAATTTACAATTTGAGACAGAGAAGTGTCAGTATTGCAGTTGAGCCATGAGGGGGGAGCTGCCAAAGTTGACTCAAAAGAGACCCAGGCAGAGATGAAAGTGGAACAACAATGGCAGGTATTTCTGGGAATAATACAGAAGGTGCAGGATCAGTTTATTCCAAAGAGGAAGAAAGATTCTAAGGGGAGTAAGGGGCGACCGTGGCTGACAAGGGAAGTCAAGGATGGTATAAAAATAAAAGAGAAGTAGTACAACGTAGCAAAGATGAACGGGAAGCAAGAGGATTGGGTAACTTTTAAAGTGCAACAGTAGATAATTAAAAAGGCATTACAGGAAGAAAAGATGAGGTACGAAGGTAAGCTAGCCAAGAATATAAAGGAGAAGAGTGAAAGATTCTTTAGGTATGTGAAGAGGAAAAAATTAGTTAAGACAAATGTGGGTCCCTTGAAGACAGAAACTGGTGAATTTATTATGGGGCAGCAAGGAAATGGCAGACGATTTGAACAGGTCATCATCATCGGCGGTCACTCGAAACGAGTATGACTGTTATCTCCTCTCCATAGGGTTGTCTACTTGTGGGTCTGCAGATGCCTGTAGAGGCCGATCCGCGATCCCTACACCTTGATGCAACGTGGGCAGTGGAGACTGGCGGTGGTTGGTAGTCATCAAGCCCCTTCTCTCTCTCCTTACGGTGCTGTCACTTTGTCTCTGCCACACGGCGTAGTTACATTTCGTGACCTACACGGATTTCCTCCAGGAGCGCCTGTCCAATGCAATGTGCTCCCAGTTACTCGATGTAATGTGGAATTTCTTCAGACTGTACTTGATGTTGTCCTTGAAGCGTTTCTTAGGGAGACGTGTGTTGGACATGCGGATGACATGGCCAGTCCATCAAAGTTGGTGGTGCATTATTGTGGTGGTGATGCAGGTCATGTTGGCTTCCTCCAAAACGCTGATGTTGGTGCGTTTGTCCTCCCAGCTGATCGTCAGAAGCTTTCGTAAGGATCTTTGATGGTATTGTTCCAGGGCTCTCAGGTGCCTGGTGGTCCATGACTCGGCTCCATGCAACAGGGTGCGGAGGACAACGGCTCTGGAGAGCAGCAGTTTTGTTTGAGCCTTTCGGTCTTCAAAGACTCTTTTCCTGAGTCTGGCGTAAGTAAGCATGCAGGTACAGCAGGCCATAAAGAAAGCTAATGGCATGTTGGCCTTCATAACAAGAGGAGTTGAGTATTGGAGCAAAGATGTCCTTCTGCAGTTGTACAGGGCCCTCGTGAGACCACACCTGGAGTGTTGTGTGCAGTTTTGTCTCCAAATGTGAGGAAGGACATTCTTGCAATTGAGGGTAGGTTCACAAGGTTAATTCCCGGGGTGGCAGGACTGTCATATGTTGAATGAATGGAGCGACAGGGCTTGTATACACTGGAATTTAGAAGGATGAGGGGATTTTTTTGAATATTATAAAATTATTAAGGGATTGGACACGCTAGAGGCAGGAAACATGTTCCTGATGTTGGGCAGTCCAGAAGCAGGGGCCACAGTTTAAGAATAAGGGGTAGGCCATTGAGAATGGCGATGAGGAAAAACCTTTTCACCCAGAGAGTTGTGAATCTGGAATTCTCTGCCTCAGAAGGCAGTGGAGGCCGATTCTCTGGATGCTTTCAAAAGAGAGTTAGATAACGCTCTTAGGGCTAGCGGAATCAAAGGAAATGGGGAGAAGGCAGGAAAGGGGTATTTATTGTGGATGATCAGCCATGATCACAGTGAATGGTAGTGCTGGAGAAACTCAGCGGGTGCAGCAGCGTCTATGGAGTGAAGGAAATAGGCAACGTTTCGGGCCAAAACCCTTCTTCAGACTGATAGGGGGTGGCGGGGAGAAGGAAGGAAAAAGGAGGAGGAGGAGCCCGAGGGCTGAGGGATGGAAGGAGACAGCCTGAGGGCTGAGGAAGGGGAGGAGACAGCAAGGGCTAACAAAATTGGGAGAACTCAATGTTCAAGCCCGCAGGATGCAGACTCCCCAAGCGGAATATGAGGTGCTGTTCCTCCAATTTCCAGTGTTGCTCACTCTGGCCATGGAGGAGACCCAGGACAGAGAGGTTGGACGGCGAATGGGAGGGGGAGTTGAAGTGCTGAGCCACCGGGAGGTGAGGTAGGTTCTTGCGGACTGAGCGGAGGTGTTCGGCGAAACGATCGCCCAACCTCCGCTTAGTCTCACCGATGTAGATCAGCTGACATCTAGAGCAGCGGATGCAGTAGATGAGGTTGGATGAGATACAGGTGCACCTCTGTCGCACCTGGAACGACTGCTTGGGTCTTTGAATGGAGTCGAGGGGGGAGGTAAAGGGACAGGTGTTGCATTTCTTGCTGTTGCAATGGAAAGTGCCCGGGGAGGAGGTGGTATGGGAGGGAAGGGAAGAATTGACAAGGGAGTTGCGGAGGGAGCGGTCTGTTTCCTGTTGTTATCTCAAGAGGAGTTGTGAGAAGTTGTCATATTTTTTGTTTCTTTAACAATAGGGTTTTAGCAATTAATTTTATAAAGGATTTCAGGAGTCAATTGTACCAAGATTATTCAATTTATACATGCAGGCTTATACCGAAAATAAACTACCAGAAACCCTAGCAGAAGCAACAATAACGCTTATACCAAAAAAAGATAAAGATTTAGATGAACCGGTTTCTCATAGAGCTATTTCACTTCTAAATACGGATCAGAACATTTTAGCAAAGATTCTAGCTAGAAGACTAAATAATTATATTAATAATTTAATAAATACGGATCAAACGGGATTTATACCCAAAAGACAATCATTTAATAATTTGAGAAGGCTTTTCAATATAATGTACTCTCACAATGAGGACAATGAAGATATTTCAGTTGTTACGCTGGATGCAGAGAAGGCATTTGATCAGGTAGAATGGCAGTATTTATACAAAGTACTCCAAAAATTTAATACGGGAGAGAATTTTATTAGATGGGTTAAACTACTTTACGATAGACCTACGGCAAGAATATTAACTAATAATATGCTATCTCCAAAATTTTACTTATCAAGGGGTAGGCAAGGGTGTGCCTTATCACCATTGCTATTTGCCCTTATGATAGAACCGCTGGCCGAAAAGATTAGAAATCACCCGAATATTCACGGATATAACACTAAGGACTCAAAGAATAAAATTTCATTATACGCTGATGATATCCTTTTATATATTACTAATACACAAACGAGTATACCCACCTTATTAACACTAATTGAGGAATTCGGCTCTTTTTCAGGATATAGAATAAATTGGAATAAAAGCGAAATTATGTCTTTAAAACCACAGGATTCGAGACACTTACTAAAATTCCCCTTCAAAACAGAAAAATTCAAGTATCTGGGTATTCAAATTACGAGAAGACACAAATCATTATTTAGTGCCAATTTTATGCCACTATTAAATAAACTGAATGATATGATTAAATTTTGGAAAACGCTCCCGCTCTCATTGATAGGTAGAATTAACGCTATAAAAATGACTTTCTTTCCACAATTAATATATTTGTTTCAAGCGATCCCAATATATATTCCAAAATACTTTTTCAAAAAACTAGATTCCACTATCACTAATTTTATATGGGATTACAGAGCACACAGAACTCAACGAAAGCATTTGTGTAAACCTAAAGAAGTTGGGGGTTTATCATTACCTAACTTTATGTATTACTACTGGGCAGTGCATATTAAGAACATAATGTACTGGTTGGATAGTTCCACTCAGCAGTTGGAGTGGATAAGAATGGAGAAAGAGGAGTGCTATCCGCACGATATAGGAACGATCCTGCTCTCACCGATAAAATTGAATAGTATTATATATATAAGACGAACCCAATTATTCACAATATAATAAGAATTTGGAAACAAATAAAAGTATCCTTGAAATTAAATAATCTATCAGTACTAACCCCACTATTGAACAACCCCGCATTCAAACCATCTCTCATCGACAACACATATCAACAATGGGATAGACTGGGGATTAGGAAAGTAGGGGATATGTATGAATTGGGCAAACTGTTATCATTTCAACATTTAAAATTTAAATTTAAACTGAAGGATAATCAATATTTTAAATATATACAGATATGTGACTTTATGAAGAAATATACACATAGATTTCAAACTATATTTTTAGACTCTTTAGAAGAAGCAATGAATATTAAGGCTGATTCACAAAAACTAATATCATACTTTTATAATAATATATTAAATAGAGAATTACCCTCAACAGAAGCTCTAAGAGAATATTGGGAACATGAACTAATGATAAAGATCTCGAAGGATAGATGGGAAAAGTATCTGATGAACACACATACTTGTTCTATTAATGCAAGACATAATTTAATTCAATTCAAATTATTACATAGACTATATTATTCAAAAACGAGGTTGAATAAATTTTATCCAAACGTCTCTCCCAGATGCGATAAATGTTTGTTTCAAAACTCTAATATAACACATTCAGTTGTAGGATGTACAAAGTTGAATAAATTTTGGAGCGATATATTTGATATATTTACGAAGCTTTTCAAGTCCAGAATAGAACCTAAAACGGAATGGATTATATTTGGAATAATAGTAGAAGATATCATTTTAAATAAAGACCAAAAAGTTTTTTTTAATTATGGGTTAATAATTGGAAAGAAATTGATACTTAAATTTTGGAAAAATACAACCATACCAACTGTTAAAATGTGGATTAGGAATATGATGGACACAGCACGCCTTGACGAAATGAGACTCCGACTAATAGATAAATATGACCAATTCTTAAGGAGTTGGTCTCCTTTCATCGACTTTTTGGAATCATGTGATGCAGCGGTACCATGAAGATTGCTGATTTCAGTTCATGCCGTGGATAGATCTACATCTCCGAATAAAGATTTGAAAATTTCTCTTTTAAGGGGCCTTCTCTCCTATTTCTACTTTCCACTTAGATTTTTATATATACACTTCACGTTTTTCTATTCTCTACCATCTATTTTTCCTCTTTTTTTCCCCTTTCTATTGTTTTCTTTTTCTTGTCTTGCTTACTTCCTTCTCAAAACATAAAACTAGAGGTTGTACATAGAATGGATTACGGTATGACATAGTTGGCACTGTACTGTTTTGTACTGTATTAACTTCTAATAAAATAAACAAAAAAAAACAATAGGGGAATTGTAGAGCGAACCTTTGACTGGTTGCCTCATCTTTTCTTATGCCACTGAAGGACCATTATAAATTATTTGTCCAAATTCAGTCAATGGACTTGCATTCAATAACACTTAAATTGACACTTGGCTTTTAATCATCTACTTGGCTATAACTTGACCTGTCTGGCTGTAAGATCATAGCCCTGGAGTTATAGATTCATAGTCATCCAGCATTGAAACAGGCCCTTTGTCCCAACTTGTTCACACCGACCAACAGGCCTCATCTACAGTACACTAGTCCACCTGCCCGCGTTTGGCCTATGTGCCTCTAAATCCATTTTACCCATGACGTACCTGTCTTAAAGTTTATTAAACGTTGTGACAGAACCTGCTTAATTACCTCCACCAACAGCTCATTTCATATACCTACGATCCTTGGTGTAAAATGATTATCCCTCAGGTTCCTATTATATCTTTCCCTCCCCCCCCCCCCCCCCCCCCCCCCCACCCCCCCCTGCCCCCACCCCGCCCTCCTCACCTTAAACCTATGTCTTCTGGGTCCTGATTCATCTACTCTGGGCAAAATACTGCATTTACCCAGTCTGAAGAAGGGTCTCGATCTGAAACGTCACCCATTCCTTCTCTCCTGAGATGCTGCCTGACCCGCTGAGTTACTCCAACATTTTGTGTCTACGTTCGATTTAAACCAGCATCTGCAGTTCTTTCCTACACACTGTGCATTTAACCGATCTATTCAATTCATGATTTTGTATACCTCTGTAAGATCGCCCCTCATCCTCCTAAGGCCTGGTTATACACAGAAAATTATCTGCATATTCTAGGCAGTTGCTTTCTTATTTGCTGAAAGCATTGAGCGGGAGAATCACGCATTTCACAAAATTCTCACGCTGATCACAAATTTCTCACGCTCTGTCGTGAGAAATTCTGTGATCATCGAAAATGTCAAAACTCATATCAACTGCATGGGCTGCGG
Source organism: Amblyraja radiata (assembly GCF_010909765.2). Lineage (NCBI taxonomy): Eukaryota > Metazoa > Chordata > Chondrichthyes > Rajiformes > Rajidae > Amblyraja > Amblyraja radiata. The sequence continues at coordinate 2,287,579 of NC_045984.1, forward strand.
GTGTTGGAGAGCGGGGGCTGAGGGAGGGATGCAAGCAGAGGCAGCGGCGGGGACAGATGTGGACGGGGAGCCGGGGCTGGCGAGTGTTTGCTGGGCTGGCGATTGTTTGCCGGGCTTCCGAGTCGCTCGCTGCAGCTCCGGCCATGGAGCAGCCTCAGTGCAAGAGTCCTGGGCCATCGGAAGCATCGGAAGCGCTGCGCCGCTGCCGTGAGAGTCTCTGAGCAGAATTCGCTCTGGTGACCGGCATGGATCTGGCTGCGGTGCATCCTGGAGGACAACCAGTGGCTGCTGGAAGTAAGTACCAAGCACTGGGTAGAAATGGTGGAAGATAGTGGCCTTCAAATGGGGGTGGTTGGAGAAAGCATCCTGCTTGCCTGGTAGATTTTCACTGACTGTAACTGCAGGAAAAATGTTCCCGATGTTCCCGATGTCCCCCCCCCCCCCCCCCCCCCCCCCCAAATTCCTTTAACAGCTTGAATAGAAATGTCTCCAATCTCGTTGCTTTATTAATTGATGCGATGTTTAAGAGCTTGTTCAAAGAAGGGGTGTATGTTAAAGGAGTGACAGAGATACTTGCAGGGAATGTGTGAGGAGGTTATTATTGGTCTTTAGTTTTAACTTTAACCAGGACATCTGAAGATTCAAAGTTTAATATAGTTTAATATAGTAATTGTGCTGTAACTGACTCCAACCAACCACGTAATGAATATCATCCATTCCGGAGGTTTTATTTTTCTGATGCCATTTAAACTTCACTTGGATTTCAATCACTTCAATGTAAAAGTGGAACAAATATTTGCACTCGGTACATATTAATTGTAATATAATAATGTATGCATGTTGGTACGTGCAATCAAAACAAATATCTTCTATCATTGTTGTGTTATGAATACCACAGCAAATATTATGTACTCTCAAGATCACATTTAATAGAATAATATTGCTTAAATATATTGGACTTTGCATTTCAGGAAATGTCCCAGCACAGAGGAAGACAGCAAAGTATTGAAAATATTGGGGGTGAAAATGACTTCAGGACAGTTTGTTAGGAAAATGAAGGAAATAGTAACAGAATACTTATACAGCTGAGTGAGTAAAATTTTATGGATGAGAAATTGTGTTCAACCAATTGATGACTTCTTTGACAAAGTAACTAGCATCTTAGATAACAAGGAAGCCAATGGATGTAGCAAATTTTGTTATACAAAATTTGGTCAGTGAAGTGCCCCATAAAAGATTACCGCATTAGATAAGCACCTGTGGACTTGAACATAAAAGGTTATGTCCAGGGGGTCAGATATGGGGCTTTATGTGTGGGCCAGATATATTGTCAGTGCAGAAAGGCAAGACAAGTGTGCATCCAGAGTCAAGGTCTGGAATAGTACTAGGTGTGCAGTCAAAGCTGGAACAATGGGAGTGTTCCGCACTGGGAACCTAAGCAGGTAAGCAGCTATGATCAGGGTAGAATAGGGGGCCAGGTTTAAGGCTGGACTCAGAGTCAGGAATGAGAGAAGGTATGCAACTGGAGTCCGGGTCAGGAGTAGTATCAGGTGTGCAGTGAGACCCAGGTTGGTCAACATGGTGTTTGATTATAATCTGATTTCCATACATGAATATACTAAGATCATTCATGTGCTGCACCTGTTGATCAAAGCCTGGCTCTACTGTGGAATGTAATTAGGAGTGTAATTTAGCCTAACCTTATTCATAGCTCATCCAATTTAAAGCATACTGTAAATATTGCATTCAAGTGTAAGTTAAAAGTCTTGCTACAGTATGCAACAATTTCAAGCTGAAAAATGCAAAAGCTCCCCCCTCCCACACCAACTCACCTTCCCCCCCCCCCACCCTCCTTCCACACTTACCCCCCTCCCACACCTCCCCTCCACCACCCCCCCCCCCCCCCCCGGTCGCTACACTCCCTCGAGCTTGGTCTCTCGCAATTTCTCACTCTCACCCAATGTTGGCAGCCCTTTGAATACTCAGACACATTAGACATATATACATGGTTAATATACCTTGCACATTGTCACAGCCACTGGATACACAGACAGCAGCCCTCCACTTATGTTCTTAGATTACCACAAAGAGCGGTGTTGCTGTTGCTGTCTTCCTGCACTGTAGTTAAGGATGGGAGGGGAATAAGACCCAATTGCCCAATTGGGAGTGATTTATCAAAGTTAAATTATAGCTTGTTGTTTTTACTGAGGCAGAAACCTACACTTTGTATTGTGATTACTTTAAAAATACATGAGTCAGTAAAACCGGTTTGTGATCCAAGATCATTGAATTTGAGGAGTGTTTGAAGTGTGATTCTTCACATACAGACCAGACTCTGTGCTGGACTTGTACAGTGGTCAGAATGTGGGGTGGCACAGTGGGGCAGCGGACTCACAGCGCCAGCGACCCAGGTTCGATTCTGTCTGTGTGGAGTTTGTACGTTCTGCGTGTGACCCTGTGGGTTTCCTCCAGGTGCTCCGGTTTCCTCCCACATCCCAATGACGTGCGAGTTTGTGGGTTAAATGGCCTCTGAAAAATTGCCCCTAGTGTGCAGGGAGTGGTTGAGAAAGTGTGATAACATAGAACTACTGTGAACGGGTGATCGATGGTCATCGTGGACTCAGTGGGCCAAATGGGCCTGTTTCCGTGCTGTATTTCTAAACTCTAAACCTGCTTAGTTTAGTTTAGTTTAGAGATACAGCAGGGAAACAGGCCTTTCGGCCCACTGCCAACCATTGATCCTTGTACACTAACGCTATCCTACACATGAAGTACAATTTACAATTTTACCGAAGCAAAATTAACCTACAAACCTGTACATCATTTGGAGTGTGGGAGGAAACTGGAGCACCCAGCTACTGACCCCATGCTGGCTCTTTGAACCACAATCTGTTTGGTCCGAAGATATGACACAAAATGCTGGAGTAACTCAGTGGGACGGGCAGCACCTCTGGAGAGAAGAAATGGGTGATATTTCGGGCAAGACCCTTCTTCAGACTGAATCTGTTTCTATGTGGTCCCATCTCCACATTCTTTCCTTGCACCCGGGCCAATTATTATTGCTCGATGCTTTTAAAATTTCACAAGTATACTTTATTCAATATATATACACAATCACAACTCATCTCTCAGTGTTCATTGAAGTATTCATTCAACGCAAACCCCAAAGTCCTGGAGTCACTCAGGAGGTCAGGTAGCACCTCTGGACAATGTGGATAGGTGACGTGTGTAGGAAGTAAGTAAGTAAGTAAGTAAGTTTATTGGCCAAGTATTCACATACAAGGAATTTGCCTTGGTGCTCCGCCCACAAGCAACAACATGACATACAGTGACAGTTATGAATGACTCAGAAAACACTGAACATTAATAATAATACATTAACGATAAAACACCATTGATCAAGCATGTGAACCAACAAAATACCAGATCAAAGGGAGGCTACAGATTTTTGGCTGTTGAGTAGAGCAACTACTCGTGGATAAAAACTGTTTTTATGTCTGTCTGCAGCAGCTTTGACAGTCCGGAGTCGCCTTCCAGAGGGTAGTGATTCAATGAGTTTGTGGCCAGGGTGAGAGGGGTCAGAGATGATCTTGCCCGCTCGCTTCCTGGCCCTTGCAGTGTACAGTTCATCAATGGAGGGAAGGTTGCAGCCAATAACCTTCTCTGCTGATCGGACGATTCGCTGCAGCCTCCAGGTGTCGTGCTTGGTGGCTGAGCCAAACGTGACCATGATGGAGAAGGTGAGGACAGACTCTACGATGGCCGTGTAGATTTGGACCATCATTGCCTGTGGCAGATTGTGCTTCCTCAGCTGCCGCAGGAAGTACATCCTCTGTTGTGCCTTTTTGACTGTGGAGTAACTTCAGATGCTGATTTAAATCGAAGATAGACACAAAATGCTGGAGTAACTTAGCTGAACAGGCAGCATCTCTGGAGAGAATGAATGGGTGACGTTTCGGATCGAGACCCTTCTTCATTCTAATCGGATGTTTTGGGACGGGACTATTTTTCAGGCTGATTTAGTTCCAAGCATTCTGTTACAGTGTGTTCATGTCATCTCCATTTTCGCATTACACACATGGGAGGTTGTTACAAAGGGCTTTCAATGTCCAGTGATGGCAGGATCTTAAACTGTGGTCTTTCCCTAAGGAGTCTTTTCTGAGGCTGTGTTAAGATTAGCTTTTCCCTCAACACCTACTCCAGGAGCCTGCAATGTGACAGTCAGCATTGGCGGCACAGTGGCGTGATGGTAGAGTTACTGCCTCACAGCGCCAGAGACCCGAGTTCCATCCTGACTACGGGTGTCCTCTGTGTGGAATTAGTACATTATCCCTGTGACCACGTGGGTTTTCTCCGGGTGCTCCAGTTTCCTCCCACATCCCTGTAGGTTAATTGACGGGTAAAATTGTAAATTGTCCCCAGTGTGTAGGATAGTGTTAGTGTACGGGGTGATCGGTGGGACTCGGTGGGCCGAAGGTATGACAGATAGTGCTAGTGTACGGGATGATCACTGGTCAGCCTGGACTCGGTGGGCCGAAGGGTCTGTAGCTGCAGCTCTAAAGTCTAAAGTCAAAAGCAACATTTTGTTAGTCGAGTATCGAGCCAAAGCCCCTTTGGAAAGGCTGGAAGGGGCTGAGATACCAGGCAACCAGCTGCCCCTGGCCTAAGTTACTGGGTCGTAGGGCACTGCTGAAGAATATCATCAGTCCTCGTCAGTCAAGCTGCTTGCTCATGAACATCTGCTGTTCAGTTGGAAAGAGCTCAAGCTCACAATGCTGGAATCGGCCTGCAAGGAAACAGGGACTTTGGCCAAACCTGCTCACACCAACAGAGGATACCTTGCCGTGGCAATCCCTCAGTGCCCAGCTCTCAGTCTTTAGCTCCATATGTCTACGTGACTCAAATGTCCATCTTGGGGATCCTTCCCACCTCACCCTCTCCCTCAGGCTACATGTTCCAGGCACTCACCACTCTCCAAATGAAGGTCATTAACACCACAATAAGACATTGGAGCAGAATTAGACCATTCAGCCCATGAGGTTTGCTCCACTTCGATCATGGCTGATCTATTTTCCCCTCTCAATCTTATTCTCCTGCCTGCTCCCCATAACCTTTTTACACCCTTACTAATCAAACTATCAATCTTCACATTAACAATACCCAATAAGCATGCAGGTACAGCAGGCAGTGAAGAAAGCGAATGACATGTTGGCCTTTATAACAAGAGGAGTTGAATATAGGAGCAAAGAGGTCCTTCTGCAGTTGTACAGAGCCATAGTGAGACCACACCTGGTGTATTGTGTGCAGTTTTGGTTCCCCAATTTGAGGAAGGACATTCTTGCTATTGAGGGAGTGCAGTGTAGGTTTACAAGGTTAATTCCCGGAATGGCGGAACTGTTAAATGCTGAGAGAATGGGGCAGCTGGGCTTGTACACTCTGGAGTTTAGAAGGATGAGAGGGCATCTCATTGAAACGTATAACATTGTCAAGGGTTTGGACATGCTAGAGGCAGGAAACATGTTCCCGGTGTTGGGGGAGTCCAGAACCAGGGGCCACAGTTTTCAGAATAAGGAGTAAGCCATTTAGAACGGAGTTGAGGAAACACTTTTTCTCACAGAGAGTGGTGAGTCTGTGGAATTCTCTGCCTCAGAGGGCGGTGGAGGCAGGTTCTCTGGATGCTTTCAAGAGAGAGCTAGATAGGGCTCTTAAAAATAGCGGAGTCAGGGGATATGGGGAGAAGGCAGGAACGGGTTACTGATTGGGGATGATCAGCCATGATCACATTGAATGGCGGAGCTGGCTCGAAGGGCCAAATGGCCTGCTGCTGCACCTATTGTCTATTGTCTATAAACTCCAGCCAGTTCAGACCCAGTGCCATCAAACACTCATCATACGTTAACCCAATCATCCCTAGATAATTCTCACAAAACTCCCATCCAGCGCCAGCACATTCTTCTCATCATAACTGCTCTGTATCTCTTCCCACTTACCCACAACCTATGTCCTCTAGTTTTAAATCCCACTGATGCAGGGAAAGGTATTGTACAGTACACCCCAACTGTACTACAGGGGATATTTTTAGGGCAGTGATAGACAAATTCTTGATTAGAATGGGTGCCAGGGGTTGGGGGTAGAAGGCAGGAAAAATGCGATTAGGAAGCAGAAATCAGCCATGATTGAATGGGGGAGTAGACTCGATGGGCCGAATGGCCTAATTCTACTCCTATAACTTGTGAACTTGTGTACACTTCAGGTGCTCCGGTTTCCTCCAAAGACATACAGGTTTGTAGGTTAGTTGCCTTGGTATAATTGTAAATTGTTCTATAGTGTGTGTAGGATAGTGCTAGTGTACGGAGATCGCTGGTCGGCACGGACTCGTTGGGTTGAAGGGCCTGTTTCCACGTTGTATCTCTAAAAGTGTGGGAGGAAACTGGAGCTCCTGGAGAAAACCCACGCAGGTCACTGGGAGAACGTAAAAACCCCGTACAGACAGCACCCGTAGTCAGGATTGAACCTGGGTCTCTGGCGCTGTGAGACAACAACGCTACCACTGCTCCACCGTGCTGCCCACCTGCCAATCCTGATCCTGCTCCGAGTTGCCGCAGCCGCGGTGCCCGCCCGGAAGGTTTGTGGGTCGGCGAGTCCTCACCCGAAGGCTCATCGGACGGCGTTACCGGGAGGAGCTAGAGACATCGGATGTGAGGAGCGTGGGCCAGTAGGAGGGTGAACCAGGGTATTTCCTCCAGCATCCCGAAGGTCGGCTGCAGGAGGTGCCCCCGGGTCACGAGCACGGCCAGACAGGTCGATCGGTCTTTGGACTTTGTAAATGGAGCCAGAACATGGCGACATCTGAATGTGTACCATGTGCAAAAAGAATGACACTGTGCAGTTGCATATATGACAAAGAAAGAAGGATTGATTGATCCTGGACACAGTTAATACCATCCAGTCTAGAGAGGGACCCCCCGTGGAGGTCCCTATGCAGCGATTCTTCCCCTTTATATTGGCAACCTGGGGTGGAGATTACGACACCAAGGAGTCCCAAGTAACCTGTTCCTGAGCCGGGTCACAGTCACCAGCCACTTCTGCGGGATGGAAGAGTCTGTAGCCCTTGTAGCAGCATCTCTGGAGAGAAGGAAAGGGTGAAGACCCTCACCCTGCATTTAAAATGCCTCTCTCTCTCTCTCTCCCTCTCTCCCCCTCTCTCTCTCTCTCTCTCTCTCTATCTCTCTCTCTCTCTCTCTCTCTCTCTCCCACCTCCCCACCCTCCTCTCCATCTCCCTCCACCTCTCTCTCTCTCCCCCCTCTCTCACTCGCTCTCCCTCACCCTCTCTCTCTCACCCTCCCCCCCTCTCTCCCATCCCCTCTCTCTCTCTCCATCCCCCAATTTCTCTCTCTCCTCTCTCTCTCTCTCTCTCTCCCTCCCCTCTCTCTCTCCCCCCTCCCTTCCCCTCTCTCTCACCCTCCCCTCTACCTTTCCCCCCCCTCTCTCTCCTCCCTCTTTCTCTCTCTCCTGCTCTCTCTCCCCCTCTCTCTCCCTCCCTCCCCTTCTCTCTCTCTCCCCCTCCCTCCCCCTCTCCCTCTCTCTCGTACACTCTCTCTTTCTCTCCCTCCCGCTCGCTCCCTTATACACACACCCTCTCTCCCTCTCCCCCACCCTCTCAAGCACCCCCCTCTCTCTCTCACCCTCTCTTCTTCATTCATTCTTTCTCTCCCTCCTGCTCTCCCCCCTCTCTCCACCTCTCTCTCCCCCTTTCCCCCCTCTCCCTACCCCCCTCTCTCCCCCTTTCTCTCTCCCCCTCTCCTCTCTCTCTCACATGCATGGGAGTTGGCAGCCCTGCCTCTCTCTCCCTCCCTCTCTCTCTCCTCTCTCCCTCCCACCTCACTCTCACCCCTCTCTCTCTCCCCCTCTCATCCGCTCTCTCTCCTCTCAACCCCCCTCTCTCTCCCCCTCTCTCTCCCCTCCCCATCTCTCTCTCCCCTCCCCCCCTGTCTCACCCCTCTTCACTTCCCTCTCTCTTATCTCTCCCCCTCTCTCTCTCTCCCCCCTCTCTCCTCTCTCTCCCCTCTCTCTCCCCCCTCTCTCTCTCCCTCTCTCTCTTCCCCCTCTCTCCCTCCCATCTCACTCTCCCCCTCGCTCGTCCCCTCTCTCCTCTCCCACCCCCCTCTCCCCTCTCTTTCCCCTAACTCTCTCTCCCCTCTCTTTCCCCTAACTCTCTCCCCTCCCCCCCCTCTCTCTCCCCTCCCCCTCCCCTCTCTCTCTCCTCTCTCTCCTGTCACCCCTCTCACTCTCTCCACTTCCCTCTCTCTTCTCTCTCCCCCTCTCTCTCCCCCCCTCTCTCTCCCCTCTCTTCCCCTCTCTCTCCCCTCTCTCCCCCTCTCTCTCCCTCTCTCTCAATTCAATTCAATTCAATTCAATTCAACTTTAATGTCATTGCACAAATACTGAGTATGGGTACAACGAAATGCAGTTTTGCGTCAGTCCGTAGTAGTGCAATATAGAAATTAAAAAAAAAAAAAGAGGTTACAGAATAATAAAAAATACAGAATAATTAAACAATGGGGACGGAGGGACCGGAGGAATCTATCGGCGGGACTCCGAGTTCAGCAATGTGATGGTATGATTGTAGAAGCTGTTCCTCATCCTACTGGTACGAGACCTGAGGCTCCTGTACCGCCTCTCTGATGGGAGGAGGGCAAACAGTCCATGGTTGGGGTGAGAGGGGTCTTTAATGAACTTCCCAGCTCGTTTCAGACACCGTTTTCGGTGGAGGGCATCCATGGCAGGGAGCGGGGCACCGATGATGTGCTGTGCGGTTTTCACCACCCGTTGTAGTGCCTTCCTGTCCGCAACAGTGCAGCTGCTGTACCATACCGTGAAGCAGGCGGTCAGGATGCTCTCGATGGTACACCTGTAGAAGTTGGTCAGGATCTGGGGGGACAGGTGGGCTTTCTTGAGCCTCCTCAGGAAGTAAAGGCGCTGCTGTGCCTTTTTGATCAGCTTGGAGGTGTTGAGGGACCAGGACAAATCCTCCGAGATGTGTACCCCGAGGAATTTGTAGCTGGAGACGCGCTCCACCTCAGTCCCGTTTATGTGGATGGGGGTATGTCTGCCCCCTCTGACCTTCCTGAAGTCGACAATAAGTTCCTTCGTCTTCTTGGAGTTGAGGACGAGGTTATTATTGGCACACCAGGTTGTCAGGTGCTGGACCTCCTCTCGGTAGGCTGACTCATCGTTGTCACTGATCAGTCCTACCACCGTGGTGTCGTCAGCAAACTTAATGATGGCGTTGGATCCGTACTTAGGGATGCAGTCGTGGGTGAAGAGGGAGTAGAGGAGAGGGCTGAGCACACAGCCCTGTGGCACGCCGGTGTTCAGTGTTATAGTGGTGGAGGTGAGGTTGTTGACCCTAACAGACTGTGGTCTGTTGGTGAGGAAATCCAGTGTCCAGTTGCAGAGGGAGGTGGAGATGCCAAGCCCGCTGAGTTTGGTGATCAAGCTGGCGGGGATGACAGTGTTGAAAGCGGAGTCCCGGCTCTCTTCCCCCTCTCTCCCTACCACCTCACTCTCTTCCTCTCGTCCCCTCTCCTCTCGTCCCCCTCTCCCTCCCTTCTCTTTCCCCTAACTCTCTCTCCCCCCTCTTTCCCCTAACTATCTCTCCCCTCTCTTTCCCCTAACCCCCCCCCCTCTCTGTCTCCCCCTCTCTTTCTTCTCTCTCTCCCCCTCTTCTCTCTCTCTCCCTCCCTCCCCTCTCTCTCTTTCTCCCTCCCTCTCTATCTCTCCCTCTCTCTCCCTCTCTACACACTCTCCCCTCTCTCACTCTCTCCTCTCACCTCTCTCTTCCCCCCCTCTCTCTCATCTCTCTCCCCCATTTCTCCCTCCCACCTCACTCTCCCCCTGGCACTCACTCCCCTCACTCTTTCTCCTCTCTCTATCTCCTCTTTCTCTTTGCCCCCCCCCCCCCATCTCTCTCTCTTGCCTCCTCTCTCCCTCTCTCTTTTACCATCCCCCTCTCTCTCCATTTCTCTCCTACCCTCTCCTCCCTCTCTCTCTTTCATCTTTCTTACCTCTCAACCCTCCGGAACCCGGAGCTGGGGCGGCTGCCCGGAGCGGAGACTGCGGGACCCGGAGCTGATGCTGTGGCGGAGACGGCGTTCCGGCTTTCGGCGGCGGCGACATCACCACGGAGGTCCGCTGGACAGGAGCGCGGCATCTCCGGCCTGGATCGATCGCCTCAGCGCAGAGGGAGAACAAGGAGGGAAGAGACGGAGACTAAGACTTTGCCTCCATCACAGTGAGGATGTGCTTGGTGAACTCACTGTGGTGGATGTTTAATTTGTGTTTATTGTATTTGTTATTATTGATTCTGTGTATGACTGCAGGCAACATAATTTCGTTCAGACCGAAAGGTCTGAATAACAATAAAGGAATCTAGGAATCCCTCTCTCTCTCTCCCCCCTCACTCTCCCCCATCTCTCTCCCCTACCTCTCTCTCCCCACCTCTCCCTCTTCTCTCTCTCTATTCACGCCCCCTCTGTCTCTCCCCTCTCTCTCCTCTCCCCCCCTCTCTCTCCCCCCACTCTCTCTCTGTCTCCTTCCCCTTTCTCTCTCTCCACCTCCCTTTGAGAGTCTGTCCCTTCGGCACAGAGACTCGCGGCAGCGGCGCGACGCTTCCGACTCCTCCGCGGCCCGGGACACTCGAACTCGCACTGTCCGGAGTGCTCCATGGCCAGAGCTGCAGCGAGCGACACGCCAGCGCCGCAAACACTCTACAGCGCCGCAAACACTCGCAAGTCCCGGCTCCCCGCATCTGTTCCGGCCGCTGGTCCTGCTCCCATCCCTACCGCAGCCCCTGCTCTCCAACATCCGCGGACCATGCAGTTCATCCGAGTTTTGAAATTTTCGTTGATCACAAAATTTCTCACCACTGAGCGTGAGAAATTTCTGATGAGCGTGAGAGCATGAGAGTTTGCTTGAGGGCGTGAGTCTCACGCTCAAAGCGTGAGGGTTGGCAGCCCTGTTCTTCCCATCTCTCTCCCCCTCTCTTTCCTCACACACTCTCTTCCCCTCTCCCCCCTCTCTCTCCTCGTTCTCTCCCCCCCTCCCTCCCTCCCTCTCTCCCCCTCTCTCACCCTCTCTCCCTCCCCTTCTCCCTCCCCCTCTCCCTCTCTCTCTTCCTCATGCACTCTCTTTCTCTCCCGCTCTCTCCCTCATACACTCTCTCTCTTTCCCTCACTCTCTCTTTCCCTCACTCTCATTCACTCTCTCTTTCACATATACTCTATTTCTCTCCCTTTCTCGCCCTCTCACACACACTCACTCTCTCTGTCTCCTTTCACACACACTGTCTCTGCAACTCTCTCACACACATACACACTCCTCCCCCGTCTCCATCAGCCCATCATTCTCCCCGTCAACTTTATGTCCATAACTTACTGAGTACTTTACACCATGTGCAGGAAGGAACTGCAGAAGCTGGTTTACTCCGAAGGTTGACACAAAAAGCTGGAGTAACTCAACGGGTCCAACAGCATCACTGGAGGAAATAAATAGGTGTTGGTTTGGTAAAAAATAAGTAAATGGAACAACTATTTACCTTCTATATCTCGTTTCCCTTTCCCCTGACTCTCTGTCTGAAGAAGGGTCTCGACCCAAAGTGTCACCTATTCCTTTTCTCCAGAGTCCTTACAGCAGTTTGTCTTGTGCTCCAGATTCCAGCAGCTGTCTCTTGTGTCTCGATGTTAAGACAAGTGACCAGAAATTTGTCAAAAATATTGGACTTAAGATCCGTACGAATGAAGGAAAGGTGAAGAGGAGGAACGGGGGAGAGGCCTAGGGATGTCATTCCAGATTTTGGGACCTTAGTTTAGTTTAGTTTAGAGATACAGGGAAAAACAGGCTCTTCGGCCCATCGAGTCCATGCCGACCAGCGATCACTGCACATTAACTCTAGCCCTCATGCATTAGGGACAATTTACAATTATGCCAAGTCAATTAGTCGTCTCAACCTGAAACTTCACCCGTTCCTTCTCTCCAGAGATGCTGCCTGTCCTGCTGACTTACTCCAGCTTTTTGTGTCTATCATCGGTTTAAACCAGCACTTCCTTCTTACACATTGAATCTACAAACCTGTACGTCTTTGGAGTGTGGAAGGAAACCGGAGCTCCCGGACAAAACCCACGCAGGTCACAGGGAGAACGTGCAAACTCCGTGCAGACAGCATCCGTAGTCAGGATCGAACCCGGGCCTCTGGCGCTGTGAGGCAGCAACTCTACCGCTGCGTCACTGTGCCGACCTCCTTGGCTTGGCTGCGTGGATTAAGGAATTAGGAATCTGGAATTCAGGAACAAGGCCATAAGTGCATTTTTGAGCCAAATAACACTCATACTACACTCATAGAAGCACCGGATTCAAAAGGACAAAACTCGCAACATACTTCTAACATCCAGTGGAATATACTTTAGTTTAGGTTTGGTTTTTGTTTAGAGAAACAGCACAGAAGCAAGCCCCTTGGCCCACCGAGTCTGCACCGATCAGTGATCCTCGCACACCAACACTATCCTACACACACTAGGGACAATTTACTATCATATTAAGCCCATTAACCTACAAACCTGTATGTCGTTGGAGTGTGGGAGGAGTCCGGAGATCCCGGAGAAAACATACGCAGATCACGTGGAGAACGTACAAACTCCGTACAGACAAGCACCTGTAGTCAGGATCGAACCCGGGCCTCTGCTGCTGCGCCACCTTGATTCACAATTCTTCAATCATTAGTGAATGAATGAATTCATGAATGAATGAAATAAACGTTATCATCACACATGACATGTCACGGTGACATTCTTTGTTTAGCGAACCCTACACCAATGATGCAGTTGCCATGCATAGGGTGCCGGCAACGTTACAAAGTGTTCAATGTATCTGGCACCTTCTGTCTTTTCATCTCTGGCCTTTTGTCCACCACAAAACCCCCACCCCCTTCGCCTCTATCAGCCTATTTCTTGCCAGGCTTTCTCATGCCCCTAAAATCACACAGAGTGCTGGAGTAACTCGGCAGGTCAGGCAGCATCCCTGGAGAACATGGATAGGTGATGTTTCAGGTCGGGTGCCTTTTGAAAACTTTGTCCTGCACCCTCTCTTTGAGCTTTCTTTCCCCCTCCTACAATCAGCCTGAAGAAGGGTCCCGGCCTGAAACGTCACCTAGGCTGCAGACGCCAATAGGATTAACAAACTCATCAGGAAAGCTGGCTCCGTCCTGGGGGCAGAGTTGGATTCATGGGAGGTTGGTCTTGGAGTGGAGGATGCTCCATAAACTGCGGAGTATCTGGGCCAATACAGCTCAGCCCTCCATGACACACTGGTTAACCTGAGGAGCATCTTCAGCAACAGACTGGTTCCACCAAGATGCAGCACGGAACGTCACAGGAGATCCTTCTTCCCTGTGGCTATCAAACTGTACAACTCCTCCCTCTTCTGTCATGGGGTCGACTGAGTCCCTTTCCCCCCCCCACCTCCCTGATCAATCCGTTCCACTCGCCACTTTCATTTCATGTTTCATGTACCTTGTGTTTTATGACTGTTGGCAGATCAATTTCCCTCCTGGGATAAATAAAGTTCTATTGTATTGTATAGTCTTGTATCCTTTTTCTCACAGATGCTGCCTGACCCCCCCCCTCCTGAATCAGATTGAACCCCAATCAAATCTACTTTTTGTAGAAACAAAGAACTGCAGTTTCTGGTTTATACCAAAGATAGACACAAAGTGCTGGAGTAAGATAATGGGTCAGGCAGCATCTCCAGGGAAAAAGGATGGGTGATGATGAAGGGAAACACCACCTGTTCCTTTTCTCCAGGGATGCTGCCTGACCCGCTGAGTCACTCCAGCTATTTGTGTCTATCTTCTTGCCTGTTACCTGGGTCTGATATCTGAGGTCTGAAGTGAGTTTTCTCTGAAAATGATTAATATTTGTTTGGATAGTGATGCATTGTAAATACAAAACCTTCATCTTGAGGTTAACTCTGCAGAATCCTGTGTCTGAGTTGGGACTGAATCTGAACGCAAAGCCATGCATCCAGCAGCTCTGGATTTAATCATAAATTCAGTCCCCGCTGATCTGTGCTATCCAATATCAGCCCTGACATTCGCAGGGCGACAGAGGCAACAACCAATCAGAGATCTCAGACTTTCTGGCCATCCACTGACCTCTGCTGGCAATAGACACAAAGTGCTGGAGTGACTCAGCGGGTCAGGCAGTATCTCTGGAGACAAGGATGGGTGACGTTTTAGGTCGGGACCCTTCCTCAGACTGAAAGTATAGGGAGGGAACTGGAGGTAAGAAAAGGTGAGAACAAACCTGGGCCGCCAACAGATGGCCTCGGGAAGGGTAGAGCCTACAATGGCCCATTGTTGGCTGGGGAAGTGGTGCAAACAATGGAACTGATTGGAGGACTAGGTTGGGAGAGGGAAAGCAAGGGTTACTTGAAATTAGAGAAATCAACTTTCATACCACTGGGGTGAAAGCTGCCCAAGCGAAATATGAGGTGTTGTTCCTCCAGTTTGTATGTGGCCTCACTCTGACTCTGGAGGAGGCCCAGGACAGAAGGTCAGTGTGGGAATGGGAAGAGGAGTTAAAGTGTTTGGCAACCGGGAGGAAGATGACTGAACTTTATTGCCTTTCATCACAGCGAGGAATGGATTCCACTGTGGTGGATGTCTATGTTACATTGTGTTAAATGGTATCGTTGCTTTTCACTCAGTATGGTTATATGGTAACTCAAATTTCACTGTACTTTAGTTGGTTAAGTGACAATAAACTTGAACTTGAACTTGAAATCTGGTAGGTCTGAGGTACTGAGTGTAGGTGTCAGTGAAACCTTCGCCCAGTCTGCACTTGGTCAGCAACTGCAGTTCCTCTCTATACAACCTCTGTTCAGTTGAGTTGAGTTCAGTTTATTGTCACGTGTACCGAGGTACAGTGAAAAGCTTTTGTTGCGTGCTAACCAGTCAGCGGAAAGACAATACATGATTACAATCAAGCCTTCCACAGCGTACAGGTATATGATAAAGAGAGATTAAGAAGAGCATAGTTAAAGTAAGAAACATTGCAGTCGGAGTAGGGATTTAAAAGTGTGGAGCGCTTGTAATGTGTGATTGCAGATCCACTGCTTCGTCTGTTCATGAGTTCATAAGTTATAGTTACAGAATTAGGTCAATCTGTCCATCAAGTGTACTCAGCCATTCAATCATGGCTGATCTATCTTTCCCTCTTAACCCCATTCTCCTGCTTTCTCCCCCCTAACCCCTGACACCTGTACTAACCAAGAACCTATCTATCTCCGCCTTGAAAATATTAATTGGCAGCCTCCACGGCCTTCTGTGGCAATGAGTTCCACAGATTCACCACCCTCTGACTATAGAAATTCTTCCTCATCTCCTTCCTAAAGGACCATCCTTTAATTCTGAGTCCTCGGGTCCTACAATCTCTAACTAGTGGAAACATCCTCTCCGCATCCACTCTATCCAGGCCTTTGACTATTTGGTAAGTTTCAATGAGGTCTCCCCTCATCCTTCTAAACTCCAGCGATTACAGGCCAAGTGCTGTCAAACGCTCATCATTTGTTAACCCACTCATTCCTGAGATCATTCTTGTAAACCTCCTCTGGTCCCCCTCCAGCACCAGCACACCAAGGGTCCCACACTTGCTCACTATGGTCCCCCTCCAGCACCAGCACACCAAGGGTCCCACACTTGCTCACTATGGTCCCCCTCCAGCACCAGCACACCAAGGGTCCCACACTTGCTCACTATGCTCCCCCTCCAGCACCAGCACACCAAGGGTCCCACACTTGCTCACTATGGTCCCCCTCCAGCACCAGCACACCAAGGGTCCCACACTTGCTCACTATGGTCCCCCTCCAGCACCAGCACACCAAGGGTCCCACACTTGCTCACTATGGTCCCCCTCCAGCACCAGCACACCAAGGGTCCCACACTTGCTCACTATGCTCCAAATGTCTGACTAGCCTCATAAAGCTTCAGCTTGACATCCGTGTTTTGTATTCTGGTCCTCTCTAAATAAATGGTAGCATTGCACTTGCCTTCCTTACTACCAACTCGACTTGCAAACTAACTAATTGGGAATCCTGCACCAGCACTCCCAAATCCCTTTGCACCTCCGATTTCTGAACCTGTGGCTAGCACACAAATAGTTGCCTGGTGTGGGCACCATCTTGGATCCTCGTGGATCCACTCTGCTGCTGCCATGTGTGTGCTTATTATGTGCACATTTGCATGTGGAGTTTAGTATGTAGAATATTTGTGCGGATACTGTATATCACGTTAACTTTGATCTCAAGGTTATGGAATAAACTCACTTGACTCATCTTAATTCAACGATCAGAACAAAATACACTCTGTCACATTTTCTACATACCGAAGAAGTGAATCTAACGTTTGCCCTTCACAACAAAAGCCCGAAGGCCTTTTCAAATGATCAGCATTCTTTACAGGAAGAATGCATTCCTGATGTCTGTTTGATATTACTTTTTCATCCCTTTAGCCCGAGTCTGTTGTTTCATTATCAGCTTTGCTTGCAATATTCTCTCTCTCCCCTCTCCCATCAGATATGATGGAAAGCATTGAAAGCACTTACCACAAGATCAAAGAACAGGTTCTTCCCCACTTGAACGTACCTCTCATCTGCTATAGACCTATTTAATCACGACCTCCCAATCTACCTTGTTGTGGATCTTGCACTTTTTTAAACTGCACTTTCTTTGTATCTGTAACAAAATATTCTGTACCCTGTACTTTTTTCTCTTTTACTCTACTTTGATGTACTCATGTATGTTCACAAGTTGTAGGAATAGAAATAGGCCATTCGGCCCATTGAGTCTACTTCGCCATTCAATCATGGTTAATCTATGCATTTCACCTATCGCGCCGGCCCTTGCACTTTTTTAACCTGCATGTTCTCTGTGGCTGTTACGCAATATTCTGCCCTCTCGCATTTTTCTCTTGGTGCTCCCTGTTTGTATTTGCAATCTGGCTTGAGTGTACTCGTGTATCGTATGATTTGATTGGATAGCAAATTTCACTGTATCTCAGAATACCTGACAATACCTGAGCTACCTCATTGGAGACCCTCGGATTATCTTTAATTGGACTTTACTGGACTTTTGGACTCGCTAAACGCTATTCCCTTGATCCTGTATCTGTGCACTGTGGACAGCTCGGTTGTAATCATGTATAGTCTTTCTGCTGACTGGACAGCACGCAACAAAACGTTTTTCACTGTACCTCGGTACACGTGACAATAAACTCAACTAAATAAGAAACCAATATCAATACCATTTCCAACCAAGTGATTGTCCTTCTCCACACTTCAGTTCTGAAGATATCGCGCATTAAATTCTCATCCCATATTGCGGTTTGATCTTGATGAAGATACGGCACGGCGTCTCAACGGTAGAGTTGCTGCCTTACAGATCCGACAGCGCCAGAGACCCAGGTTCGATCCTGACTACTGGTGCTTGTCTGAACAGAGTTTGTACGTTCTTCCCGTGACAGCGTGGGTTTTCTCCGGGTGCTCAGGTTTCCTCCCACACTCCAAAGACGTACAGGTTTGTAGGTTAACTGGCTTGGTGTGAATGTAAACATTGTCCCTAGTGTGTAGGATAGTGTTTGAATGGCGGTGCTGGCTTGAAGGGCCGAATGGCCTACTCCTGCACCTATTTTCTATGTTTCCATATTAGAGACAACGCAGCACAGAAATCAGCCATTCAGCCCAACTAGTCCGTGCGGACCGAGATGCTCCATGTAAGCTAGTCTCTTTTATACATCTTTGGCCAGTATTCATCTACATCTTGCCTATACTTGTACCTGGCCAAGTGTCGTTTAAATGTTGTTATAGTTTACCCTCTCCCTGCAGCTCTGGCCCTCAAGTCCTGGAAACATCCTCGTAAGTCTTTTCTACCCTTTTTCCAGCTTAACAACATCTTATCCTTTAGCGGGATAAGACAATCCGAACACAAAGCTCCACATAATCCTCCGCCATTTCCGCCACCTCCAACGTGACCCCACCACTCGCCACATCTTCCCATCTCCCCCCATGTCTGCCTTCCGCAAAGACCGCTCCCTCCGCAACTCCCTCGTCAATTCTTCCCTTCCCTCCCGCACCCCCCCCTCCCCGGGCACTTTCCGTTGCAACCGCAAGAAATGCAACACCTGTCCCTTCACCTCCCCCCTCGACTCCATTCAAGGTCCCAAGCAGTCGTTCCAGGTGCGACAAAGGTTCACCTGTATCTCCTCCAACCTCATCTACTGCATCCGCTGCTCTAGATGTCAGCTGATTTACATCGGTGAGACCAAGCGTAGGTTGGGCGATCGTTTCGCCGAACACCTCCGCTCAGTCCGCAATAACCTACCTGACCTCCCGGTGGCTCAGCACTTCAACTCACCCTCCCATTCCCAATCCGACCTCTCTGTCCTGGGTCTCCTCCATTGCCAGTGTGAGCAACAGCGGAAATTGGAGGAACAGCACCTCATATTCCGTCTGGGGACCTTGCGTCCTTATGGCATTAACATTGAATTCTCCCAATTTGGCTAGCCCTTGCTGTCTCCTCCCCTTCCTTAACCCTCTAGCTGTCTCCTCCCACCCACCCATCCGCCCGCCCACGGGCTCCTCCTCCTCCTCCCCTTTTCCTTCTTTCTTTCCACCCCCCATCAGTCTGAAGAAGGGTTTCGGCCCGAAACGTCGCCTATTTCCTTCGCTCCATAGATGCTGCTGCACCCGCTGAGTTTCCCCAGCAATTTTGTGTACCTACAAAGCTCCAAATGTTGCCTCACCAAAGTCTTGTACAATGTCTTGTCTTGCTTTCTATCCAAACACTGCAAACCATACCAATTGTGGAACTAATTGCCACAAAGGGCTGTGGAGGCCAAGTCAGTGGATATTTTTAAGGCAGAGATTGACAAATTCTTGATTAGATGTTCTTGATTAGAGGGAGAGAGAGAGGGGAGAGAGAGAGAGTGTGTGGAGAGAGAGCGAGAGGGGGAGAGAGAGAGGGGGAGATAGAGAGGGAGGGAGAAAGAGAGGGGGGAGAGAGAGAGGGAGGGGGGGAAGAAAGGAGGGAGAGAGAGAGGGGGAGAGAGAGAAGAAAGAGAGGGGAGAGAGAGGGGGCGGAGGAGGGATAGTTGGGAGAACAAGAGAGGAGAGAGGGAAGAGGGGAGGGGGAGAGAGAGGAGAGGGGACGAGAGAGGGGGCAGTGAGGTGGGAGAGGGGAAGAGAGAGGGAAGGGAGAGGGAGGGGGAGAGAGAGGGAGAGAGAGAGAGAGAGAGGGGAAGAGAGGAGAGAGAGAGGGGGAGATAGAAGAGAGAGGGAAGGGGAGAGAGAGGGGGGAGACGGGAGAGAGAGTGGGGTGAGAGGAGAGAGAGGGAAGAGAGAAGGAAGAGAGAGAGAGAGGGGGAGAGAGAGGGGAAGGTGAAAAAGAGAGAGGGAAGAGAGGGGGAGAGAGAGGGGAGGGGTGAGAGGAGAGAGAGCAAAGGAGAGGAGTAGGAGAGGGGTGGGAGAGAGAGGAGAGAGAGAGGGGGACAGAGAGGGGGAGAGAGAGGGGGAGAGAGAGAGAGGGGGCAGAGAGGGGGATAGAGAGGCAGGGTTGCCAACTCTCATGCATTGAACGTGAGAATCACACATTTCACCAAATTCTCACGCTGATCACAAATTTCTCTCGCTCTGTTGTGAGAAATTCTGTGATCAACGAAAATTAAAAAACTCATATCAACTGCCTGGGCCACGGGTGTTGGAAGCGGAAGCAGTGGCAGGGACAGATGCGGACTGGGAGCGGGGCTGGCGAGTGTTTCACCGGGCTGGCGAGTCACTCACTGCAGCTCAGGCCATGGAGCAGCCTCAGTGCAAGAGTCCCGGGCCATTGGAGGCGTCGAAGCGTTGCGCCGCTGCCGTGAGAGTCTCTGTGCCGAATTCGCCCAGGTGACCGGCATGGATCAGGCTGCGACTCGGTGCATCCTGGAGGACAACCAGTGGCTGCTGGAAGTAAGTACCAAGCACTGGGTAGATACGGTGGAAGATAGTGGACTTTAAATGGGAATGGTTGGAGAAAGCATCCTGCTTGCCTGCTAGATTTTCACTTACTGTAACTGCAGGAAAAATGTTCCCGATGTTGGGGGAGTTCAGAACCAGGGGTCACATATTAAGAATAAAGGGGGGCCAGTTAGGACTGAGATGAGGACAAAATTTCTTCACGCAGAGAGTTGTGAATCTGTGGAATTCTCTGCCACAGAAGGCAGTGCAGGCCAATTCACTGGATGTTTTCAAGAGAGAGTTACATTTAGTTCTTGGGGCTAACGACATCAAGGGATATGGGGAAAAAACAGGAAAGAGGTACTGATTTTAGATGAATAGCCATGATCATATTGAATGGCAGTGCTGGCTCGAAGGGCCGATGGCCTATTCCTGCACCTATTTTCTATGTTTCTATGCTTGAGTATATGGCAATAAAACTTGATCACTTGATTTTGAAGCATTCATGCATGGTGGGAGTATAATGTAGTCATAGAGAGATACAGTGTGAAAACAGGCCCTTTGGTGCAACTTGCCCACACCCGCCAACATGTCCCAGCTACGCTACCTGCTTTTGGTCCATACCTCCAAACCTGTCCTATCCATGTATCAGTCTAACTGTTTCTTAAATGTTGGGATGGTCCCTGCCTCAAATACCTCCTCTGGTAGCATGTTCCATACACCCAGCACCCTTTGTGTAGAAAGAGTTACCCCTTAAAAAGTTACCTCTTAAAAATACTTCATACAAAACATTGAAATCATACTTCTACAACGCAATAAAACATCAAATTTGAAAATGTCCCTACCCTGGGAGGGGGGACACCCCCCTTCCACACCCTCTCCCCACTTGGTTGCTCCACTCTCTCACCGGGTACCCCCAAGGCCAGTGATCAGTGATTGCACAGCCTCCCCTCTTTCAAAAACGCTCCGCGGCCCCTGGTTCAGACGGAGAGCACTGCCAGATGTGAGCGGGGAACTGAGGCCAGTTGTCCGTGATGTCTGGATCCCAATGCTCAGCGCTTCATTTTTTTGAGTTGGTTAATGTGATTGATTTGTAATTAGCCTGATTTGTAATTAGTTGACAAAACCTTAATTTATTAATCCAGAATATCCAGGGGGATGGGATAAGTGTAATATTAAAATGACATGCAAGGTGCCAGGCTGTCTGTCACAACATACAGCCCTGATAAGAGCATGATCAAAAAAGGGGCATATTTTAAAGGAGTGACAGAGATACTTGCAGGGGAATGTGTGAGAAGATTATTATTTGTCTTTATTTTTAGCTTGAACCACGATTTCTGAAGATTCAAAGTTTAATATAGTAATTGTGCTGATATTGACCACAACCAACCATGTAATGAATATCATCCATTTCGGAGGTTTTATTTTTCTGTTGCCATTCAAACTTCACTTGGATTTCAATCACTTCAATGTAAAAGTAATTGGGAATGGGAGCATTGGAACAAAAATTTGCCCTCGGTACATATTAACTGTAATATAATAATGTATGCATGTTGGTAGGTGCAATCAAAACAAAGATCTTTTTATCATTGTTGTGTTAGGAATACCAGAGAAAATATTATGTACTCTCAAGATCACGTTTCAGAGAATAATATTGCTTAAATATATAGTTATTGGACTTTGCATTTCAGAAATGTCCCAGCAGAGAGGAAGACTGCAAAATACGGAAAATATTGGGGGTGAAAATGACTTCAGGCCAGTTTGTTAGGAAAATGAAGGAAATTGTAACAGAATATTTATACAGCTGAGTGAGTATAATTTAATAGATGAGAAATTGTGTTCCACCAATGATGACTTTTTTGACAAAGTAACAAGCATGTTAGATAACAAGTAAGAAAATTTTGTTATACAAAATTTGGTCCCTGAAGTTCCCCATAAAAGATTACCACATTAGATAAGGACCTGTGGACTTGAACGTAATAGGTTAAGTCCAGGGGGTCAGATATGGGGCTTTATGTGTGGGCCAGATATATTGTCAGTGCAGAAGGGCTAGGAGTAAGGCCAAGTGTGCATCCAGAGTCAAGGTCTGGAATAGTACTGGGTGTGCTGTCAAAGCTGGGATAATGGGAGTGTTCAGCACTGGGAACCTAAGCAGGTAAGCAGCTATGATCAGGGTAGAATAGGGGGCCAGGTGTAAGGCTGAACCCAGGTTCAGGAATGAGAGAAGGTATGCAACTGGAGTCAGGGTCAGGATTAGGTGTGCAGTGAGACCCAAGTTGGTCAACATGAGCCAAGTTTTTGATTATAATCTGATATCCATACATGAATATACAAAGATCATTCATGTGCTGCACCTGTTGATCAGAGCCTGACTCTACTGTGGAATGTAATTAGGAATGTAATTTAGTCTAACCGTATTTATAGCTAATCCAATTTAAAGCATATATATTGCATTCAAGTGTAAGTTAAAAGACACGTCAAGTCAAGTCACATTTATTTATACAGCACATTTAAAAAACAACTCTCGTTGGCCAAAGTGCTTTACATTTGTTATAAGAATAGTATAAACAAACAAAACTACATACATATATACATATAGCCCTCGCTCAGTGGACGTCAGGAAAGGCTTGGGAGTATAGATAAGATTTTAGTCTTGAATCGCTACAGTATGCACCATATTGCACAATTTCAAGCTGAAAAATGCAAAGGCTCTGTACCAATGGGAAGGGGGACACCCTCCTTCCACACCCCCTTGGGAATGTTTGGAATGAGCTGGCAGAGGAGGTGGTTGAGGCTGGGACTATCCCAACATTTAAGAAGCAGTTAGACAGGTACATAGATAGGACTATGGTTTTGAGGGCTATGGACCAAATGCTGGCAGGTGGGACTAGTGTAGTTGGGACATGTTGGCCAGCATGGGCAAGTTGGGCCGAAGGGCCTGTTTCCACACTGTATAACTCTATGACTCTATGAAACTAAGTCTACACTTGGTCTCACTGATATAGAGTGCCATTCCAAAATCCGATCCACGTTCTAGTTCTTATGGAATCCATTCCAGGCGAGCCCCAGGCTGCTGCGGGCCTCCAGCCATCTCCTTTGGCAAATCGTCCAGCAAACTGACATCCCTCTCCTCGCCCGTTCACCTTTGTGCGTCTGGGGGCGTCTCCACATCCTTCCTGTATTGAACGTCCTTCCTATCAGCCTGCACGTAATCCATATCCCTCCATTCCGTGCGGTTCCCGGAGGTTTTTGTCATTCTCCCTACCTGCAACCTCCGGCAACCACCTGCAACCTACGGGAACCGCACGGAAACCTTGGGTGGGGCGCAAAGTCTCCAGAGGTTTCCGTTCAGGTTTCCTAAGCGGGACAGGGGCATTAGCTTATGAGAGGTCTGGTCAGCAGTCTGAAACAATAGGGAAGGAACTGTTCCTAAATCTGGTGTACCATGCTAGCAAGCTCTTGTATCTGCTCCCTGACGGGAGAGAGAAGAAGGAATGACTGGGGTATAAATAGTTCTTGATTATGTGGCCAATTATTTGTTCATGTTAGTTAGGTGTTGGAAGAGTGCCCAAGATACGTCACACACTTGTACTTTGTACTGAAATAATCTGGTTACCGTACACAGGGTTCACGGGCAGACGGGGTTGGATTGGTCTGTATGAAGCACTCTTGTCATGATTACCCTAATAAATAATATTAATGCAAACTGTAACAGGTTTGAGTGCAGGTTTATGGCAATGGAAAGGGAATGATTAAATATATACTGTGCTAGTTGATAGCCCAATATAATCAAACGTGTTCAACATGTTCCATGCAATTTATCTGCTGGTAATGTCGGTTAGTGTAAGTCTCTCATTTTAAATATTATATATATACAGCCAGAACAGTGAATTCACCGTGGATGGGTAAATTAGTGGAGGGTGCAAGACCAATTGGACTGAATAGATTCGGGAATCTTAGATTAGTAGATTATTTCAGCTATCGAAGGCCTATTTATCAAGATATGTCAGAGTAAAAGAATACAGCATCTAAAATGTTAGCTAATTTCTGACCAGGTCCATACAATTATGAATTGAGTGCAGTGCACCGAATCTTTCAAGGGAATCAAGAATCAGAAGACATAGGTTTAAATTGAGAGGGAAAAGTTTTAATCCAAATCTGAGGGACATCATTTCCATGCAGAGGGTAGCGGGTATTTAGGAAGAAGTTGACGCAAGTAATATACTGTAACAGTATTTAATAGACACTTGAACAGATACATGGATGGGAATGGTATAGAGTGAAAGGTACACAAAAATGCTGGAGGAACTCAGCGGGTGCAGCAGCATCTATGGAGCGAAGGAAATAGGCAACTTTTCGGGCCGAAACCCTTCTTCTTCAGTCTGAAGAAGGGTTTCGGCCCGAAAGGTTGCCTGAGTCTGAAGATGGGTTTCGACCCGAAACGTTGCCTATTTCCTTCGCTCCATAGATGCCGCTGCACCCGCTGAGTTCCTCCTGATTCCCCACCCGCTGGCTAAAAAGATTCTTCCTCGTCTTCATTCTAAAGGTACGTCCTTTCATTCTATTGTTGCTTCCACCAACACTGCACTTTGCAGCAGAAATTTCAACCTATCTTCTCATTACAGAGATCAGACATATCTTTGTCCTTCACATCTCTGATACTTGTAAAGAGTCTGATATATGGTCAGCTACAGGGAGAGGCTGGAGAAGATGGTTTCTCCTCCTTAGTATAGAGTAACTGAGTGGAGTTTACTTCAATGTCATAGAGTCATAGAGAGATCGAGCCCAGAAACAGGCCCGTGTAGGAAGGAACTGCTGATGCTGGTTTAAACCAAAGATAGACAAAAAAAGCTGGAGTAACTCAGCAGGACAGGCAGCATCTCTAGAGAAAAGGAATGGGTGACATTTGGAGTTGAGACCCTTCTTCAGACAGAAGAGTCTCGACCCAAAACGTCACACATTCCTTTTCTCCAGAGATGCTGCCTGTCCCGTTGAGTTACTCCAGCTTTTTGTGTCTTTCCACAGCGACAAGCCCTTCTGCAAACCGAGATCACGCCCCCAGAGAGGAGGGTGGAGGGAGCTGGCCACGGCGCATACAAGAGCAAGGGCTGGTAAGAGAGAGAGTGAACCACAGTCTTTCCTTCGACGCCATCAAGGTCAGCTGTGGGAGGCATCCCCGGGACACAAAAGCTGAAGGTCACCAGGCACGGAGAGGGACGACAGTTCACTGGACAATCCAGATGGAGGCCCTGTAGTAGCCTGGGATGGGCACCGCTCCAGGAGATCGAGAGCATGGATTGAACTGGACTTTGATATTGGTAACAAAAGCTTGTCAACTCTTGCATGCGGTCTGAGCGGTCTATTTCTATACACTTTGTACTAATCTGGAATCATGCTTAGGTATAGTAGTACTTTAATGAACTGTGTGCAAAAAATGAATGTCCCAAAACGTTACTCATCCCATAATCTCAGACGTTTGTTTAATATTATATATTCAAAAAGAATACGAGATACGGAACTAGCGGTTATATCACTAGATGCAGAAAAAGCGTTTGATCAGGTGGAATGGATGTATTTATTTAATATAATGGAAAAGTTTCAATTGGGGGATAGATTTTGTAAATGGGTAAGAATTTTATACTCGAATCCTATGGCAAGAATTTTGACTAACCAAATTTTGTCAGCCAAATTCAAACTCTCTAGGGGATGCAGACAGGGATGTCCGTTATCACCCTTATTGTTCGCATTGGTGATAGAACCATTGGCGGAAAAAATTAGATCTGAACCTGAAATATATGGCTATAATACTGATACAACAATTAATAAATTTCTTTATATGCAGATGATGTTTTGATTTATATTACAAAACCGGAAATTAGTATTCCCAACCTGCTAAACATTATAACTAAGTTTGGTGCATTTTCTGGGTATAGGATTAATTGGGATAAAAGCGAGATTATGCCAATAACAGGAATAAATCTTAATACATTACAACAATACCCATTAAAAGTAGTTACAGACAAACTTAAATATTTAGGGATTAACGTAACTAAAACTCATAACTCATTAATAAAATCCAACTATCCTCAACTATTAGATAAACTTAGAAAAAATATTTTATATTGGAAAACACTGCCTATATCCATGATTGGTAGAATAAGTGCCATAAAGATGGTATTTCTACCGCAGTTGTTATATTTGTTTCAGGCTATTCCTTTTTTTCTTCCGAAATCTTTTTTTTTAAAAATTGATAATATTGTCAATAGCTTTATTTGGGATTATAAAAATCACAGAATAAATAAAAAACATCTATGCAAAGCTAAGATAAATGGAGGATTAGCACTTCCAAACTTTTTATATTATTTTTGGGCTGTTCAGATTAAGAATATGAATTTCTGGTGGGTAAATATGGATCATGAACCGACATGGTTAAATATAGAAAAGGAGGACTGTCTACCTTTTAATGTAGGTTCGATAATTTTTGCACCAACGGAAGTACAAAAAAAATATTATAAAGACAACCTAATAATATATAATAATAGACGTATTTGGAAACAAATAGTTAAGACTCTACACTTGGATAATCTCTCATTTAGATTACCAATTATGAATAATCCATCGTTTAAACCTGCTATATTAGATGGGGGGTTTAAACAATGGGATGATTTAGGAATTACAAGGATAGAACATCTGTATAGAAAAGGAAAATTTCTTTTATTCCAGGAGTTACAAGATATTTATGGATTGTCTCCACAACATTTGTTTAGGTATTTACAAATTAGAGATTATATTAAATCCAATACACAAGATTATAAAAATAAAGAAGCAGGATTGTTAGATGAACTGTTTAATTTATATCCAAATACAGAAAAATTAATAGCCTATATATATAACATCATTTTGGATAAGGAGAATCCAATAACGGAAGTATATCGTCAAGCATGGGAAAATGAAATGGGATTGGCTATAACAAAAGAAAACTGGGAAGAAAGTCTACAACGAATACACCGGTGTTCATTAAACGCCAGACATATACTGATACAATTTAAAGTATTATATAGGTTACATTATTCGAAAACTAAATTAAATAGTATTTTTCCGAATCTCTCCGCTATTTGTGATAAGTGCAAGAAAGCAGAGGCAAATTTAATACATAGTTTCGTTACATGTCCTAAATTGAATTATTACTGGACAGAAATCTTTAAAGTTATTTCTGAAGTCATCAAAGTTAAATTGGACCCTAACCCAAAGCTAATAATATTTGGAATTCCGGATTTACATCTATCACTTACAGTAAATCAAAGAAATTTCTTTGATTACTGTTTAATAATTGGAAAAAAAAATCATATTGAAATTTTGGAAGGGAACATTATCCCCCACAACCAAAATGTGGGCAACAGAGATGATGGAGACGTTACATCTGGAAAGAATTAGATTTGTCCTATTGGACAAGTATAATTCTTTTGAACAGATATGGTCTCCATATATACAGTATTTAGAGAAGTAGCTGTTCTTGGCAACACAGCTCGACGTGCACCCTGCGGGATTTGGTGAGAATAATTCATTTTTATATTGGAATTACATATATGTCTTTATTGATACTATCACTTGTAGTAGTGTTATTAATAATACATATTGTGGTTACTAAAAATGTTTTTTTTTTTTTTTTTTTTTTTTTTTTTTTTTTTCGTTTCTCTTTTCTTTCTTATATATAATCAAATTATTATTTAATCACTCTCTTAATGATTTATTCTTTCTCTATTCTTTCTCTATCATTATTTCTAAAAAAACAGTAGATAAGTATTACTAGTGTTTTACTTAATGCAAATTGAATTAATTTGATATAAAGTTGTTTGAAGCATTGTAATTGATTACCTTTAATAAAAAAATATATTAAAAAAAAAAAAAATGAATGTCACTGCACGTCTGAACATGTGATTCTTCTTCTTATCGAGTCCACACACAAGATTAGAAGTTGTTCAGCCAGAGCTGAACACACTTCTCGGCATCTGCACAATGGTGTCTGTCTTGCACTTCTTGTGCTTCTTGTGCGTGGTGGTGGAAAGATTGGTTGAAACAGGGCCGCGACGTGAACGTTCTTTCCTTGACCCCAACATGTGATAATAAAGAACCATAGACCATTGACCATAAACTATCAACAACCCAATTTAACAAATTTGACATTAATCCCACTCTTTTAACCTCACCACAATGCCCTCAACTCCTCACATGTCCTGCCACACACCAGTTACAGATTGCACTGACTACATTTAACCAATCAACACACACATTTAGCGATGTGGAAGGGAACAGAAAGGAACATGGTGGCACAGCGGCAGAGTTGCTGCCTTACAGCGTCAGAGACACGGGTTCTATTCCCACTACGGGCGCTGGCTGAACAGAATTTGTACATTCTCCCCGTGACGTGCATGGGTTTTCTCCAGGTGCTCAGGTTTCCTCACACATTCTAAAGACGTACAGGTTTGTAGGGTTAATTGGCTTGGTAAATTTGTAAATTGCCCCTAGTGTGTGTAGGATAGGGTTGGTGTGCGGGGATCTCTGGCCGGGGCAAACTTGTTGGGCCAGAGGGATTGTTTCTGTGCTGTATCTCTAAACTAAATTAAGTTAAAAAGCACGTGGAGGAAATGCAGGGAGAACGTGCAAACTCCAGACAGAGAGCATCCGAGGCCAGGATTGAACCTGGATCTGTGACACTGTGAGGCAGCAGTCCGACCAGCTGCACCACTGCGCTGCTCACACCATTCTCAATTCTTCAAAGTTGTGATAGAGCAACTAAGGAACTTCTGCTTCTGGTGGAAGAAGGGTTGATGAGTATGGAGTCATGCTGCATGGAACCAGGCCCTTCGGCCCAACTTGCCAACACTGGCTAACATGTCCCATCTACATTAGTCCCAACTGCCTACGTTTTGTACATATCCCTCTAAACCTGTCCTTTCCATGCATCTGTCTAAATGTTTCTTAAACGTTGCGACAGTACCTGCCTCAACTACCTCCTCCGGCAGCTCATTCCATACACCCACCATCCAAGTGTGAAAAAGCTACCTCTCAGGTTTCTATTAAATCCTTCCTCCCTCAACTTAAACTTATGTCTTCTGGTTCTCGAACACCCCTCTTGTGGACAAGAGACTCTGTGTGTCTAACCAATCTCATGGACAGATTATTAAAAAGAGTGGCAATTGAGGTGTTGAGAATTTCTTTCAGCTCTGCGACTTCCTCTGGCAGTTTGCTTTCTGCTCAAGATTCAAGCTTCTGCAGTATCTTGTGCCTCCCCTTTGCTGCCCTCTGGAAAGCAAAAGTAGGCAGCACAGTGGCGCAGAGGCCCACACTCCAAAGACGTGCAGGCCTTTAGGATATTTGTTTCTATAAATAGTCGCTGATGTGTAAGATAGAACTAGTTTATGGGTGATCGCTGCTGGGCGTGGTCTTTATCTTTAGATTTTAGACTTTAGAGATACAGCGCGGAAACGTGCCCACCGAGTCCGCCGAGTCCACGCCGACCAGCGATCACCCCATACACTAACACTATCCTCACACACTCGGGACAATTTACAAGTTAATCAAAGTCAATTAACCTACAAACCTGTATGTCTTTGGAATATGGAAGAAAAGCAGATCACCCGGGAAAAATCCAAGTTGTCACGGGTAGAACGTACAAACTCCATACAGTCAGCACCAATAGTGAAGATCAAACCCGCTGGAAGGCAGCAACTCTACCACTGCGTCACATGCCACCCTAACAAAACTAAACAAATTTGACAAGCAGGAGAAATGCGCGGGGTCATGAGAAGGGAGTGGGACTGATGGATTAGCTGGCAAATACACAAATGGCTGA
The DNA here is from genome assembly GCF_010909765.2 of Amblyraja radiata. Lineage (NCBI taxonomy): Eukaryota > Metazoa > Chordata > Chondrichthyes > Rajiformes > Rajidae > Amblyraja > Amblyraja radiata. The sequence goes on from NC_045984.1 coordinate 2,317,475, forward strand.
AAAGCCTCTTTCTGTTGTGTGAGGTTCGACCGATCTAGGAGTTGTGTGATGAGCATCGTGAACGGGCCAACTGCCCAGGACCAACAGGGAGCAGGCCCACACACACACACACACACACACACACACACACACACACACACACACACACACACACACACACACACACACACACACACACACACACACACACACACACACACACACACACACACACACACACACACACACACACACACACACACACACACCATGGACAGTGACTACATACATTCTTCGCTCCTCTCCTTCCTGTGCTCACACAAAGAGAAGAATAGGGTTATTGTTCTCATTTTATCACCTTCTTCCTGAGACCCAGAGAAGCTCAGTAACTGAAAGTGTAAACCACAACCAGACTCACACTATTAAAGCACCAGTGGGACTTTCTTACTTGGAACAGCATGGACACAAAACGCTGGAGTAACTCAGCAGGTCAGGCAGCAGCTTAGGAAAAAAAGGGATAGGTTACATATCGGGGCGGAACCTTTCTTCAGACTGAAAGTAGGGGTGGAGGGAAGTGGAGGGGGGAGGGAGGGGAGGTGGGGGGGGGGGGGGTACTGGAGACGAGAAAAGGCCAGAACAAAACTGGGCCAGCAACAGATGACCACGGGGAGGGTGGACTCCATCATGGCCCATTGTTATTGTTGGTTGGGGAATATGTGCGAATGACAGGGATGCAAACAATGGAACTAGTAGGCTGACTAGGGTGGGGAAGGGAGGAAGAAAGGAGGGGTGGAGGAATGCAGGGGTAATTTGAAATGAGAAAAATCCACTTTCACACCAAGCTGCAGTTCCTCCAATTTGCATTTGGTCTCACTCTGACAGTGGAGGAGGCCCAGGACAGAAAGGTCAATGTGGGAATGGGAAGAGGAGTTAAAGTGTTCAGCAACCAGGTGATCGTGTAGGTCAAGGCAGACTGAGCAGAAGTGTTCAGCGAAACAATTGGCAAGTCAAAGGTTTAAGGTGAAAGGGAAAAGATTTAATAGGTATCTGAGGGGTAACTTTTTCACACAAAGGGTGGTGAATATTTGGAATGAGCTGGCAGAGGAGGTAGTTGAGGCTGGGACTATCCCAACATTTAAGAAGCAGTTAGACAGGTACATAGGACAGGTTTTGAGGGCTATGGACCAAATGCTGGCAGGTGGGACTACTGTAGCTGGGACATGTTGGCCAGCGTGGGCAAGTTGGGCCGAAGGGCCTGTTTCCACACTGTATAACTCTATGACACTAAGTCTACACTTGGTCTCACCGATATAGAGTGCCATTCCAAAATCCTATCCACGTTCTAGTTCTTATGGAATCCATTCCAGGCGAGCCCCAGGCTGCTGTGGGCCTCCAGCCATCTCCTTTGGCAAATCGTCCAGTGAACTGACATCCCTCTCCTCGCCCGTTCACCTTTGTGCGTCTGGGGGCGTCTCCACATCCTTCCTGTATTGAACATCCTTCCTATCAGCCTGCACGTAATACATATCCCTCCATTCCATGCGGTTCCCGGAGGTTTTTGTCATTCTCCCTCCTGCAACCTCCGGCAACCACCTGCAACCTACGGGAACCGCACGGAAACCTTGGGTGGGGCGCAAAGTCTCCAGAGGTTTCCGTTCAGGATTCCTAAGCGGGACAGGGGCATTAGCTTATGAGAGGTCTGGTCAGCAGTCTGAAACAACAGGGAAGGAACTGTTCCTAAATCTATGTGTGCCATGCTAGCAAGCTCTTGTATCTGCTCCCCGACGGGAGTGAGAAGAAGGAATGACTGTCAGAGGAACATCCTTCCTATCAGCCTGCATGTAATCCATATCCCTCCATTCCCTGCATATCCAAAGCCTCTTAAATGCCACGATCATATCTGCCTCCACCACCAACCTCAACACCGTGATCCAGGCTCTGACCACCCTCTGAGTAATAAAGTTGCCCCGCACAGCTCCTTTAAACTTTGCTCCTCTCATCTTAAAGCTATGCCCTTTAGTATTTGTTATTTCTATCCTTGAAAAAAAGTTCTGATTTCTACATTATCTATGCCACTCATCATTTTATATACTTCTGTCAGAACTGCACTCAACGTCTAGCAATCCAGAGAAAATGATCCAAGTCTCTCCCTCTCGCTAATACTCCTTAATAACCATATAACCATATAACAATTACAGCACGGAAACAGACCATCTCGGCCCTACAAGTCCGTGCGGAACACTTTTTTCCCCCTAGTCCCATCTACCTGCACTCAGACCATAACTTTCCATTCCTTTCCCATCCATATGCCTATCCAATTTATTTTTAAATGATAAAATCGAACCTGCCTCCACCACTTCCACTGGAAGCTCATTCCACACAGCTACCACTCTCTGAGTAAAGAAGTTCCCCCTCATGTTACCCCTAAACTTCTGTCCCTTAATTCTGAAGTCATGTCCTCTTGTTTGAATCTTCCCTACTCTCAATGGGAAAAGCTTATCCACGTCAACTCTGTCTATCCCTCTCATCATTTTAAAGACCTCTATCAAGTCCCCCCTTAACCTTCTGCGCTCCAAAGAATAAAGATCTAACTTATTCAACCTTTCTCTGAAATTTAGTTGCTGAAACCCAGGCAACATTCTAGTAAATCTCCTCTGTACTCTCTCTATTTTGTTGACATCCTTCCTATAATTCGGTGACCAAAATTGTACACCATACTCCAGAATTGGTCTCACCAATGCCTTGTACACTTTTAACATTACATCCCAACTTCTATTCTCAATGCTCTGATTTATAAAGGCTAGCACACCAAAAGCTTTATTTACCACCCTATCTACATGAGATTCCACCTTCAGGGAACTATGCACAGTTATTCCTAGATCCCTCTGTTCAACTGCATTCCTCAATTCGCTACCATTTACCATGTACGTCCTATTTTGATTTGTCCTGCCAGGCAATCCAAGTAATCCAGGCAACATAATGGTAAACCTCCTCTGCATCTTTCCAAAGCCTCCACATCTTTCCTATATTATCAATTAATCAGTATAGACAACATTAAATGCTCTTTACTTTTGATGGCTACCACCCTTTATAGATATTGGTATTAGTATTGGTATTGGTTACACCGTTAGTATTGGTATTGGTATGGTGTTGGTATTGGTATTAGTATTGGTATTGATATTGGTATGGGTATTGCTGTTGGTTTATTATTCTCAAGTGTACCGGACACAATGAAAATCTTTGTTTCGATCGCCATCCAGGCAAATCACTCCATACATGACTACAATGGGTAGTACAAAATGAGAAAGGAAACAGGGGGCACACTATAGAGTGGAAAGGATGTTACCACGAGTGGGAGAGGTTAGGAATCAAGGGCACATCCTCAGAGTAAAAGGATGTACGTTTTGAAAGAAGATGAGGAGGAATTTCCTTAGCCAGAGGGTGGTGAAACTGTGGAATTCATTGCCACAGACGGCTGTGAAGGCCATCATTGGGTATTTTTAATGCGGAGATTGATAGGTTCTTGATTAGTAAGCACATGGTGAGTTTGGCACCATGAGTGTGTTTTTCTCAAACAGGTGAATGGTGTTTAGAATTTAGATTTTACTTCAGGCTTTGAAGATACAGAACAAAAACAGGCCCTTAGACCCGCCGGGTCCACACTGACCAGTGGTCACCCTGTACACTAACACTAACCTACACAATAAGGACAATTTCCAATTTTTACCAAATCCAATTAACCTACAAACCTGTACATCTTTAGGAGGGACCCACAGAAAACCCACATGGTGACAGGGAGAACGCACAAACTACGTACAGACACCACCTGGAGTTAGGATTGAGGCGCTGTAAGGCAGCAACTCTACCGCTGTGTTATGGGTGTTATGGTTAACCTCAAAATACTGACTGCTTGTATTTAAAAGGTTTAACACGCTGAAAGGACATTCCATAAGTTCGTGATTAGTAAGGGTGTTAGAGGCTACAGGGAGAAGGCAGGAGAATGGGGTTGAGAGGGAATTACAGATCAGCCATGATGGAATGGCAGAGTAGACTTGATGGGCCAAATGGCCCAATTCTGCTCCTATGACTTATGAACATGATAAAAGTGCAAGAACTTCAATCAGGTAGACTGTCAGATTAGGAAAACACCTTGAGATTGAATTAGATGTACATAAATCTTTCCAGACCAACATGGAAAAAGTAATCTCACTCTGGCACCACCTCTGCTGTTTCTCCAGAGACAAATGAGTAGTTTGGATGAGAAACTCTCTCGGTTGGCGTGGCTGTTTTTGCATGGCTCTCTGTGTCTCGTGGAATTTACCCTTATGCCTGCAAAATGTACTACAGACACCCCCATTAAACTGAACAAGTCAGCACCAGAGTCTGCAGGTTCTCACGATCATCTAGGGAGGACTACATTAAATTATAAACACATATTTAGCACACGTTACAATTTAATATTGCATAGTACACATAAATAGTGCATGCTGCACTCATATATAGTGCATTGTACACATATTTGTGGGCGGAAATCGCTTTTAAAACATGGGGGGGAACACAATTTCCTGGTGGCCCGATGACAAGTGTGTATGACAACTAACGATTTTATCTCCTCCCATCCCCTCCCCCCCCACTCCCCCTACACACACACAGATCTTACACGCATCTTACACGCATCTTACACGCATCTTACTACTGTATAATGATCCTGGGGCCATAGGGAAGAATTGAGAGACAGTGAAAGAAGGCCAAAAGGTGGTGTAAATTAAAATAGATATATATTGCGCTGAGGCCTAACATGTAGGAGCTGGCGGCCTCCATCTGGAATCAACCTTGAGGGCTTACCATCACGGAACTGGCTGACATGTGGTGTGTGGTGTGGTGTGGTGGCGTTGCGGCTGTGACTGGACGTCGGATCCCTGTGGACAGTAATATCGGGAGCTCGCAGGTCCCTGGTTGGTGACCGACTTTCTTGAGCTCCAGCAACAATAACAGCTTCTTCCGCCCTGAATCATGGGGTTTGAATTGGCCCTTTCACCCGGCGCGGCTTAAAATTGGCCGCGGGATATACTATCGCCCGGCAGGAGCTTCAACGTCGAGAGCCTCAATCGCCTCGACACAGCAGTTTGATTGCCTGAACCCGGGAGAAGAAGCAGGGAAGAGATAACATGGGGGATTGTCCCCGAGTCCAGAACCAGGGGCCACAGTTTAAGAATAAGGGGTAGACCATTTAGAACCGGGATGAGGAAAACTTTTTCACATAGAGAGTTGTGAATCTGTGGAATTGACTGCCTAAGAAGTCAGTGGAGGCTGATTCTCTGGATGCTTTAAAGAGATAGTTAGAGCTCTTAAAGATAGCGGAGTAAGGGGATATGTTGAGAAGTCTGGAACTGGATACTGAATGTGGATGATCAGCCATGATGACAGTGAATGGTGGTGCTGGCTCAAAGGGTCGAATGGCCTACACCACACCTATTGTCTATTGTCCATTGCCCCCCCCACCCCCGTTCCACCCCTCCCTCAGATTTCCGCCATGTATAATATAGTGCCCAAACCACATATATAGTCGACAATGCTCACTATAGCGCATGGTACATGTAACTAGTGCATGGCGCACATAAATCTGACACAGACTACATAAATAGTGCAGAGTACACATATATAGTGTATGGTACACATATATAGTGCATGGCACAGATTTACTCTATAGTGCGTACATGTATGCAGAAAGAACACTGGTACACAGAGAGGCTGCTGGGCGTACACACAAGCACAGTGGGCACCTGGGCATGCTTGCGTACAAAGACCAGAGGGGATGAACACGTACACAGACACGTACACAGAGGGTGTACACCGTGACATCAACAACATTATTTCAGTTATTATTTTGCAAAACTACTTGAGGATAAAAGGCTGTTCAACACCCAGAGTGTGTAAACCCTGTTCTATTGTGCAAGGTGTTTTGAGTTTACACTGTGATAGAGTTTCACATCGCACCCATGCACAGGGCCTCTTTCATGTATCTTTCACAATGCTAAAGCATTTTTCACCCGTACCTTCATGACACCTTAAAATCACACCCATGTTTGTAGTTTAATTGCAAGCACAAACAGGGATGAAGGTTTTACTCTCAATAATGTCCCCTCTGTCTGATCTGAGCTGTTTGCATGCACTTGTGCTGCTCACTCCACACATGTTGTAAAACTGTTGAACTGTGATAATCCAATCTCCCTCACTCTCACTTAACTGCAGTTTCCATCTTCCCCTCCTCCGTACACTTGTTTCCCATCCCCAAATCCTTCATTTCTCATATCCCACCATCTTTCCCCTCCCCTCAGTCCCCATCCACACCTATTCCTTCCTCCAGCTTTACATTTCACTCTGCATTTCCTTCCCTATCTGACATCCTTTTGTCTCCTTTATACTTTAGAGATACAGGGTGAAAACGGGCCCTTCGGCCCACTGAGTCAGTGCTGACCAGCGATCATGCCGTACACTAACACTATCCTACACACTAGGGGCAATTTACAATTCATGGAAGCCAATTAATCTACAGACCTGTATGTCTTTGGAGTGTGGGGAGGAAGCTGGAGCACCCGGAGAAAACCCACACAGTCACAAAGAGAATGTACAAACTCCGTACAGACAGCATCCATTGTAAGGATCGAACGCGTGTCTCTGGAGCTGCACCATTGCGCCACTGTGCCACCCTCTAGCTTTCAACATTTACTTCACCCATCCGGCAATCAACCCCACCCAATCCTCCCCTCACCTGTATCCACCTATCAGTAGGTGTGTACAAACAGGTTTGTAGTTTTATTGACTTGGTATAAATGTACAAATTATCCCTCGTGTCGAACACTGTTAATGTGCAGGGATCGCTGGTCGGTGCAGACTTGGTGGGCTGAAGAACCTGTTTCCACGCTGTATCTCTAAACTAAAGAAAGGCCCAGACCTGAAACATCCTCTGTCCATTCCCTCCAGAGATGCTACCTGACCTGCTGAGTTCCTCCAGCACTTTGTTTTATTTTTGTTCAAGATTCCAGCATCTGTAGTTTCTTGGGACTCCAATCTCCTATTTAGTTTAGTTTAGTTTAGATTTGAGATACAGCGTGGAAACAGGCCCTTCAGCCCACCGAGTCCGTACCGACCATCGATGCCCGCTCATTAACACTATCCTACACACACTAGGGATAATTTTACACTCATACCAATCCAATTAACCTACAAACCTGTACGTCTTTGGACAGTGGGAGGTAACCAGAAATCGTGGAGAAAACCCACGCGGTCATGGGGAGAACGTACAAACTCCGTACAGACATCACCCATGGTCGGGCTGAACCCGGGTCTCCGGTGCTGTAAGCGCTGCAAGGCATCAACTCTACCGCTGCCCCACCCTGCCGCTGTGTACCCTCCATTTCCATGGACAGAGCAGTTTGAAGTTGGCGCTCCAAAATGATGCCTTCCCTGAAATTGCTAAAGTCTGATGTTCAGCTCAGCATTAAACACGCCATCCTGACTTGGAAATATATCGCTGTTCCTTCACCAGCACTGTGTCCAAATCCAGGAACTCCCTCCTTAACAGCATTGTAGCCATAGCCACAACTAAAGGACTCCAGAGGTTCCAAAAGGCAGCTCACCACCTCCTTCCCAAGCGCAATTAGACACGGCTAATTAAATACTGGCTCCGTCCGTCCGTCTGCCAAGCTCACATCTCTACAAAGAATGAGAAAAACAGTGACCCAGAAATAACAGGAATAAAGCTGATTAGCTTCTCAACCGAGATTTAGCAACTGAAGTGGGAAGTGAAGAAAATATTTTCAACCTATTTAGGTTTATTGTTCACACGTGTATCGAGTTACAGTGAAAAGCTTTGTTCTGTATGCTACCCAACCAAATCAGGTAATATTATGCATAAATACAATCATCAGAATCACAAAAAAGACACAAAGTACTGGAGTAACTCAGCTGGGTCAGACAGCATCTCTGACGAACATGGATAGGTGACGTTTCAGAATCCCAACCCGAAAAGTCACCTGTCCATGCTCTCTAGGGACACTTTCTGACCCACTGAGTTACTCCAACACTTTGTGTCTTTTTTTGTAAACCAGCATCTGCAGTTCCTTGCTTCGACAAGCCAAACTCATGTTCAATAGTCTCATAATCAGTAAGTGCCACCAGCGACTCTACTTCCTGCGGCAGCTCAAAAAATTCAGGGTCAGTCGACCAGCCATGACCCACTTCTATAGGTCTACCATAGAAAGCATACTCACATTCTCCATGCTTGTCTGGTATGGTCACACAACCTCGCAGGATAGGATTCGTCTGGAGAGAATAGTGCGCCGAGCTTCTAAGATCATCGGTTGCAGCAGACTTCCCTCAGTGACATCACTTTACTCAACAAGACTCACCAGAAAGGCCAAAAAAATCATAGCAGACCACTTTCACCCGGCACATTACCTCTTTAATCTCCTCCCATCAGGAAGGAGATATAGAAGCATTAAAAATAAAACATCTCGCTTCAGAGACAGCACCTACCTCCAAGCCATCAGATATTTGAATTTGCACTAATCACTTTGCACTTTCTTTTGCACTTGCACCTACATTTAACATGACGCTGCTGGGTACTGTCCTTCCTGTATATATTGTCCTTCGTACGATATTGTCTGTATTATTTATTATTTATTGTGGTGTATGTGGTGGATGTATTGTACTGAATTGTATCTGTCGGAGAGCGAACCAAGACAAATTCCTATCAACTTGTTGACATGGCAATAAACTTCTTGAATCTTGAATCTTGAATAGGGAGAACAAAGGGGAAGATACAGGGTGTAGAATATAGTTCTCGACATTGCAGTGCACCAGTTCCAAAGACAAAGTCCAATGTCCGCAATCAGACAGTAGCCTAGCTTATAGAAGAATTGTTCAGAAGCCTGATAGTAGAGTTCCTGAGTCTGGTGGTGCTGGCTTTCAAGTGTCTGTGCCTTCTCCCTCATGCTAGTGTACGAGGTGATCGGTTGTCAGTGGGGACTCACTGGACCATGCTGTATCTCTAAAGCCTTTGGGAGGAAACTCACGCAGTCTCAGTGAGAACGTGCAAACTCCACACAGCAAGCATCTGAGGCCAACATCAACTCGTTTCTCTGGCTCTGTGAGACACAGGTTCGATCTTGGTGTGAATGAGCTCATGTAATTTAGTCTAGATTTTAATTTAGAGATACAGCATGGAAACAGGCTCTTCGGCCCTTCAAGTCCATGCTGACCAGCGATCCCCACACACTATCCTTTGCATCCTAAGTATGTAGAGGCCCCCACACGTGAGAGGGCAACGCTGGATCTAGTATTGGGAAATTGGGAAGGGGCAAGTTAATGAAGTGTGTGTGGAGGAGCCTTTGGGACAAGTGACCACAGTTCAATTAGGTTTAAGATAGTTATGGATCGGGATGGAGAGGGTCCACGTGTTAAAATGCTTAACTGGGGTAAGGCCAACGTTGAGGGTATGAGAGAAGGTCTCGCTCAAGTTGACTGGAGCAGGTTATTTGAGGGGAAAGGAACATCGGCCAAGTGGGATGTTTTTAAAGTGTACTGAAGATAGCTCAGGATATGTACATCCCCGTTAGAGTGAAGGGCAAAGCAGGCAAACGTAAGGAAGCTTGGCTGATGAGGGAAATTGAGACTTTAGTCAAAAACAAGAAGGATGCATGGGACAGGTTTAGGCAGCTTGGACCAAGTGCATCCCTGGAGGAGTTTTGGATACGAATTAGTAAACTGAAAAAGGGGCCAGGAGATAACTCTGGTGGGTAGCATTAAGGACAATCCCAAAGGATTTTATAAATACATAAAGGGGAAAAAGGTAACTGGAGAGAGAGTGGGATCTCTCAGGAATCAAAGCGGTCACCTCTGTGTGCAGCCACAGGAGATGGGCAAGGTCCACAATGAGTATTTCTCCTCTGTATTTACCGAGGAGAAAGACAATAGGATGGAGGAACTTGGATCAGTCACTGGAAGTGTCATGAGAGCAGTCAGTGTTACAGTCGAGGAAGTACTGAAGGTACTGTCGTGTTTGAAGGTAGATAAATCTCCAGGGCCTGATCAGATATACCTGAGGACATTGCGGGAAACTAGAGAGGAAATTGCGGGAGCTCTGGTTGAAATTTACGAGTCGTCCTTAAATACAGGAGAGGTGCCGGAAGACTGGAGGGTGGCAAATGTTGTGCCTCTTATTAAGCAGGGCTGCAGGGAAAATGCTGGGAACTATCGGCCTGTGAGCTTAACACCTGTAGTTGGATAGTTACCGGTGAGTATTCTGAGGGGTAGGATATACAGGCATTTGGATGGGCAAGGGCTGATTAGCGACAGTCAGCATGGTTTTGTACGTGGGAGATCATGTCTCACAAATCTGTTTGACTTTTTTGAAGATGTGACCAAAAAGGTTGATGAGGGCAGAGCTGTAGATGTTGCGTACATGGATTTCACTAAGGCATTTGACATGGTGGCTGCTTTGGAAGGTTAGATCACATGGGATCCAAAGAGAGATAGCTGAATGGATAGCAAATTGGCTCCAAGGAAGGAAGCAGAGGGTGATGGTGAAAGGTTGCTTCTCAGATTGGAGGTCTGTGTCTATTGGTGTGCCCCAAGGTTTGGTACTGGGCCCGTTACAGTTTGTCATCAATATTAGTGATTTGGATGAGAACATACAGGGGTAGATTAGCAAGTTTGCAGATGTTACAAAAGTGAGTGGTTTTGCAGTTAGTGAAGATGGCTGTAGAAACATAGAAAATAGGTGCAGGAGAAGGCCATTCAGCCCTTCGAGCCAGCACCGCCATCCATTGTGATCATGGCTGATCGTCCCCGATCAATAACCCGTGCCTGCCTTCTCCCCATATCCCTTGACTCCACTAGCTCCTTGAGCTCTATCTAACTCTCTCTTAAATCCATCCAGTGACTTGGCCTCCACTGCCCTCTTAAAGGGAATTCCATAAATTCACAACTCTCTGGGTGAAAACTTTTTTTTCATCTCAGTCTTAAATGACCTCCCCTTTATTCTAAGACTGTGGCCCCTGGTTCTGGACTCGCCCAACATTGGGAACATTTTTCCTGCATCTAGCTTGTCCAGTCCTTTTATAATTTTATATGTTTCTATAAGATTCATCCTCATCCTTCTAAACTCCAGTGAACGATTGCAGCAGGTTCTGGATCGATTGGCCAGGTGTGCAGAGGAATGGTTGATGGAATTTAATACCGAGAATGAGGAGTTGAATTGCAGGATGTCGAACAAGGGCAGGACCCACACAGTAAATGGTCGGCCTCTGGGTAGTGTTGTAGAGCAGAGGGATCTAGGAGTACAGATGCATGGTTCCTTGAAGGTCGAGTCGCAGGTGGATAAGGTGGTCAAAAAGACTTTTGGCACTTTGGCCTTCATCAGTCAGAGTATTGAGTATAGAAGTTGGGAGGTCATGTTGCAGTTGTATAAGACGTTGGTGAGCGCATTTAGAATATTGTGTTCAGTTCTGGGCACCATGTTATAGGAAAGATATCGTCAAGCTTGAAAGGTTTCAGAAACGATTTACGAGGATGTTGCCAGGACTAGAGGGTGTGAGTTATAGGGAGAGGTTGAGTAGGCTGGGTCTCTATTCCATGGAGTGGAAAAGGATGAGGAGTGACCTTATAGAGGTGTACAAAATCATGAGAGGAATAGATCGGGTAGATGCACACTCTTGGCCAGAGTAGGGGAATCGAGGGCCAGAGGACATAGGTTCAATGTAAAGGGGAAAAGATTTAATAGGAATCTGGAATTAACATTTTCACACAAAGTGGTTGGTGTATGGAACAAGCTGCTAGAGGAGGCTGGGACTTCCATCCTTTAAGAAAGAGTTAGACAGGTACATGGATAGGACAGGTTTGGAGGGATACGGACCAAGCGCAGGCAAGTGGGACTAGTGTAGCTGAGACATTGTTGGCCGGTGTGGGCAAGTTGGGCTGAAGGGCCTGTTTCCACAGTATCAATCTATGACTCTATTAGGGACAATTTACAATTTTACCAAGCCAATTAATCTACAAACGTATTTGGAGCGTGGGTGGAAACCGGAGCAACCGGAGAAAATCCAAACAGGTCACAGGGAGAATGTACAAACCATACAGACAGCACCCATATTCAGGATCGAACCCGGTCTCAAGCGCTGTAAGGTAGCAACTCTACCGCTGGGCTACCGTGCATCCTGTGTGTTATGAAATTCCATTGTTCTATGAATGAAATCAATATTAAACTCCTGGTTTTAATGGCACAGTGGCAGAGCGGTAGAGTTGCTGCCTTACAGCGCTTTCAGCGCCAGAGATGCAGGTTTGATCCCGACTGCAGGCACTGTCTGTACGGAGTTTGTACGTTTTCCCCGTGATCGCATGGGTTTTCTCCGAGATCTTCGGTTTCCTCCCACACTCCAAAGAAGGACAGGTTAATTCGTAGGTTAAATGGCTTGGTATAAATGTAAATTGTCCTGAGTGTGTCTAAGATAGCGTTAGTATGTGGGGATCGCTTCGGTGGGCTGAATGGTCTGTTTCCGCTGTCTAAACGACACAAAACTTAACCTACTTTCACAGTTGTTTTAAATGTACAAATCTGCCTTCACCTCAGATTATGTCTCCCCTCCCGCTGTGTAATTATTCTCAGTGCTTTTCCCTTCTACGCTCCATGTATTTCTGGCCTTCATCCGTGCTGGGAAACCCTGGGACATTGTTCCACACGCCACACACTCTGCCCCACAGAAGTCGGCAGAACGTAAATGGCGACATCTTCTCCAGGAGGTTTAGGGAGGGATCCAGCTCCCGCCTTATTGCAGATAAATAGAAAGACGCAGCGTGTCCTGGATTAGCGAACGTGAATATCTGGCAGTAAGCAATGTTTTGCAACAAGCTGAAACTAGGCCATAATTTAGCTCCAAAATGCAGGCAAATCGGCTCTGAGAAATTAATACTTTTGTTTGGAATTTGTTTAATGCAAACCCCAACTTGGCCTCCCAGGATTTATCCCCAGCAGCTGACAGATGCTAAAGACGTTCGCTAATCTGCACAGGGAAGAGTGGGTAAAGGTTCACTGAGTGTGCTGCTCACTGTGATTAGAGCAGATATATAATGACAGTGTTTTTGTGGCCGATGATTGCCCATCCCATCTGTCATTAATAATCCAGCGGCAGACTTGCGGCTGTTTAACAAGGGAATCAAATTCAGTTTCAATTAACGTGATTCCAATTACGACACTCCTGTGCCCCACCGCGTCCTCTCAAATCATTCCCGGGGATAATCCGATCAGGAAAAAAAAAGATGGAAACTTTTTGTTTAAACGGAAGATTGGAAGAAATTGCAATCACATTATAAACTGTGTTTAAAAGGCACCAAAAATGACCCGGTCTGAGTGATTCAGTCTGAATCAGTATAGGTGGTGAATCTCTGATCCATTGTGTAGATAAGGTGACCTCATTGTTATCTCAGTGGTTAATGATGTTTAAAGGTCAACAGTGAATGAAAGAAGGGTCCTGACCCGAAACATCACCTATCCATGTTCTCCAGAGAGACCCTAACCCGCTGAGTTACTTCTGCAATTTGTGTCTTTTTTAAATGGAATTGAATACCGTTCCAACCTGTTTGACTTAAAGTTAAGTGTGTTTACATTTAGGTGGCACAGTTGAACTGTTGGTAAAGCTGCCGCCTCACAGCGCCAGAGACCCGGGTTCGATCCTGACCTCGGTGCTTTCCGTGTGGATTTTGCACGTTCTCCCAGTGACCTCGTGGGTTTCCTCCATGTGCTCCTGTTTCCTTCAAAATCCTAAAGACGTGCGGGTTTGTCCTTAGAGTGCAGGGAGTGGATGAGAAAGTGGAGATTTGTTTTAATGTGTGAATGCTGGAAGGTGTAGACTTTGTGGGCCGAATGGTCTGTTCCAATGCGGTATCCCTAAACTATAGTTTGTAATCTTTGACAACCATCTGAAGATACTATCTACAATACTACCCACTTTGGTGTCTTAAAGTCACTTCTTGTAATGGTATCACTGGGGCGGGGAAGATCCAGTGATGATAAAAACCTCCAATATCTTCACATCAGCAATGGGCCAGTGGTGATGTTTCCTTGCCCCTGAAGTCTTGGTCCTTGGTTGAAGGTTGTGGGTTTAGGAGGTGCTCTCAGAGTAGCCCCATCACCAACTACAGTTCCCCCCCGGGAGGTAGTTTGCTGGTCGGTAGTTTAATTGGCCAGTAAAGTTCCCATAAGGGCCTGTCCCACTTAGGCAACTTTTTAGGCGAGTGCAGGAGAATCTGCGCTCGCCACATGGTCGCCACATGTTCGCTGGTGGTCTCTGGTGAGTCTCCTTCATGGTCGTGTGTGTGTGTGAGTGTGTGAGTGTGTGAGTGTGTGAGTGTGTGTGTGTGTGTGAGTGTGAGTGTGAGTGTGAGTGTGAGTGTGAGTGTGAGTGTGAGTGTGTGTGAGTCGCCGGCAGTCTACTGACAAATCGCCTAAGTGGGACAGATCCTTTAGAGTGGTGAATGAATGGTAGAATCTGTAGCAGTCAATGCGAATATCAGGAAAATAATGTGGGCGGCACAGTGGCACAGCGGTAGAGTTGCATCCTAATGCCTCTGTCTCACTTAGGAAACCTCTGGAGACTTTGCGCCCCACCCAAGGTTTCCTTGCGGTTCCCGGAGGTTTTTGTTAGTCTCCCTAATGGTCGAAAGTGGTTTCCGCTTCTTCTATGTTCCGGCGATTATTTCAAAAAATTAAAAACCGGCCGCGACTAAAAATAGGTTGCCGTTTTAAAAATCGGTAATTTTTTAGTCTAAACCGGTTGCGATGCTAGTTGAAGGTGGTTGCAGGAGGTTGCAAGTAGTGGACGGTAAGACCTCTGTGGTGGAATAAAACTGTGTAAAAAAGGTCGCTCACCGGAGTTGTACAGTTCGATAGCTACAGGGAAGAAGGATCACCTGTGGCGTTCTGTACTGCATCTTGGTGGAACCAGTCTGTAGCTGAAGGTGCTCCTCAGGTTGACCAGTGTGTCATGGAGATAGCATGAACAGCAAGAGACCACCAATGGGTAGGGAAATGCCTGGACGTTGATAACG